>NC_091944.1:8435000-9035000 GCF_041260155.1 Ptychodera flava | reverse complement strand
ACTCAAACTTTTCACAATTGGAGACATATATTTGTATGAACTTCTCGAGGAAACTGTTAACGTTGCCCAAACCTTATGCAGCAAATGTTTTGGGAACAAATTTTCCACTTTTGTTTTACGTTTTTTTGCGATTCACCGATGAGAAGTACGTGCACACCATAGAAGTATCATCGCAACAAGTGACGTCAGGTTGAACCCATACGACCTCTGAACTCGCGAACTTCAAAGAAATATGACTGTGAACGTGAACAAGACCAACGGTTTTATCTGAAATACCAACAACAACTAATCAATCATGTATGCATTGACTTCGAAATAATAATGTGCGTATTTTTTTTGTCTACGTCATAAAACTCGAGCTCTTCATCCCTTCTGCGGCCTCTTCTGCAAGTTGGTTCTATAGACCACGGTCCCTCCACAAAAGGACCGTGGGTAGACAGGACTCCCTAGCATCATAGCCAGGAAACGGAACGAAGGGCGAGACTTAGCGCCCTCTAGCGAATCATTTCCGATTAAGTAATCAAACATGGCAGCAGCGAGTAGGTATCGTAAGTTCCTCCGTCTATGTCAAAAGTGGCCGCTTGACGATACTAAACACGGCCGGGACCTAGCAGCTCATATACGAGAGAGAGTTGCCATGGCTTTCAAACATGGTGACAATACTCAGGTAAGTAGTGGCTCTGAATGTTGTAATTTCAGGTAGTCATCGTATGTAGGTCAATCGACCGCGACCTGGCCTTACATGTGAACTCATAATATCGTTCATTACGTATGCGTACATTACCTGCTATACATAACCAGCGAAGTAGCGTGGTATCATAGTATTGGAGTCTCCAGGAAAACTCAGGGCTAGGAATTTAGATGTTCCACACCTCCATGACAACACCGTGCGTAGAGCCTGACATCCAGTGAGAGGTTCATGTGTGGCGATACATTTATAATTTTCAAATTCGAGGAGGGAAAGATCCACAGATAGTGGAGCGGAATCCCAAAGAGTCAGTCACAGTCCCTCTAGAGTCAGTGTATATAGACGGATGCTATGATAGATCAAACCATGATTATGATAAATACTAGTTGTTGAAAGTATTATCCTAGTCGAAAGGGGCCGTTATTCTTACCCATATTCCCTTAGAGTTCAGCTCTTGGCTGTTGTCCTTGACAGCGTCTGAACTTGACCGTGGACGACCATGGCCGGTCATTTATGACCGGTCATGGTCACACACCGTCACAGCTGCGTTGTTAGACTCAGGGTCGCTGATAGTTCTGTGCGCAGATCTGTGTGTGGCTACTTGGTATACCTCCAACTAGCTGGGAACAACAGACCTACCAAGGTTTAATAAAGGGTGTACAGACACGTTTAAAAGTGAATGTCACTCAAGGTCACCAAAAGTTAATACACGTACATTGACAGTATACATGTATATCTGATTACTGTCTTTGACCCTAAGCATAGTTTCTCTACTGTCTGTGCCCTAGGCAAGCCAATTACACACCTTTCTCTTTTGAATTTCTCAATCTATCCTTCACGAATCATCAGTGTTCATGAGTGACAATGTTGGTTTTATGAAACCGAATTTACATTTGTCAATAGAGAGATATGTAGACTCTGTTTTACATTAATGTCTGGAATGCCTTGAAATTATAAAAACCTCAAAAGATTATTCACCGCAATTGACTGACCAATTTTGCCTGATAATGTCGATGTCCAGTTTTCCTCTCTCATCGGCAATAAAATATATACATGCAGCGTCATTATGTGCTTTCTGTACAAATGCATTTAACCTAGCAAAACTGAGTTCATGTAGTATGATCTTGCAATGTGGATAGTAGCAGGTGCTTTATAGGTAATTTGACAGCTTGTGAAGTGGGTGAGCAACTAATGAGTGGCAAAGTAAGTGTGACGTATGTACAGAATAAATTATATATAGTATAGAGTGCAGAAAAAATTTTCTGAGATATTTTCATTCCATTGAAATAGTGCAAAAAGCTGAAATAGACTGGAGATCTAATGGTCACAATGGCAGTTGTGTAGATGAAAAGTCCATAGGTGATGTTATCTTGTAAGCAACACTATAATGATCATGAGTACACTCAGTGTAATATCCCTTTAAAATTCACAAAATTTTTGTCCACAGTTCAGCCTAAAGTAGTATGCTGAAAATCCCTCTTGAAAACCCACAAATATCTCTTGCCAGCATACTGAACAAGTAACTGTTAGACATCTCACACTCACCAGGGGCAGTAAGTTCAGTGATGCATAGAATTTCAACATTTGAAAAATTTCTTGATGTGCTAGAGGGCGCTTCATACAGAAAATGAACTTTAAGGTTGCGGATGCCATTATCATAGTTAAATTACATTATTTTTTTCCCTTTCACACAGTTGCAGATCCCTTCATTGTTTGTTTGCTTAACCTAATTACAGTAATAGTTGTTTAGACATAATGTTTGACACATTTCCTGTACAAGTTTCCAACAAAAGAGTGCTAGCCTAGCTGGTGAGCCTTCCTTGAAGTTCCATGATAAATGTCATTGTGTTTTCTATGTAACATTGTTTGTTCAAATTCTGAAATACAGTTACTTATCTAAGCCGCCCATTACGCTAGAAACCCAAGTGTTCATCTTGTCAACAAAACCTTGACGTGTATGTCCAGTGTTATCGTTGACAAGTTAATTTCAGTATAGACAAGAATTCATGTGTCAACAAGTAAATTGCAGTTTGTATACAGCATGTTGTATTTGCAAGGCTCATACTTGGCATTTCTACCAACAAGAGGGAGAGGAATGAGAAAATAATGAAAATATTAAGTACCATATCATTCCTTGAAGGCAATATTGCATGTACTACATGTAAGGTATGTGGTCACTGCCACAAGTCTCTTTTTAGTCAAGGTCAGTCTACACTAGTGGGTTGCGTATTGTTTTATTAAGTCAGAAGTCACTGCCGAAGGGTCAATAAATAAAACTACTCAGATTTTGTCAGTATGTTTGTTCACGGTCACTGTGGTTTATTGTTGTTATCAACAAAGTGATCTTTCATTGATTTAACACCGAAAAGCAGTCAGTTTACTTCACCTCTTTCCAGGGGTCTATTGATTTTACAAAGCCACAAGGTAAAGTCATTTGACAAAATGCTGATATGAAAGTTGACCTGTTTTGGTCTGGACCAAGGGTCACAACCTGCGATCTATGTCATCGTCATGTATTGGCCATCAGTGGCTTAAGCACTTTGAATGTTTTTGAAGAGAATAAGTCAGAACCTGTTCAAATAATGATATACCACAGTGTCATGAAAATGCTCATAGTGCAGGTAAAATGGAACTTGAGAATGTGCGAGATCTTGCTCAAATTTTCTGGTGAGTGCACTGCAAAATTTAAAGCAGCTCATCATGGCAACTGGCTGCAGATATTTACAATGTATAATTTAACGACGAGGATATTTAAAGCATGTGCATGGCTAACTATACTCAGCAGGTTTGACATCACATCCCAATGCTGATGCAGTCAAAATCACATACGTGATGTGAACTGGGTAGTTTTAATAGTGTAGAGTTTACGAATGCTGTGAATTTATGCTACATTCCGACGTTCTCGTACGTAGAATCTACATGTCAGAATGTAGGAACGTAGCATAGGCCTAAACTCTACACTGTAAGCTACATGTACCCGGTCCACATCACGCCTGTGGTCAAAATTTATGACCTTTGCTTTGATTTTACAAAGCCACAAGGTAAAGTCAGGCTACAGGCAGTCATTTTGCACTGTCATGTCATCTCCCCACGCATGCTTTAGTGAAAAAAGACGTGGGGAAAAATCACTTATGACCTTTGCGTGTATTGAACTACAAGCGACTGCATTTTCAATGCTACGGACCAGGCTACAGGCAGTCAATTTGCACTATCATGTGCTCTCCCCACGCATGCTTTAGTGAAAAAAGACGTGGGGAAAAATCACTTTTTCTGGCGCACACGGTGAGGAATTTGCCTCACATGGCAAAAAACTATCAAACACATTGGATATTTTGCTCAACTGCTCGCAAGGACAAAAACTCATGAAAAATCGCCCGCACACCAGAGAAAAAATAGGTGAGCAAACAGCCTTGTAGGAAAATTTGCTCAGCTAATTTCTCTCATATGCAGCAGGCTTTATTGATGGGACAAGACAAGGTAATGTTTGAAAAGTGTGCCAATCATACAACTGAGATCTCACCCATTTTGTCTTTTACATTCAGATAGCAGATGAGAAAGAGTGTGACAGAATATACGACAATTTGCAGAAGATTAATACAGATTACTTTAAAAACAAGGTAAGGTGTTGAAGTTTTTAAATGTGGGAAGAAATATTGAATCTTGGGCAAAGTTCAATGTATGATCATGACTAATGAGCATAACTTACAACATGAACTGTAACGCAAGCCACTCTTAAAGTGCCAGTAGATTCAACCTATTGATCTTTTTTTTCACAATTTCTGTTTTGCATGTCAATAGCAAGTTCTTGTTCTATTAACAAAGTACATAACATGATTACCTACTGTGTAGCTTGTCAACAATGTGTCTATTCATGTAAAATGCACCGTTAATTGTTTACATTTGAATTCTAGTACGGACCAGAATTCACTTGTCAATAATTACAGGGCATTCTCCACATGAATTAACTACGTATGTCGGACATGGAAATCATTGCATTCAAACAGCATCATTTGATTTTATGATAAGCTTTTCCAGTAACTTTTCACTATTACATTCTAAGTTCCTCGGGGAAAACTTCCTGTAATGTGCTTTAACACAAATTTGTTCTGAACCTGCAGGGTGTTACTGTAGTTTCATTTGCATATGAACACATACACCAGACTCAAAGGTATATATGTAGGTTTCTGATTCAGGGTATTTTCAAGGAGAAAGTGTAGATTCTTTGAAATAGTAAAAACTTTAAATTATTTTCATCAATTGTATTAATCGTAGATGTGCATAGGAGATTGTAGTTTATTTGTCTTTGTAGTGTTAAATATTTGTGAATACTTGTGTAACTAACATTCAGTCAGAGATGTCATAAAAAGTATGATTGATATATGTCTATGATATATACACACGTATTAAAAACGATGACCCCAAAGTATGCGCAGTGTTTTAATTTATTCCTCATGATATTGAAAAATCACTACTCAGTCTGCTTAGCTTGCAATTGATTGCTGTCACTGTCAGCGACTAAATTATTTATATAAGTCAAAATAATTCAGATACGAAGGTTGAGAATACTGGCATATTTTTGTCAAACAATGCTAATACCAGTCTCCATAGATGTGTCCATCCTGGTTACACCTGACATGGTGCGCGTGTGTAAATAAATAAATGTTGTACAATCTACAACCATTTTTTTAAAGTAATTTAAATTTTGAAGAACGACTTTCTGTCCATTGCATCTCAACAATACATAACGCATTCAGTTTTAAACAATTGACAATTATATGTATAATGTTAATACATTAAAAATAAAAACATTTAGAGTCAGAGTATCGATGGGCACTGAAAAGTCGTCTCTTTTAAAAACACTGAACTTACTAGTGGTAGTCTAAACCTGCACATGTGTACACTCTATTGTTATTGTTTACAAGTGAATTCTGGCCCTTTACATGTGTAAACATTAGTTTCAAAAAGCAATATTTAAACCTCAATCACACTATTTATCACATGTGACTGCACAACAAACTGCATCAAGTAATCCTGGTTTCAAAGGTTTTACTATTACCATCCTGAATTTTATCAAAAGCATGTTCAATTATCCATGAACAGACAGATCAGAGTATTTTCCACAAGTTCTATGGGATCCAGATTCATATGTAATTGCTCAACACTACCCTTACTTTCATAGTTGCCACATGCACTTAATTGTCTCAAATATTTTTGCTATGTCATAGGTATAAAAAGAATCATGCAAATGAAAGTCATTCAAATTGGTGAAATAAATTCAAATTCAGTCAAAAAAGATTAAAATGTATATCATAACACAGGTAGTACAACGCGATGACAAGGTAACCATTGACATGTAATAAAAATCAAAAGGTCAAAGGTCAGATACAAAACTGGCGTATCACATTCTGCCTCATTCCTGTATCCCCATGTGACCCTTCATCTGGTACTCGTACTATTGATCTGGACATCCAGACATTTTATAAGATGAAATTCTTTCTAGTGGGCTTCTGTTCATATTTTGTCCACAATGATCAGTTGATGACATCTGTTATTATCTTTTCACAGTATCCAAGACTTTACGACTCCACAGCAACAGAAAGAACTTTAGAAGAATGCAGACTAATGGTAGCAACAGGTATGTGCTGTGTTTTGGTCACTACTGCTATGTGCTGTGTTTTGGTCACTACCAGTATGTGCTGTGTTTTGGTCACTACCGGTATGTGCTGTGTTTTGGTCACTACCGGTATGTGCTGTGTTTTGGTTACTACCCGGTATGTGCTGGTTTTTGGTCACTACAGTATGTGCTGTGTTTGAGTCACTACTGGTATGTGCTGTGTTTGAGTCACTACCGGTATGTGCTGTGTTTTGGTCACTACCGGTATGTGCTGTGTTTTGGTCACTACCGGTATGTGCTGTGTTTTGGTCACTACTGGTATGTGCTGTGTTTTGGTCACTACCGGTATGTGCTGTGTTTTGGTCACTACCGGTATGTGCGTGTTTTGAGTCACTACCGGTATGTGCTGTGTTTTGGTCACTACCAGTATGTGCTGTGTTTTGGTCACTACTGCTATGTGCTGTGTTTTGGTCACTACCAGTATGTGCTGTGTTTGGTCACTACATGTATGGCTGACCTGTGGTCAGTGTTCTCTCTTGTGATATGCCACTAAATACAGAGTTGTTCTATCTGACTTCAGAAAATTTTATGTTTAGTACTCAAGTTGTCAGAAATTTTGTAATTGACTTTTTAGTAGGAAATACATGTACATTGTTGATAATTACATCTTGCTCTTGAAATGATGTACCCAACTCTTCTTATTAGTGTGAATGTTTAATTTTGAGTGATGAAATAAAGAGTTACATGTAGTTGAAATGTAAGGAGACAGAGTTTGATAAATTTCAGGTATGTCGGTATACCGGTTGCACTGACTGTAATATTTTTGATTCCATTTCAGATAGTATTCAAGAATTGGAAGATTTAAGCCAAGGAACGTTCAGCAAGATGAAAAGTGCTGTCTTCAGTAACGATGATAAAAGTTAACATTGGATTCACAAATGCTCATGGAACAGACATCACCCACTTGTACATTGCACACTTTGGCACAGAGGATGGATAGAGGAATCACAGAACGTTGTCACTTTTCACATTAATTTTCTGTGGGAAAAGCTTTTGATAGTCTTTATCAGTTTGTCTTGCCATGATAGCACCATTATTCAGCCAGTTGTAATGCTTGTTCTCACTGTATTACATTTGTGAAGCTGTATGAAGCCAGAGCCACGCATGTAGGTTTTCTTTCAGGAAAAAAGTTTTCTTGCAGAACTTTCCCCCAGCAGTTATATTACAAACATTGAACCAAGTGTTGTGGTATAATTGTGATCTGCAGAAGCACATACTTACAGGAATGAGGTCATGTGAGAAAACTGTCAAATAATGGCATACTGATTTTGAGTTGATTTTGTTTGTTTTTAAGCACTCACCAAATTACCTTTAGGAATTTTCAGTGGATACAAAACAAAGAATTTTTACTTACTCTGGCTTAATACAGTTTTAGTGGGGGTGAGTGAGTCTGTGTTTCGGCTCCCACAACCACTATAAAGTTTGATGCAACTTGCTACTTGATAACCAGGTTATGCATCTTCCATATACAGTTGAGTTGTCCTATTGTTCCCATGTCATCTACCCTACCTGAACTGCACAGCAGGCAGTCTTCATATGATTTGGCTTAAGTGTGACACACAAAGATTAATGCCTAAGTTGATGTACTTTAGTTGCATCTGTGACAAAAATGGTTGCATCTTCAAGGCCTGCATTCATACTGTTCAGATTCCGAGTCCCAGGTACTTTTGTGACATTGCAAGTTTTACAGAAATAATCAACTGAGAAGATTTCAATTATCCTAACCATTCTTGCTCACCCTGCACACCACACAAAGCTTCCAGGTGTATCTTTGCCTTGGATGTATTCACAACAGAAAAGTTGAAAAAGTGATAAAATATCACACCATAGACCCGTTGATATTTTGAACAGAGTGAGCCTCAGAAATGAAAATTTGATCTTTTAATACCCTCTATCACTCCCCTGCATCTGAATTGATCGATGTCATGTACTGTGTTTTGTATTGAATGGGCGCAGAGTGAGGAATTGTTTCTTGTCAGACTGAGAGACGATTGAAATATAACACACATGCATGGCAAGCAAACCCCATTGCACTTAGTGTGGGAAGGGTTTATCAACATTTCAGTGAAGGTGTGCAAATTTCTACTAGAATATGCAACATTTCACTGTAGACATCATGTATGTGCATGATGCTTAGTCAGAATTTAACTCTGTTTTTAAATATATTTGTTGTTGAGGTAGTTTGCATCTCGGAATTGAAAGACTTGAAATGTTCAATCACCCTTTCCTGAAGAACTTCCATGTACTCAATGTTTCCCGACACTTGAAATTCAAAATGGCTGCCATCCCTGTGTTAACTGAAAGGTACCTGTCAGCTTTCTATTTCAGAAATTTATTATGTTAGCGAAAGTTAAAATATGTATTTCTGAATTGGATTTGTCCACTTCCAAACTTTGAGAAGAGGAGGGGTATGTTCAGTCAAATGCAGTGAGATTCCTTTGCCGTGTGCATGTTTCAATTTGATCTGTAAGTTCAAAGGGAGGGGATCGTCCCGCCTGTGGCTGCGCAACTTTCTTGTTGATAATATTGCCTCTTCCATAACCATAGAGATGAATACCAAGCAAATTTGAAGCAAATTCAGCATTTGGTGCATGTTTTATAGTTCACCAGATTTGTAGTTTTCCAATCACTGAAAGAGTGTCAAACTAATTTGGCTGCTTCCCTTCATATATATGTAGATGCTTTGACCGCAGTCACCAGTTTCAGTACAGCCACCATTTTAATAATTTGGATATCGACAAAGGATGTTTGGATATGTTTTGCATAGCTTCAAACCCGTTGTACTAGTGGCATATGCATAGCTGCAGACAGGATGACCCTGTCCCTCTAATTCAGTCACTTTCCCAAAATAGATTTGGGAGTTGAATATATGTCAAGATATCAGATATATCAAGATATATCAAGATATATATATCAAAGATATATCAAGATATATAATATCAAGAATATCAAGATATAAATATCAAGATGGCAATCTGAATATTTAAGTGGTGATGAATATTCATTAAGTGTTGTACATTAAATGCTGCAGCTGAAGTCTATTCTTAGGAGAAGTTGTAATTAACCATCAGATATTATTTGCTTTATTTATTAAAATAATTCATGTTTTTCATCTCCAAATCCTTGAAGTGTGTGTCACATTCATTTTCATGTACACTCATGCTGTGCAATCAAAGCAAAGCTAACAATCTCAAGATTTCAATGAAAGATTACATTAAACGGCCTGTTATTCCCATTTATTATTGCAAAAATTGACGCTTTGATTGACGCCTTTTTTACGTCCCTTCACGTGGATTTTTTTTCAACTTCTTTCCTTTCATTGTTAAATGACTATCAGATTGGTAACTGATACCATATACCGGTACTGTTTAGTGGGTGTGACACAAACATTCAGCTGTCAGCAGATGTAACTCAAAGAAGTTCGAAGATCGTTCATCACCATGGAAACCAATTTTGTTTTCCCTATAACCTCAGAAAAGGGCAAGAAATATATCTGCATGAATTTTCTTAATCGAAGTGAAAAGTGGCGCTCTAATTTTACAACGTATGGCTGCACAAGGAATTTGTATAAATCTTGTGAGATGTATGTCTTCAATCGGTTTGGAGGGCCACAAGGGGTGAATCCGACGCTGATTTGTGTTTCGCACAGAAATGATCGAGATATGTGAAAGCTAGTTAAGCCGGAGAAAGAACTGTCGACAGCCCAGCTAGGTATTGACCGTATTTCGATAAAGGAGAAACTCTATTATCACAGATAGTCTTTTTTGTACAATGTATCTTCATTCAACTTGTTTAAATGAGGAAGTTGTCCCCTTTCAAAAGATATGGAAATCATGACAACTGAGTAGAAGGGAAGTCATTAATTACACGGTTAAGCTCTAGAAACTGCAATATAGAAAAACGTTTCATTTGATATAATGTGTAGCTATTTGAAAGTCGAATGAGATGTGTGTGTAACCTTTCCACTGTTTGATGCACTTTTCAAAACATGTTAAAATTCAGTCATTTTGAACTTTTATCATATTTTCGCCCTCAAACCTGTCTAAGAAAACCAAAAACACGAGAAAAATCTATTCTTTATAAGGTGAAATTCGAGGCGGACGAAAGTTTTGTCATTCTGGTCACTGGTATTATAAATTTCACACGATGGACTGCTTTTAATATATATCAAAACAATTCCACTGCGTCACTAAACCGAAATATACATGTAATATGAAAGCGATACCTTTGTCGTTAAGAGATAGTCTCGAGTTGCTAATGTTCACAACTTTACCAAGGATAGACATCAGATGAATAGGAAAAACATCTCAAAGAATCATGATAAAACTGCAGAGACCGGGATAATTTATGCTGTGTTGCACTTCAAATGTTTTTAATATTTTTGTGGTATATCAGTCCATTCATGAAGTATACCCCGACTTGTTGGAGTGTGTTTGCTCACAGAAAGGTATGTGTCGGCTGTCAGGTCAGGGACCCTTGAACGAGGGTCTTCGGTAACAACAGCCATTGACTTACGCTTGTGCTTGTTAGATTATCGGCCACATCAATAAATCATGTTCAAAGCATGTTCAAACTTATTTATAGGTGCACGAGCCTGACAGTTATTCACATTTGGTTCCTTTTTATCGGTGTATCGAGATTTTTGTTTCACCGCATTCAGTTGCCTTTATTGTCCGAGGTGTAGGCTAACCACTGTCGGTGTCCGAGGTGTAGGCTAACCACTGTCGGTGTCCGAGGTGTAGGCTAACCACTGTCGGTGTCCGAGGTGTAGGCTAACTTGAACCACTGTCGGTGTCCGAGGTGTAGGCTAACCACTGTCGGTAATAAATTAAAGAACAAGGCAGTGTGCAAGCCTGAAGGAATAGTTTCATCACAACTTGAAAAACTCAAATAGAGAGAAACTTACGCGCATGTCACATCAAGTGTTAACCTTGAAAGTCCACACTAAGAGAGTGACAAACTGTCAAACTTCATGTCAGAAACGTGCAAACCCGGAGTTGTCGCTGCCTCTCCCTCCTTCCGCCTCTCTCTCTCTCTCTCTCTCTCTCTCTCTCTCTCTCTCTCTCTCTCTCTCTCTCTCTCTCTCTCTCTCTCTCTCTCTCTCTCTCTCCCCCGAAATTCGGCACCGGCGTGTTACACCATGCAATTAAAAATGGGTAGCATGTGTTATTCGTCGATCTTGCTGTTCTGCAGCGATAACAACACATTTTGCCATCAATTTCCTGAATGTAGTCAAACAATTGTAATCATTTTTTTCATTGGTACACCACAAATACAGGATTGTAGATACCAGTCTGTTCTGTGTACCGAATATATTTACTATTGAATGAGCATCAATTCAAAATTGGAACATTTGAGCGCGAACTTTTCTTTACACTGTCCCAAAATCTCACACGAAACCCTGTCTAATTTGTTCACAATTTGACAGCTAACAATACCGTTACCGTTTTGACAAAGTAAGCAATTAAAACTAGATCAATTTTATGATGTTTCCCAACTAAGCTCAGTAAACAGTGTGAATTTACAGGGTTCGTTGTTTTACAAGATATGTTTCCACACTTCCAGTCCAGCTTTGCCGCTCATCTGATTTAGTGTGTTGTCAAAACTGAACACTTCCCATTCGCTAGATAAAATGACAAGGTCCTTGTGTACACGCCACAATTTTGTCGTCATGGGAACAGCCAATCCTTTTAAAGGAAAACCAATAAATTTATCCAAAATGTTAACTATTAACCAATGCGGTATTTAAGAATTGCAAAAACGAAAGGGAAGTAACAATTCGATAAAGACGTTCATATAGCAAACAGGCACTTTGTGAGAGAAAAGTACCCGTAAAACAAGAAAGATGTCCGGTGAATGGAAAGTTGGTCTGTGTGGATGTTTCGAGGATATGAGCGTTTGTATCCTGACGTACTTTCTACCGTGTGTCACTGCGGGCAAGAACGCCGAAGCTGTGGGACGATCCTGCGTTGGTCACGGCATCCTGTATTTCTGCGCCCCGGCAAACTGGATCTGCCAAGGCATCGTGCGAGGAGAAATACGCGAAAAACAGGGCATCGAAGGATCTACTATAAGTGATTTCTGTTTGCACTATTGGTGTTGCTTTTGCGCGTTGGCTCAGGAGGCCATAGAGATAAAACACATGCCGGGACACATGGCCGTGGCTCGGCAATGAAAGGCGAAATCTGACTGTCCGTCGTATACTCCGGCAGGTAAATCCACTTGCGTCTTACAATATGTGTGCAGTGTGATTATTCATTGCTTTGACGAATTGAACATGATCTATAAAACATATTATATTCAGAAGGGTTTCTTAACGCGTCTGAACAGTAAATTACGGTTACAGTCAACTTTGCACTACTTCGAAGAATTTCCATGAGCAGCTTCGACGAACTTGCCCAAGAGTGACAATTTGAACATGTCTTTACACGATGCATATATCGCCAAGATTCGTGGTTTGGAACGTCCATGATGGCGCGGCACAGCGGTGAGATAAGAACCGATTGCGGGGGCCAACCAAAGCTTGTTTCTTCACAAGAATGCTAACGAAAGTGTCTCTGCCGTTAAACATCATGCTCACGACCACAGCAGGAACGCAAACTATGAATGGACAAAAAACACACCATAGGAACGAAGAGGAAATTATATGATGGGTGTTGACTTGCACTTCACCGGAAAATGGCAACGGGCCAAATACTTCCCCAGGAACCTCCCATCGCGGAACTTTCCAGTAAAAAATATTCCAACAAAAGCATGGACGTTTTAGGAGGACAGTGGATTCAGATGCGATAAACATCTAGACGCTCAAATTCACCATTAATAATTTGAATGAAAATGCAATCTGTCGATATTGTATGTGAATTTAAAATGTACGTAAGAATGCAATTTATTTTTATACCGATGAAGTATATATCGGTAATTCAGATGCCATTAGTGCTTGTTTTTTAAATCTCCTGAAAATGACATGTAAGCACTTTTGACAGTGAAGGACAACACGCTTGGATGTTCTATTTCACCAGGATTTTAAAGATTTGATTGTAATTGCTAATTTACTCATGTGTGCGATCTGAACTTTTATTAAATTACAGAAGTCATCTTTTTCATCATGTCCCTCTTTGCGTCCCTCTTTGCCATCTCGTAACGTTCAGACGACTCGACTTCGACTGCACTCGAATAAAAGACTGTTTATGGCTTCGTTTTAATTATAGTATACCCTTATTGATTTTGAAAAGGACCCTTATAGTGAAATTCTTTGCCCATCATAAAACGCGTCAATCGCTGTGCGTGTCAGTATATGACTCGTGACAGCGTTTGAGCCTACTGGGTGCCTGGGACGCGAGAAAATAATTTTTAATCGTTTGTGAACTCTTCACAGTGTCACCTGTTGTCACTAGGAGAATTTTCCAACCTGATTCATTTGTTTGTATTTGTTACTTGTTGCTAGGGGAAACACATTTCTTATTAAACGGTGTCATAAACGCGATAGCACACTCAACCAAAAGTAAACACAAAAGTGAAATATCTTTTTTTTCGTGATTTACTTCCAGAATTTGGATGATTCTTTCGATAAAAATGAGTCGCCTCACAGAATTTTATCGATGGTATTATAATTGCAAAAATCCGCGAAAAATATGAAAAATAGGGATTTCTGACCATGAGCAATCTCTAACCTCGACATCATCCCATAATAAATCATAACTGTGCATTCATCAAGTCCCATGGTAATGCCCTCACCCCAATATATGTTTGTTTCTCGTACTATATTGTGCGTCGGTAACAGTGACACTGTTATGTATTTTTGCAGCTAACACGCAAGATAAAAATTACCTCCCCCAAGAAAAACCACAGCAACGAACACGATGTTCACATGCAATGGTAACTGTGTAAGCGTTTGAGCCTACTGGGTGCCTGGGACGCGAGAAAATATTTTTTAATCGTTTGTGAACTCTTCACAGTGTCACCTGTTGTCACTAGGAGAATTTTCCAACCTGATTCATGTGTTTGTATTTGTTACTTGTTGCTAGGGCAAACACTTGTTATTTCTTATTAAACGGTGCCATAAACGCGTCAGCACACTCAAACAAGAGTAAACACAAAAGTGAAAGATTCTTTTTTCGTGATTTACTTCCAGAATTGTGATGGTTCTTTCGATAGAATGAGTCGCCTCACAGAATTTTATGGATGGTATCGCAAAAATCGGCGAAAAAAATGAAAAGCAGGGATTTCTTACCATGAGCAATCTCTAACCTCGACATCACCCCATAATAAATAATAACTGTGCATTCATCAAATCCCATGGAAATGCCCCCGCCCCAATATATGTTTTTTTTCTCGTACTATATTGTGCGTCGGTAACAGTGACACTGTTATGTGTTTTTGCAGCTTACATGCAACAAAAAAATTAAAAAAAACCCCAAAAGAACACGAAGATTCTCATGCAACGGTAATTCTGACAGCCAGGAACGTGACAAAGAAGAGGTCACTGTTCAGAACATTACGGTGATGTGTTCATATAGATATTTTCAGTTTCTGCCCCGTATCATGGTAATTTTTTATACTTATTTACGCGGCTACTCTAGTACGTTCAATGAGGATGAGAAACGATTGTTTCATCAGTGCACGTGTCTGCACTTTGAAATTATCTTCATGCTGCCGGAGATTTTGTGCATACTTGCATACTTGCTCTACAGATCTATCTAACATCATATCTGAGCTCACATGAGACGCATACAGTTTATCTGATCCATACGTTCCGACATGACAAAGAACAAGTACTACAAATCGATCGTCGGTTAGAGGTCATAGTAATGTCACGTCTCGTGCATGATGCCATAACAAAAGTTATGGCCGCATAATGTCAACAGCGGCATAAGGAGGTTGTAATCCATGAAGGGTTGGGTCCAATCGGGTTTTAGGCCGTTTGCGTTTAAAGTTTAATGAATGTCTGTGTTTTCACCCACGTGGTCAGATTTGAAGTCAGAGAGAGAGAGAGAGAGAGAGAGAGAGAGAGAGAGAGAGAGAGAGAGAGAGAGAGAGAGAGAGAGAGAGAGAGAGAGAGAGAGAGAGAGAGAGAGAGAGAGAGTAGATCAAATGATTTTCAGTTTAGAAGCACTTAATTTGATTTGAGTCAGATTGGGAAGTTGGTTTCAGCAGTCTCAGTCTGGGAGTAAACTTTGAACATGCGATCTCAAGGAAATATAGTACGACTTCGAAATTTGCAGCATATGCGTCCCTCTATCTTTGAACATAATTATTACTATCGTTTTTACGCACAACCAAAGTCTCTCAATCTTAACCATAGTGACCTGACAAGACGAAAACCATAGGTGTAGGTTATAGGACACACATAGTCGAAAGTTGAACAGAAACAATCACGTCTCTTATATCTAGTTTCGGAAAATGGATTTTGACGGCTGTGTCTGCCCAGAAAGAGGAAGTTTAAAGTTTGAAAGCCTTTTATTTTGCCCAGGAAAATATAAAATGTTCTCGTTCACACTAAAAAATATATCTCAGGGGTCACCATGCGAACTTTAGGATTAATAAAACGAATTACTTCAAACTTACCAACATATGAAATGCAAAATGACTGCCAACCACTTGTTACCTCTCTAAGAAATAAAGTATGTTTTCAAAGTTTACAAGAGCCAGAAGGTAAAAAGCTATTTACTCCAAAGACTTCAAAATGAGTTGACACAGGTTGTAGGTCAGAAATGTACTGAACAGATTTGAGAGTTCGAATATCTGTCCTTGAGGCGCACTTTTCCTCAAGCGAAAGTATTTTAAGCGGGAAGCATTCAACATCCTTTAGCATTGTTTGCCCAACTCAAAATACATCGAAGTAAAACTGAAAACGTCTGCCGTGGTTTTTGCACAGGGAATATCTAATTATGAGAAGAAATCTGCACCGTTGTGCTCTATATATATATATTCCGATTCCTACAATGTAATAAGTTATTAATTGAAACAGCATTCGGTGTCGAATAGTCGCCCGGATTCTCCCCCATAAGGTCAATTGTGAAATACTTACGGAATTACAAATGAGTGACAGTGAGTGACTGCCAATGAAATGCCTTTATAAAACACTACAGAGGCCAGTGGAGAATCTATGTTTTTATTTGATTCATGACGGCGTGTCTTGTATCCGGCCTGATGTTTCATACCTCTGAAGCCGTAGTATCCTTCACAACATAAACTAATCTGATTTACAGTTGATCGGTCGAAGAGACCGCGGACAATAAAAAAACTTGGCATAGCAATCGCAACTGATTGGGTTCAAACTTAACCTTTTTCTTTAAACGAAATGTTGGACTCAGTCTTGTGAAAGTCCGACGCCGAAAATGTAGGTTTTGAACTTCCCCTTTCCTCGATAAGTTCCTGACATAGGTTGTTCGAAGCATGACTTAAGTGCGAACTAACACATGACCACGAAACGCGTCACTGTGACATTCCGTGTAACCAGCCACTCCTATCTCTGACGCCTGGGATATGTGGCGATGCACTTGTTGAAGATAGCAAAACAAGAAGTGCCCGACCAGAATTACACTAAATTAATACACAAATCAACATGTTTTTAATAGGGACAATGATGTACGTTAATTAATTTCCCTTTGGATCAATTTTGTAGGACATTTTACGTATCATTGAGAGGGCGATCACTCCCTTTCATCAATCAGTGTGTAACCAATTTACCCTGCTCGGTCTGTCTCTTCGGCTTGCCATTACTGTGTTAATCCAGTAAATTCGAACTCACAACGTACGACACCCAGTGACCTCAAGAAGACATCACAGTCAAAATCGCTCGGTTAAATTCTCACCCTTTAAAAAGAGTGGTTCGAAGATTAATAGTGTATAAAATCTTACAGAAAGTTTATTGATGGCTATCGAAAGCGATCGACACTTCAAAAAGTAATAATTTTGAATCTCTGAAAAGTGCTAGGAAGTCGAGAAGCATCGGTTTTATAACGAATTTTATCTTTCGTCAGAACATGGTCCGTCAAATAAACCGGATGTAAGATTTATTTCATCTTTGAATACATTCTTTTTTCGGATATACTAATCTTGCCGACAAACATGTCAGATTTGATCCGTGAAAGTTTTGTTCAATTTTTAAATGAACTCTGTTAACTTCATTTACTCTATATGGACGGTCGTTTGACAAAAATCCGAGACTGCCTCGAAAGTCAATAGCCACCAAATCTGGAGTAAACTGCACCAGTCTGCTTCTGTAGAGGGCGTCTTTTATTCGTGGTAAAATCCCGGGGTTGCCATGTACTTTCTTGACATCGACCAATCATTAGCATAGTATACTACCTTGTAAACAAAATTCCACTGTACGCATGGCGCATGCAATGACTGATATTGAGGTGTGTCTGTCTCTGACCTTTGGAAGCTAGGATCCTCGCTGTGGTTGTATCGCTACTGGCGTGATCACCCTAAGGTCAGTTGTTGTCCTGTTCAGGCTGCATTCACAAACAGCTCTGGCTCGAGGGTCAATAAGAATAGGGTATTTGAAAATACAGGTGTGAACAACAAATGTGATATTGGAATTTTACCAAAAAATATTAATTCACTTCCTATGGTTGTCCATGGGTAAACTATTGAATGGTTTTCCTGACAAAACTTGCTATGTCTGTGCATTTACATGTAAATGTTTTTGAACATTGATTTTTAGACTGTAATAAGTTTCTTGATAACAATAATAGCGCTCTCTACACAATTACAAGCCAACCGTGGCAGTTTTTTCTTTGTCTAGGGCTAAAATAACAAACATTCTCTTTGGTAAATACTCTGTATAAATACCGTAATCATTGTTATTGATGACAAATGAATTCTAGTCCGGACTTGAATTCAATTTTAAATAATAACAATGCTGACTCTACACATATGGCTGTGTTAATAAGTTAAAAGCTGGATTTTCATCACGCTTCAATCAGGGAGTAGAAGAAGAAACTGCAGTGGACACAAAACAAAACCACCCAAAATTTAGCCTAACGTTACAGCTATAAATTGACAACCAACACATATTTCATATTAGAGTCAGTTTTATGTCGATTCCCATTACTTTAAGTCCCTAAATCCCTTCAAATGCCGCCCAACATACCCTTGATATTTCAAATCCCCCGTCAATTCTCCCGCCCCCCTCCAGAGGTATTTGTGAATGCAGCCTTAATGCAGTCGTGAGCAAAACCATATAAAGCTTAATGCATGAATTAAAACGACAGAATCTCATTCTTTTATGACCTTAAGGTGTCATGTGACCAGTATCATGGATGTTGGATTTCTGTGAGCTTGTCACTGAAGAACTTTCCCAGTTATCCCATATTGCATTGCCTCGGCTGTATCAAACATCTTATACACACCCAAACAACAAAAACATACTGATTATGTGTTGTACAACAGGGTGATATACGAGAATGACACAAATTTGCAATGCCAAAAATGCCCCGTGTATTTTGTATCCATCGGCGTAAGAGTGTAGCCTACCATACTGTTCATAAGTAACATACCCTGTGTATACCTAGGTCTAGGAATAATGTATGCTTTGTATACCCTACCGTGCAATGCATCATGGAACGGTAAAAACTACGAGAAAGGAACTCGATCATTCATAATTTGTTGTCTATGCTGTTAGTATCTGTGTAAACAAATATTCAGGCGTTGGCGGTCTGTCAGTGAGTAGGTTAGGGTACACGTAATCAAGTTTAAAGTGGAATCAATGACGTCAACGGGTCAACTCAAGGTTCCGATAGTACACCCAGTTTATTGTGTTTCTCAAAATACCCCCGCCTCAGAAGTGTATCATTGATTACTACACGAATAGTACCGTTGTATGACAAACTAATTTAACACTAATGGACATATTTGAAAACTTAGATGTAAAATTGAAGTTTGTTGTCAGCTTTAGTCTCTGCGTGCTAAAATATAGGTCTAATAGATCGTCAACTGCTTTGATCACACAAAGCAAGCGCTACATGTCGATAGACATTTTGTCACATCCTTGTTTTTTATCCAATACTAGCACGATGCCACTTCGAGGATTATCGTCACGATACTTTCCCCTGAAATACTGAACAGCATCATTTTCAAGCTTAACATTATTTGTCAGAATTATATCAAATCAACAAGCCTGCAACGAGGGCTGGCATTGGTCCATTGTTTTCATGATGCAGGTGCAAATCAACTAAACTTCATCGTCGGCACGGCAATGCCAGTCATTGAATTTTTAAGGGTTTATTTACTTATGCAGACAACTCTAAATTTCGTTCAGCTTTTAGCCCGTATGACCTCTTCATCCCATGTCACTAGTAAGGGGTTAAACCATATGTAGTATGTTTGGTGTGATTGAACATGGACTATGTTTGATGTGATTGATATACACAGGGCTGAATTACACCATTGCTGAGCAAATAGCGAAAAAGATTTGAAAATACTAGACTACACAGATACCTAAAGTCATATGCAATACTTAGTATTTCAGCGTTTGGAAAAGTTTGTGTCACGTCGTCTAAATGTACTCGAACAATAGACTGGTTTGATATAACGGCAGGCAGTAAAGAGTATGATATCTACCTCATTTAAATGTTAAAATGTAGCTTTTTTGGTGTCAATTATTGATTTTAGACAAGCGGGACCCCTTTGCGCACAATCACCACATGAAAAAATCGCGTGAGACATTAGAAACTGTACAGGAATCGGAGAAATCAGTGATATTGTTATTCTGAGTCAATCATAATGCCTAAATACTGGAGTAATGGTCTGTGTGGTTGCTGTGGCGCTTGTGGTATCTGCATCTTTACGATCTTCTGTCCCTGTGTGACGGCAGGACGGAACGCTCAGGCCGTGGGCAAGTCGTGCGTGATTCACGGTCTGTGCACCTTCGTGCCAATCCTGAGCATGGTATGCCAGGCCGGTGTCCGAAGAGCTATACGTCAGGAAAGAGATATCATTGGTACTACGTGCGGGGATTGCTGCGTCCACTGTTTCTGCCCTTGTTGTGCATTGATTCAGGAAGCCCAGGAGCTAAGAACACATCCACCGTCGCTGGGAATGGTCCGCGAATAAAATGAAGTGAAATTCTACCTGACGTTGAGGAGCTTTACGACAGAGAACTGTTAGAGCTTATTTTTCGCAACTTCATTTTCGTAGTCACATCGTATCTAAGAAAGATCATTTTTGAAATAGACTTTTTCCGTATCTCAAACATGTGTGGAATTCGGAAGAGCTGTAGTACTAGTGTAAATGGATTTAGTGTTTATCAGTCGGGAGACTTAGCTTCCGTTTTTACTTGCAAAGGTATTTTGTAGTGTCATGCTCTTCAGAACTTAATAAGAAATATCAATTATCACACTTTTGAATGAGTTTTATGTAAACTTTTTTCTAAGAAATTGTTTTGGCGTAAATGACCGAACCCCAGGTGTAACGATGCGATGCACATGTCAAACACGCATACACTGTCTGTGGATTTGTCAATGTAATGAAAGAACAGTATAAAGTGGAATCGAAACAGTGTGCTGATCACGTGGGATTGTGACTGAAAAGCAACAGACAGTGAAAAGTAGATCATTGGTAAATATTGGATGATGAAGACAGCTGCCGTTGCGAATGTGTTAAATTGTAACTTGCAGATTTTCTTGTTAACCATTTATTGGTGACAGGAGGTGTTAGTGATTTCTGCCACACCAAAGATCGTGAGACAACAAGAACATCGTTATCCCATCGGATCCGTAAGCACTCTGATACACCGTCGTTTTGGATCGCCATCATGCCTAAGTATTGGAGTCATGGCCTCTTCGGTTGCTGCAACGATTGCGGTCTCTGCATCTGCACATTCTGCTGTCCATGTGTGACGGCGGGACGGAACGCCCGGGCCGTCGGGAAGTCGTGTTGCCTCCACGCGATTTGCACATTCTTCCCCATTCTGAGCATGGTCTGCCAGGCGGGTGTCCGAGGTGCCATTCGTCGTGACAGGGATATCATGGGCACTCCTTGCGGTGACTGCGTCGTCCACTGTTTCTGTCCCTGCTGTGCTTTGATCCAGGAAGGCCAGGAGTTGAGAACCAACGTGCCGTCGAGATCCATGGTCCGCAGTTAGTATCGGGAGTCTGGCTTTTGCTGGGGCAATGGAGATTTTCGTGATCCTGCTACTGTTTGGGACAATTTAGCCATAGTTCAACGCCAAACTAATTTCAGACATTGCAGAGTCATAGTGCGCATTTACATTTGTAGAAAAAATGAACTCCGCTTTCGAAGTCTGAAGATATTGATTTACCCACCAAAAAGTAACTCGAAGCATTGGACAGTGAAAAGAATTGAGAATCTGGAATTAGATTAATCGACTATCATTAACTGAATCATAGACTTCATGCTCGAACCGATGAACACATGAATGCTATAATTCGGAAGAATTTAGTGCGAAAAATGTACATGCAGCTTTCCCTTTTTTAAGGTTACATTTTCATACACTTTAGACCAGTAATAATGGTTAGAGAAAAAAGTTTCCTAGCTCATTCTATATCTTCGAAGTCAATTATTCCAAAGGGTGTGCCATAAGGTGAATGGAATGTGTATGTTAGATTGGCTAGGGTACATTTAGAAAAGCATTGATTATACTACAAAATCTGATAATACGCTGTAGTAAATTTGGCATTCGGCGCACCCAGGTTAAAAACGATGACGTCAGTGATTTATTCAAGCGACTGTGTCCTAACACATGACAGCTCAGAACACATCTGCCCGGCTGTAATTAATCCGCGAATTGGGGTGGCGAGACCTACTTGCGGTCTGTCTTGAACTGAAAAAGCCTCACACAGGTGGTGTTTCGAGAACTTTTGGAACGGAAATTTTGGGCTTTTCACATAATTGATAGGATATAAGGAGCACCATTTCTTAACATAGAGACTATAGTTTCTGTTGTTGTATACACATTGGAGCTTTTTTATACCGCTGTGAGTGTACGAATGTTTGTCTAGTGGTTCAATATCTCAATAATGGCTGATTGTAAAGGTATCACACGTACGCTGGCATGGCATTTCATGATTGTCAGAACTATTTAGATTTTGATGTAATGGCTTGGTTGATTATGAAGTCCTCGAAGCTATATTTTTCCCAATTTTTTACCATTATTTCCATCTTAATAGATATCCGAAACAATCATCTAGACGTACCAGAAGGGATTTCATTCAAGGTTGACACGAGGGTGGTGTATTATCGCATACATATGGACGTCACTTTGTTTTGCGAAACGATCCAACATAGCCACTGTGTGGCCATTTGTTACAAAGTTATGGTGTCTAGAGTTATTATTCTCTTTCAGTTTCTTTCAAAAGTATACAACGATTTGGATGTGCATGGCAGTTTTTTGAGGTGCAGTCCTATGTGTATGCTAATTATCAATCACTAGTCAATTGTAATCTGTATTTTCAGTGATTTGTTTATGCTTTGCGGTACATTTTTTTTCACCGTAGGACTGCTCATGTGATGCGTTTTATCCCTGACACTTGCATAAAATATTTGTAAATTTGCATATTCTTTTGTCTGTTCTGTACAGCACACTCTGAAGTATGTGTAGTGCGTTTTTAAAGAAATTTTAATAATAATAATAATTATGATGAAAGTGCCAAATGATTGCACCTATGGTTTTCAAACCGAGCTCCTGAACCCGACAGAGAATATAATTTTTCTAGAGTGAGTTTTGACTTCTTCCAGCCAATTTGATACCAACTGTGTGCATGATGTATGTATGATGGGAATTACTCTCAATGCCTAGCGTTGTCGTGTTGGTGGTTTTCTACAACCAATTTCTTGGAAAATGGTAGATTTACCGTCCGAATACAACTCGCTCACCAAGTGGTCACGAGCAATGGTATTCAGCTATCGATTAGCATGCACGCTAATAATAGCCACGACCGTTCTGCTTTTCGGCTCAGCTCTCTCTGACGGTATGGTACAAAACTTTTGAAACTTTTCGGTGTATTTACCCTGTACTGGCTATACAGACGCGGAATGAAACGAATGGCAATAACGAACTATTGTTTGACTTCAGTCTAATAACTTCGAAGATTCAGTTCTGACTGTTTTTTTTCTAAAGAATACAGAATTACAAAGTTGTGCTTGATATCATAGAAATTATTGTTTATCACATTTTAGATCATTTTTATTGCAATATCAGACGTTGTTTATTTCTAAACGGGAACTCAAATTGAATTAAGGAGGACTAGTGCGCTACATATATCAGACATGTGGGTAGACTTGTCAAAATATAGATCCCAGAGAAAACAAAGTATTATACTAACCATTCAAACTCAGAGTAAAGTTTTTCACGAGTGCTGACATACCCGCAATGACTCATTGATAAAGTAATAAATGAAAGAAAAGATTCAGTCATAAATGTTAAAATGTAACTTGTGAGTCGCCAATTTTCGTTAACCATTTATCGACGAGGTGATTTCTGCGACCCGGATGACCAGGGGACAGAAAAGATAATTATCGTTAACTCTTTGACGTAATAGTTTTGGATCACCATCATGCCTAAGTATTGGAATCATGGCCTCTTCGGTTGCTGCAACGATTGCGGTCTCTGCGTCTGCACGTGTTGCTGCCCATGTGTGACGGCGGGACGGAACGCCCAGGCCGTTGGGAAGTCGTGTTGCCTCCATGCGTTCTTGGCGTTCTTCCCAATCCTGAGTATGATCTGCCAGGGAGGTGTCCGGAGTACCATCCGCCGCGAGAGGGACATTATGGGTACTGAGTGTGGCGACTTCGCTGTTCATTGCTTCTGTCCGTGTTGTGCTTTGATCCAGGAGGGCCAGGAGTTGAAAACCAACGCCCCGTCGATGGTTCGCAAATAGCAGTGCAAAGGTGACGGGGGGTTACGATACTGCTACAGGCTAGACTCTGTTTAGACTCTTAGCAATTGAAGGTACCAAGTAGCTTCTGTCGCGTAACCTTTCATCGTGCGTTTTAGATGCCAAAGGGGAACTCTGTTTTCTCGGCCTGAAGATTCCGATGGTATTAGGATTAATCAGAGATGGATCAAGACACCACTTCTTCATCATCATAGCGACTCGAGGCAAGGATTACAGACCAATAAGTGTATCACGGACATCATACTCAAAAGGAAGAATGCATCGAATACTGCAGTCGCTAGTATTCAGTTATGAATGTGTGAAGATCATGACTTACCTTTTTTTTCAAACATGCACTTTCCATTCTCTGTATACAGAAGGCGAACCGTTTAGGTCGAACAAAAGATAGCTTTCTCGCTGAATCCTATGGTTTCGGAGCATATTATACTGCAAGAGACTTCTTTGATTGTGAAATTTTAATTTCTAGAAATATACGCGGTATGTGTGTTAGACTGTCGATGTAAATTAAGCAGGGAAGAAATTACACCACAAAAATGAAACCAAATAACAAGCCTAAACTGTATTAGGTACACGGCGTTTCCTGAATATAATGATAGGACACACGTATGCTAATGTCAAGTATTTCAATTTTGATACACATCGTGACCATGACAGCAACTTTTTACAAATATGTGAGTCAAGTCAACTGCATGTTTTTTATCGTTATGTGTCCTTCATAACTACATGTAGATATCTGTACTATTCGAAGCGAGTTCAGAACTTTTACAAAGTTATGTTTAATAATCATCTGTTGTTTTCAACTCACAAAGGCTATGTACTTGAATAACCTCTCTTTTTATTCAATGTGAAATGTTGAGTATTTTAATCAGCAAATACGGCCGCTTTTTTCCACATCCTTCCTTGCAGTGTCGATTTTGCATAGTTCATATACACCGTTAATTAAAGCGTTTTTATACACCTACGACCACACCTTGTGTAGTGTTTACACGAACGATACGTGCGTCTGTGTTGTCACCCTAAGATGACCTGTACACTGTTTACCTAACACAGATAGCACAGTACAAGCCTAAGTGCAATTCTAGCAACACATGTATGCAGCTCATCAATACAACCATTTATCTTACAAGCAGATGTTGCTACCCGCATTTAAGGTAAACCACCCACCTGCTGTCCAGCTCTCTTGATATCCAGCCAAATTTATCTACCTTAAACAAATACGATATCTCACCATGGTGTACATATATGGCGTCTGTTTTCATTCTACTGAACAACGGGGTTTACCGCACAGCTTTGTTACAAACGATGGACGTTAATGGTTTGTCCCAAGGAGTATGAGAAAGCTGAAATTAAACTTCTTTAGAATTAGACTAGGAAACGGCATTCGTGAAAGTGTGAAATTGGTGCCTGATGAGTTTAGTAAATGGTATATTTTTTTACTACAGGTTGACCCTGGGCCAATATGGGTATTCATAGTACGATTCACGAGCTGAGCAAGCCAACTTTAACGTTATTTCTATGACCTATTACCTTCGTGGCCCATAAACCAAGCAGTATATATCAAGCATTTGCCCGCGTAAATCTTTAATACAGGTTATCTTCTGTTTTCAGATGTCATCTTTTCGTTACTGGCAATGTAATCTGTGCAAGATAAACCCAAGTCTGGTTTCCTGTGACATCTGCCGCTGGCTGCGCTGTAATCTCGAAATGCACAGCGCAGCCAGCGACAGAAATGGATAAGAAAGCAGATTAGAAAAACTAAAGGAACGGTTTTGTCATTATTGCTTGGGTACGCCAGCAAAATTCGAGGGAGGGTTGGATGCTCATCTTCAAGTTTGATCGAACGACCAAAAGCATTGTATAGTTTTTAACAGAGAGTGGGTAACATGACTTTAAATGTCCACCTAATCTTAAAGCTTGTTCAGGCCTTGTTTAAATGTACAAAATAAAGAAATGCTGGATATTTCTCCACACATTTACTGTACTGCAGTTGTCCCAGGGTCGACCCGTAGCCATGAAATATACATTATACATGTACATACAATTGCATAGAAGTGTGAACAAATGAATGACTCAACGAACGAACAACCAAGTGAGTGACCGTGTAAGTCAATCAGAGATCGACTAACTGAGTGACTGAGTGACTGACTGACTGACTCAATCAATCCTCTGGCCCTCACACAAAGCATGGCCCTTCCAGTTAAACGATGTTTTGAGACGACTTTATGAACATGTTTACATTGCAATAATTTCTTTTCTTTTTGCCTAAAGCATTAGGAACATATTTAAGCACGAATTACAAAATAACTTAGTCTGTTTATTTTGTGAGGGTCTAAAGAACTCAAGAATTGCGATTCAGAAATAGGTTACAAGACTTTTTCTAGTCTAAGCTTCCCATAGAATAGAAAAATAAAGAAAGTGATTGTCATTTTTCGTTTCTCCTCAAATAAGCAACAATACGCGTCCTTTCTGTGGTATCAATGTAGCGATTTCGCCCTACTAGGATCGCTTGTGTTATTTTAGCGTAATGACTTGAAACGTGAGTTCGTATAGCTAACGTTAGAGTTGGATAGAATCGGCCAAATTAGATGCACAATTCTGACATAAAATGGTTTCCTTGTCAGTTTCCTGAAATAACCCATAACGTTCAAAACAGCGGGTCAATAAAACCTACTTCACTTACGTTGCCAAATTATATTTTTTCCTGAATCAGCTGACTTATTGAGCATCAAAAGCGCTTGTTCCGACATCAGTTTCCTTGGTTTTCCTACAGGTAGCTTTAACCAGTAATTTATTCATCGCTTTAACTTAACACTTGCATTGGCGAGCGCTTATTTTATTTTCATTCCATTTTCAATCCCTTCAGTAGAAAACCATATCCATGTTGCACAACTTTATACGGAATATATGAAGGAGGGGTGTCTGAAAGTAGGTCCAGGTAAACTTGAATTTGCTATCTGCCGGAAGTCTGACATGCTCGGTTTTTTTCGTATTCCAAGATTTGAGTTCCCTCTCCTGGTTTTCCATGCATACATGGATGCATATTCTTGTCCCCGAATTATTGTTCCACACTCTTTCAGCCGACACTCATGCAAATATTATTTCTAATCATTTTTGAGTGGTGATAACCCCTTCCTAGGGTCTTATGGTCGATCCTTAAACGGTTGTTGTTTTAGCCAGTCAATATCAAGTATTAGGCTTTCCATTTGGCCCCAAGCTGTTACATTTCATGACTAATTTTAATAGGTTTGCCGTGTGAACAAAATTCATCTCTAACGTGACCGGTACCACCTAGAACTCACGTCATAAAACAAACAAAGAACGTACAACATATACGATGCGCAGTTTTGTGACAACTTTATAAATGCGTGACTGGACTGAAACTACTAAGCCTCTAATTGAGTGTGCCTCTGGGAGAAAAATCTCTCGTTACATGTTTCTTTTTTTCTGAATAAATCTAAATGAAAAAGTAATACACTGTCATTTATAAGCATTGCGCGTTTTATGCCAAAATACATACACTTTCAATGACATAATCACTACTTAAGGCATCACTGTGTCCAATTTTGAATGTTTACATACAGCATTAATTCTAGACCCAGCAAGGTAACGACGCTGGGTTCACTGTTCAGAACTGTGCAATTAGTACATAAGACCCTTCCTATGTTATGCCATAGGCAGTGTACTCTCAATTTATGTTATTTTCAAGATAAAGTGAAATTGGTAAGGCTAACGCAGCAAATATAGATTAGCGCGCGCGAAGATGAGAAACAAAACCTGCATGTATGAAGCAATGATTGACCTAAGAAGAAATATTGGGACAGATATTCGGACTCTCTAACAATTACAATTCTTTCTGATATAACACATGTTGGGGTTCATTTTAAAGCTCTAGGTGTAAGAAAACCTTTCATCGGCTTAGTTTTTTCGAAAATCGAAAATTTTATTTTTCTCCATAGAGTTAACACAGGGAAGGCTGCCATTTTGAAATTTAAATATGATAATTTGCATGGTGACCAGCGATTTTATTCTTAATTAATTTTGAAAGAGAATCATGGTTGAAAGATTCCTTAAAGAAAGTTTAAGCAAAAGTTTAAATCTTCACTTTCGAGGCGCATACTACCTAAAGTCATTCATTGAGTAGAACTTAAAAATCTGAAGGGGAAATTCAGGTTTTAGCAATACTTTTGTTTTATTCAATGGACAAATACGTACCTTTTATTTCCTTAAATCAGTGCCTCATATACCGACTTCCTCTGTACCATTCTGTACACATTTCCTCGACCTCACCCTGTGATAAAATGGCCATACTCCATCAATAGGCAAATTTGAAGCGCTTTGGTCACATAACTGTATTTAATATACACGTGCAAATCTGCTTAAAATTCACTTTTCCCAGAAGTCACAATTGTTATATTGGAAAATTGCTGTTCAGCTAACTTTATCGAAGATTTTCTGACACAACATAATTTACCCCGGCAAAAGTAACCAAAGTGTAGCTTTGCCATAATTCCGACTCACTACACGAACTACATAATCTCATTACCACTGAGTCAATGACTCATTGAACATCCCCAAACTTTGGTTTACACACAGTCCCTCTATCAGGGACTGTGGTTTACACATGGAGGTAGTGAGACTCGATGGTTTTACAGTACAGCAAGGTTGGAGTGGACACGACCCATAACATCATACAGCAACGTTGCTCTGCTTCACAGATACTGCGAAGAGAATATTCCTTCTGTTCTAACAGTTCTTGATATAGAGAAAATGCAACTAAATCATATAGTTCAGCAAACTAACAAAATAAAAAACAAAAACTTAGGCTTTGTCCCTTTAAAAGTGTCACGATACCATTCCCCACAGATTTAATTGTAATGGCCCTCATCACGTGACATCAAACCTGTATTGGGAAGTCATAACCCACGACAAACAGATACCAAGTGTATCCGAATGTATTCGGAAGTATTTTGCGATGTGAATAGACTATCACATCACGCCCAAAGATAGCTTTCTATCCGCCGCTTTGATACTGGCAGTCCTTGATACGATGTACACAGCAAGTAATCATTAATATCAACGAAAACCAACGTTAAAATTTTACTAAATGTTTCATTGACAAAGTCTACACTCAACCCTACTCTCGACACACCCGTTTGTATGAATACTGCTTATCAGATATCATCTCATTTAATTCGACGGAGTCCACCCTTTTGATCATTCCAACCTTCAACAGCTCCTACAAACGCTAGCAGGAATATCAGTCAAAATGCCAAAATTGTGGAGTACTGGTCTTTTTGGATGCTTTGGAGACATCGGTCTGTGTTGTATGACGTACTTCTTGCCATGTGTGACGGCAGGACGGAACGCCAGAGCCGTTGGCAAGCCCTTCCCGCTCCACTGCCTCATCTTCTTCGTGCCGATATTGTACATGATCTGCCAGGGTAAAGTTCGTACCATGATTCGAGACGAGCGAGACATCGTGGGGACTCCCTGCGGCGACATGGTGGTGCATTGCTTCTGCCCGTGTTGTGCTCTGATACAGGAAGGGCAGGAGTTGAGACAATACCCTGGACCCCCACGACAGTCTATGGGGAGAAATTAAAGTGGACGATTTACACAGATGTCACAGCTGCTCTCTCAATTGGATGCGTGGGGCTACTTGATGATTTTATTGATTCTAACGGATATTATCAAGATACAAAACCAGTTCGCGAGGTCTCCAGCTTCATCACTTTCAGGGTCGCTTTGCTTTTCGGGAAAGTTCTAGGATGTATACTGTCCAAAAGAACGTTTTCGTTGAATGAACGTTGGATGAATATAATCGTCGACTATTTTGGAAATTTATGCTAGGAGCCAAAGTCTAACTTTACTTCAAATGAACGAGGTTACTACAGAGGTAACTTGCCCACTATCCGGAATGTAAACAGAAATTTTCCCTTCCTTTGAGAAGATAGATGCTTTTCAATCACTTGACTTAATGTGCTTTCTCCGATTCCTCATAACTGTGGAGTGAAATTACCCAGGGATAGAGGTCAGTAGACCGCTCAACCTGATCCAGACAAATACGCGCCAACGCCGAAATTGAAGTATGATTTTGTTGCTCATTCAAGTTTGATGGATAACCACTAGCACTGTGCTTCCACCGGGCTTCCTCTTTCTATAGGTCACGGCTTCACAGATCACTGAAACATCAGAAATTGACAGGAAGGAAATAATGTATAACCAACAACGATGGCGCAAAATGCCTTGACTATTTTCAACGTTGCAACAATCTTTCACCCCTTGCTACCCGTACATTTGCATAACGACTAATTGATACGAAATGCCGCCATATGAACGTTTTTTATACTAACGATAAATATTGTATGCCGCCTTTTTTCAAGTAAATGAATGTAGAATAATTTCAGAATCACCAGCGTATGACAATGGAGTTCTGCGTAAAATAAAAAAAAATACGTATATCTACATTGATTCTGGTTGCAAATTTTCACAAACCTTTCAACCTAGTCATTAGTCAACAGCTAGATCAGATGACCTTAACGGACCAATAACATATTTGCTCTAGTTATCATACTTGTATGTACGTTGGTGTGGACTTACAATCTTTGACCTTAATAATTTATAAATAAATATCACGTGAAGTTTCGGTGCCATCACCCGCTGTCTTTACAATATTGACACAAACCTCTTCCGTGGATGGAAGATCCTGAAAAACAGAGACAGCATCAGGATTTACAACTCTGAAAAAGACGATATACATACGTCTGTTCCTAGGGATCCTTTAATTAAAGCGGAATGCGCCTCGGGTAGAAATTGCCGGCCACTTAAAATTAATACAATATTTTTTCTGGTGAACAGATTGTATGGACTCATTCCGAAACATGTGCAAAAAATTATTTTTATCGTCTCTTGTATGTAAAATTCGAAGTCGTTTTCTTACAGAGTTAATTCAAACAAATAACGCCCACTTTGAACGTCACAATATTGGTAGTTATGAGGCAAAATCATTTTCTTATAAAGCAATCTATACATGAACAGGTGATAATAATATGCTAATCTAGAATCTCGAGCTCGAGTGCAAACTTGCTAAGATTTTTAGGATTCTGTCTGTCTATATTATGGCTGGTTTTCTCGCTTCATGTCCATAGTTGTAATGTGAATTTTTATTGTTTAGCACAGATAAAAAAAATCTACTGAGAATAACTGTAAGCACAACATGGTGTCTGAATTACGGTTTTGTCGCATGGTAAACGCTCAAGGTCAAGTTTAATACGTCCACTAAAATTAACTAAATGTAAAATCTAGTGCATTTTTACAGAATATCTTTAACTTTCTTCCAGTTCCATAAATTTGTGGACGTATTAAAATTGACCTTGGGCAGTTACCATGCGACCTACGACCCATAGTTCAGACGCCAGGTACCAGGTCAAGTTTGATACGTACACTAAAATTACTAGTAATTAGAAATAAAATGTAGGAGCGTTTACACAAATCCCTATCTTCTTCAAATTTTAATAGTTTTATACACTGAAAACTTTCCTTGATATTTAGCCTTGAACAAGGAAAAGGTAATTAGTTGTATTTCCGATATGAACATGAAGGCTGGCTGTCATAAGTGACTTCTGAAGTCTGTGAGTTAATTATACTGTCGAGAATTGCCGTCTGAGGGCGTCACTCTGAACCTCTCGCAGCCGAGCACCAGTCCCATATCACTATGTCAACGGTTTGGCTGGCCTCACTGGCAAGAGGAGCAGAAATTTATTTGAAACTCTCTTTTTTCCTACTGAGCAAGGACACCAAATTCTATAAAGATGTCCTGCCATGCCATATTGAAAATTATGACAACCACGGCAACTTTTAATGTAACATTACCGGATCATACCATATTTTACTGTGCTTTTTTCCAAACACCCTGGCTGTCGGCTAGCGCTATTTTATATTATTTATTCGCAAGTGGGTCTGAAAACTGCCCTATTGGTCCTTCCGTATTAGTACGGTTATTTGATTTCGAAGACAACTTGGCAAATTATGTTTAAAAATGACATTGCTAAATTAGTTATTTTTCAGGAGTAGTCTAAGTTGGACAGCAGCTAAAAAAGTGTGAAAGTTTCCAACGGAGAAAATAATTAACAAACTTTTGATTGTAATACATTCTAGTGAATTATTTGATGGTGAGGAAGTTGCAATTTCCCTGGGTAGTGTTGGAAAGATGCAACATTCATTTCACAGGTGTATAAGTCAGTTTAATTACACATCATGCAATACTACAGTAACAAATGAACTTGACGTCCGGCACCCTTGCATAAACCTTCTATGATTCCGTATCATATCATTGTGAAATGCCAGAAGAATATGGTGGTAGTCTCCGCTGAAAAGATTGAGAATCATTCATTCAGTGATACTTACGTCATTGTATGAAAGGTCGCTTGGAGTGCACACCATCGCGGAACGCATGTCATTGCACACGAATGAAACCAGATGCGTTTAGCGCCACCCGTGTTGTATTTTAGTTCCGCACGTCTTTCCAAGACATGAACCAAAGTGATCTGACAGAAATGATACCAGTACAAAGATTCTTCTCAGCTATTCGATCAAAGTGCGGTTAGCTCAGGGACAATATATTACGACATACACATGTATATCAACTCGCTTTACGCTCAGATCCAATATAGGTACAGTGAGTTACCATTTTGACATGAAGTTATAATGTCTGAAGCCAAGACTTAAATATGTTCGACAGATTTCTTTCAAATGTAGGCGCAAGGACAATATGCTCCGATGTCTCTATGCATTGTAGTTTGTTTTGTGATACAATACGATGTGTTTTTCACTTGGCCATGGCAGTAAACAAAATTTAGAAATCAGAAATACTATATCAATTGTGAAATTATGTGAAAAAGGTCATCTCCTCCTTTATAATGCCTTCTTTTGCCGGCCGTTATTTTCAAGAAATCAATCGATCGACCTATTAATCCATCCATCCATTCATCCATCCATCCATGCACCCACCAACCCAACCACCGATCTATCTATCTATCTATCTATCTATCTATCTATCTATCTATCTATCTATCTATCTATCTATCTATCTATCTATCTATCTATCTATCTATCTATCTATCTATCTATCTATCTATCTATCTATCTATCTATCTATCTATCTATCTATCTATCTATCTATCTGTCTGTCTGTCTGTCTGTCTGTCTCTCTATCTATCTATCTATCTATCTATCTATCTATCTATCTATCGATCTATCTATCTATCTATCTATCTATCTATCTATCTATCTATCTATCTATCTATCTATCTATCTGTCTGTCTGTCTGTCTGTCTGTCTGTCTGTCTGTCTGCCTATCTATCTGTCTGCCTCTGTCAGTCAGTCTGCCTGTCTGTGTGTCTTGTAATTATTTTACAGCACGTGATGTATGCAATGTTTTGAAGCACGAACCCAATATACTCTTGGATATCTGAGGCCCTCGCTGCACGGGTGGTTTAAAGATTTTGTCTTATGCTTGTAACTTGTATACATTTCACTAAAAAGCCCACTTCCCAATTAAGTAAGTTTGCTCCTGAGCAATGCCCATCTCATCAATTACCGTGACTAGTGCTCCCCGGGAAACATGTACGTGACTACTCATACAAAACAACATTCAGTGCCCGGGCACTATGATCTGCCATAGGAACGATGTACACTAGTTCTATGTGCCAGGGTTTTGACCCCTTTTCGCGTCACGTAGACCTTTGACCAAGAAAATCTTGATAAAATGTAGACTTTGACCATTGTACGTGCACTTTGGATCAATCTTTTATTTACTCCATACGGTTCAAAATGAACCCCAAAAAGTTGTAGGCTAAATGTCGTAAAATGTTTAGAGTTTGAATATCTGTCCCCTAGGAGCATTCTACCTTAACTAGACCCCTCTGACAAAACTGCTATGCTTGGTCTACAGGACAACCATGGAGGGAGGAGGCAGAGGGGAGGGGTAAGAACCATATATAGTCCACATATTTTTGGAGGGTTTATAGTGCCATGCATCAGTACCACTTGACTTTGTGGTTGACCTCAAAAGAGTACTACTGTTTTATTGACGCAGAAATATCACAAAACAGCGACAAAACATGTCGCTGGAACATTTAACATACATGGAGTTGAAATGTCTTTGGTTTGCCCACAGTCCCCTCCCCCAATCACGGTGACGGAGGGACTAGTACACTGAGGCATACTTGTCCCTTTAAATGTGCCATCCCCGGGGTGCCATCGGAGACTTTGCTATATAAAAAGGTCGAAATGTCCGCTGTTTCACCTCTAAACGTCCCCGCCGTCGACTTCAAAGGTTTGATCACAGTTAACATTGTTAAAATTTGTTGGATGAGACCAAAATGAGACGAGGTCCTGAAATGCAAGTGTAAATCTCAAATTCTGCCCAACAAGCTGATTTTCTCTTAATGACAGTGAACGGCTGTATCGCATAAACTGACCCCATCACGTTACATTACACGTTACGGTATTAGTTGCTTGGTTTTGAAGCAACTGGACGTTTGGAAGTGATGTGAATAAATTGCAATATCACGTCCGATGATTGCTTTCGATCGGCAGTTTTTATATTGGCAAGTAATCCTTGATGGATGATAACTAGGCGGAATATTAAATGATACATTATTGCAAAAATGTTAAAATTTTACTAACTGTCCCATGGGCAAGTTAAAATTTTGTAACGCTATTCTAGTCACACGTTCGCCTATAAATACCGCCCTTTGGCAGGGTTGCATCAAAGTCAGTGAAGTCAGTCAACTTATTGATCATTTCAATCTCTGACAGTTTTTACTTAAACGAGCGGTAAAATAGTCAAAATGTCGGCGAAAGATTGGAGTTTCGGTCTTTTTGGATGCTTTGGAGACATCGGTCTGTGTTGTATGACGTACTTCTTGCCATGTGTCACGGCGGGACGGAACGCCAAAGCCGTTGGCAAGCCCTTCCCGCTCCACTGCCTCATCTTCTTCGTGCCGATATTGAACATGATCTGCCAGGGAAAAGTGCGTACCATGATTCGAGACGAGCGAAACATCGCCGGGGGTCCCTGCGGCGACATCATAGTGCATTGGCTGTGTTTCCTGTGCGCTCTGGTCCAGGAGGCCCGCGAATTACAGACCACGGCCCCGGCATTACCTCAAGGACAATCCATGGCGAGAAATTAACAGGAACGATTTACGATGTATATGTCGAAACTGCTTTTGTGATGGATGCGAGGCCACTCAGTTATTTTATCGCTCGATGCTAACGGATCCCTTGGTACAAAATCATTTCGTCGTATCCTGAATCACATTAAGATCATTCTTATTTTTTGGAAACCTCCATTGTATGCCAACGATTTATACTGTTCTTGCAGAATACTTGGAGGACCTGCGCAAACACATCATGATCGAGAATAGTGTCTGATAGCTGCTGTGCGCTCGGAAACCAAATTGAAGTGACATGTTTGTTATAATGAACGACATCACACCAAATGCAACTTATGGCCATCGCGCATGCAACGAGCAAACGAGAAAATGTTTCCAGTATTTAAGAAGACAGACAACTTGAACTCGCTTTACTCACACGCTATACATGCTTCCTTTGCAACCGCGGAGTGTAACACCAAGACACATTTTAAGAGACTGCGCTGAACTCGATATCGACAGATTCGACGAAAGTGAAATCGGAGAAGACCATGTCTGCCTCTACTGTGTATTGAAAGTGAAGGGTTAGAAACGACCAACGCTATATAGCCTGCCGATTTCGTCTTTGAAATTCATGAACATTAGTACAATCAACACCTTCGGGAATCATGAAAAACGATATTCAATCCTTGTCTTGATTGTACGTTCTTTGACCGATCAGCCCGGACACTTACTCAATTTAAACTACTAAACGGAACTGATTTTGTCGGAATATTGTTTAAATGTTTTTATAAATGTTATACAATTGATTTCAGTTGAATGGCAAATAGCTTCAGCATGTATTTATCACATTAAGTTCTGCGTTAAATAAATCAATCGATGCCATAACATACACTGTGTTTACCTGTTAATATTCTTATATAAATTTCTTTAAGGCCAATATTTTGATCGGGTGATATAAAAACCCACTGACAAATCACACGTATTGTCGAAACTGCGTTGCCAAGGAGTTCGTGTCTACGGTATTGATATCATTTGGCGCGAGATTAGTTATCGTTTACCAGGCAAATTTGATCGAGATATTTCCCGTGGACGGGCACTTCGAAAGTGCAATACTCAAAGACGGCAAATGTTGTCCACTTCGCCAATAGACATAAATCTTTTCCGCGGGATCCTTTAACTACTGTATGTTAAAGAGAATGAAACATCGATCGGTGCAAACTTTTTAGTCACTCATAATCTTACCAGTACTTTATTAGTATTCTGTGCGCGTGAACTCATTTTGAAAACATTAACTTTCCCTTGTCCCCTTTCAACGGAAATCGAAATCTGGTTCCCAAATCATTGTCAATGAAATTGACAGCCATTTTAATTTTAAAGCTGTTGTTATTCCCTCTTCGGGTAAAATTTTTTGAAAGGGGCAAGTGATAGTACATAGTGACGTAATTTCAATTAGCTACAGTGGCTCACAGATCAAATCGCTGGTCTTTATTCTGCTGCTCGCTCATAATACGCCTGGTTTTCTCGCTCATGTCGATAGCTACTTTTAACAATTTGTACAGCATTAAAAATATATCGATCAGCTAGATGGTGTAACACGAGCAGTTTGATATCAAAGTGATTGTTCAGTCTCTTCAGAACAGTAAATTTAAATCACAGTTTGGTACTAGCATCCTTTATTTCAATTTTCATGATTTAGCGAACAGAGAATTTTCGTCAACATTATCTTCCCTATCGGCTGTTAAAAGGGGAACATCAATATTTTATTTTTCATCTCCGTGATTTTTGTACGAAAAACCATTCACCTATTAATCGCTAAAACAAAGTCCGAAAGTCCCGGTACGGTCTCGTGATAATTGCACAAGTTCAGGTTCATCGACGTCGACAACAATAAAATTAAACCGAAATTTTACAAGTTCTGCGTGTCTGCAAATTTTCCATAATTCAGTGGAAAGAAAAGTTTCTTAAACATTCTAGTCCCTAAACAAAGATAATATGTTTATTTTTTTACCATATTTATTACAAACTGCCAGGACCGAATACCAAGATTAATTTGGATTAAAACTAAGTATATGTTCATTCACTTGTTCAGTTCGCAAGACAGAGGTAACATCATTTTATCAAAACTGGGGTCTCCTCGACAGATAAGGGAAGTATAACTCGATAAAGGTTTGCATGTTGATGATCATAATAACTATGCTTGCTAACCCTACATTAATAAGTGGACATTCCCACATATTTGTTTATATACTGATTTCCCCTAACGCAGATAAAGTCAAGTATTTTCCGGTATGTACCCATGGTTCCCAAAACTTAAATAATTATCTCTCGCAGACAAATCCTTGACAATGAGCACTACTTTTGTTAGACTGCAAAGACTACTCGATAAGCTGTATTATGAAAATCGAAATCGAAGCTTCTATAACCTTAACGAAAGTGGTTGTTTTCATGAACAGTAAAACAACTTAAATGCTCTGAAAAGGACTTAAACTTGAACTGGTTGAACTTGATAGTTCGTACTTTAGTTCTATCAGCAATCATCGTATTAGGTAGATTCTTAAATTAATTTGACCTTCCTAAAATTGTCACAGGTCTGCTCCTTGTCAAATTTCATACTTGCAAGAGAGTTTGCTTCTCACCTTGCCCTTGAATGTCGGTATTTATGTTGCCATTGATGCAACCAGTCCTGTTTTGTGTTGTTTCAAATATAAACGATCAACGTTTCGTTTGAGAGAGGAGGAATTGAGAGATGATTATTTTTATTTGAGGAAGTCGTCTATACAAACTGAGATAGCGATATCGGCGATGGGTTTATTGATAAATACTGAAGCCTCGATATTCGTTATTTAATAATGAATAAGGAGGAAATGTCTTCCAAATATGTGCCATCAAGGTAATGATTGCTTTACTATGGAAATATTTTTGCCATCAAATATCACGGAAGGTATTGGGAGCATCAGACATGAAATCCAAAGTTCACGGGATGCAGAGATGAAACCTTCAAATCACGAAGTGTCCCAGTGACCGTTCACTTTTTTACACTGTGGGTACGGATAACGGTGGCTTTGGTATACGTAATACCATTAGACGAAATTTATCTTTTAGAATAGAGGAAAGTGAAAAAGGAGAAAATACTTAGTTAAAGAAGACCTATTCAATCTGTTATTACATGAGCGATAGGTCATAACTACAAACCATGCAGTTGGAAACTTTCGGGAACTATATTTTGTTTCATTGTTAATTAACGAATTGACAACATTTCTCTAAGCTACTCAACGATACCACTCCTTGAGGTCACTGCTCCTGAAATAAAAGTCAAAGCAGTCAATACAAAGCCAATAATAACCTTGCAAGCCTCATAGTATTCCCGCCAAATTGCGCTTCGTTTGCAAGTGGCACTCCACCTCTAACTTCGATCAACTCATAGCATGTCCTCGATATGCCTCAACCTACTTCCCACCAATTAAATTAAGAGTAAGAATCCCAAATTTTTTATTTTGCCCTTTGCCGACTTATCTACCTCTAAGTTTGTAGCTACATTCTATTATAAGAAAGATAGTCGCTATATAAGTTACAGGAGAATTTTTTTCCGCTTCTTGTACTTTCTCGGGAATTTGTAAACTTCCATTTATAAAAACCACGCATGAGTACTCAAAGCGTCATGAACTAAAGTTGCTGGTTTTACTCTGATATTTAAAAACAAAACATTTCTGAACGGAGAGTTTTGTTAGTCTAATGTTGCATTTCAGGTTTCAACTCGACAAATCAGAAACCGTTAGATGATCATGGAGGGCACCCAGTAAAGCAAGCAAAAGATCGACTAGAAACGAGAGCAATGATACCGTGAGATCGTCTTACAGGAAATGTGAAAAAACTAAGATCTCTTCCTTCGTTTATATATTAATGTATTTATTTACGTACTCGATCGCTCACCCACCCACTCACTCACTGATTTAACTCTGTTTATGACTAGCCAACTTTGTTTTCATCCGTCTCAGAAAATCAGTGCGATAGTGTTATTGAGCAAGACACATGTAACGGAGCAAAAAAATGACAAACAAGGAAAACGCACTGATTCGAAATAAAAGTTCTTTCTGATAAATATGTCCACTATCTGCAATATACAGTAGCTACTGATAGCTTACTCACTGATTGTTTTCAGTTTGAAACAATATTTACCAACTTAACTCACTCACGTACGTACTGACTCATTCACACACTCACTAACACGTTAACTAACTAACTGACTGACCTATTTATATTTACTTAACCCTTTATCACTGGAAGAGTTAATCATCTGTTTTGTATTTTATATATTATATTTTAATGTATGTATGTATGTATGTATGTATGTATGTATGTATGTATGTATGTATGTATGTATGTATGTATGTATGTATGTATGTATGTATGTATGTATGTATGTATGTATGTATGTATGTATGTATGTATGTATGTATGTATGTATGTATGTATGTGTGTGTGTGTGTGTGTGTGTGTGTGTAAATTATCATAAGTGTATTTACTGCATTTGTTAAATAAATTATAAATGTATTAGCAGAGAATTGATCTCTCGGTGTCACACTTGAGTAGTCACAACATTACATTTCTAGTACCCAACCTTTTGGGGCCTTTCTAATTCGGAAATTTTCCCTGCTGAAAAGATTGTGACCCCACCATTACACTTTGAAAAAAACATGACTCTCCCCTAAACATTTGCATTGAAATTTACAACCCACCCCACATAGAGTATGTATTGTAAAATAGTGCAAATATTGCACTATAGTGCTTATGGTAAAAGTATCATGGGCTTTATGGTTATTGCATTTTAATAGTGTCTATTCAATGCTCATTATGTGTATCAATTCGATAATGTTGAAAATTTGATGTTTAAAATGCTATTGAAGTCTTCTTCGCTTTGATATAGCTTTGTCAATCAACCGACATATCGGCATATACAGCATGAAAAGTTACATGAAAATTTAACTCAAAAAATGACTGAAACAAAAGTAAACATTTTTACAGACAATTAGTGTGTACTTCATGGAATTGTTGGTCAGCTCGAAGAAATGATTAGTTTTCCATTATCACGTGAAAATCTTTTTGGTGAAATATGGATCAATCAGACCGTGACTGTTTTGTTTGTGTGAGTATTTTATAGGTTCAGTAACTGTGTATGAAGGCCTTACAAGACTAAATGGACGCCATCTTGTTTGACACATTTCGTTTGTTCGTCGAAATTACACAATATACATTGTAACAACAAAAATGTATTGTCAGACGTTGATCCTATCGGCAAAATAGTGCGACGATAACATTTGCTATCATAGTTTAAAAATTTTGAAGTCAATGCTAATTTTAATGTTTGATTAAATAATTTCCTTCAAAATCTTTACAAATTCACCAAAGACTGAAACGAAATTAAAGTCTGTTCAGAAAAATAATCGCACTAGGTACGATAGATTTTTAATAATAGCGCCGGGTTTTGTTTGCTTTCTATCCGACCGTCGGTGTTTTGTACATCACCAATTCATTTAATTCAAGCGCTAGCCCAGTGCATTTGCCACTGCTTGTTAGAGCATGATAGCGTTGATATGGGAACTGACCGACATACATCTATTAATCCAGCATAGGTATGAAGGGCCGATACGCACGACCCTTGAGTGAACTATTTTTCCATAGTAACATATTGCAAGTAAACGAAAACGCAATTCCCATTTGGCCATTTCAACGAGATTTTCCTTTTTAGTGACTAAAAGTTAAATGATCATTGGGGTGTTATGTGTTGGCAGAAAAACAAACATTTTCTCGAACCGACTACTGATTCTACTAAGTCTACATATAATTTTCTTAGTAAACTTTACTTTCGTTTCAGTCATTGGTGAACGGTCCTGTAACTTCTCGTTTAACACGTCAGCTGCTGAGGACCTTTACTTCTAATGCACTTGCGCACTAAACCAGTCTCAGCTGGTCAACTAAAAAGGCGCGGGAAACTCACAGACACTAATAAATCTACAGGGCTCTAAAATCTTTGAGTGTTAGTGAGCGCAGAAGTTCTAAATTACTTTACCAGAAGTGTTGTCTTTGCATTGCTACTGCACTACAGTGAACAATCTCTTGACGTGCCGTGTAGGAACAAGTTAATCATGTAAGTAGACTGTTGGTGAAATTTGCAGAAAATGATAGCTGTTAACCATGCAATTAACCTTACGTACCCAACAGCTTTCAAGAAAGCTTGGAATACGCAAGGCAGTCAATCATTCGTTTATATGGCTGCTGCAGTGGAAAAAACCCCAAACCCCAAATGATTCTTATATTAATTGATTGCATGAAGCTTGCGATCCGCTAAATGTCGTTCATTAAATTTTGTATCCTGTTTTGTTAATGCTATACGGGAATAAAGTTGTAGGAAGCCACACTGTTCTTTCTCTTCTTCTAAGGTCATAAATTGCAAACCCGGTGTGTCATGACAGCTTTTTCCCACATAGATTCAGACGTGGTGGGTACAGCTGATTTGGGGCAAATGCCATAACCACCACGTCTATCAAAATTTATGAGTTTACTTTTCTTGTTTACATATACACTAATATCGATTGGAAATCCGGGGGTGGCTATTACATCAGGTTGACAACCCCCACACGTGGGCAATGAATTAAGATTACTCTTTGTAAATAGGATAGTTACGATTCCGAATTAAGCAAGACAAAAGGGAAAATTATAAAAGACCTAGCAAGGCAGTTTGTAACGACATTCGAAACACAATGACCAAGATACTCCACAATGCTTGCCGTATTGCATGGAGGTACTAGTCCGCTCCTGGCTACATGATCGTAGCGAGCGACCAGTCATGGAGGTAGAAGAGAACTTTTACCTCCATGGACTAACATACGCGTGACCGAAAAAAAAAAACCACGGCGGTTACTACTTGTATTTACTTGAAGTAATTTTCTATCACGTATCAACCGATGCACGATGGTCAGCTATTAGCCCTACGGCCGGTATGAGTCAAGAGTGCTCGGCTATGACTACGCCGTAGCCGTATTATAGCCCTGTAACGCTGAGCGGACAAGCGGGCGTGTCGACGCCAGAGTAACAGCATAGGCCCTTCTTTCATTGTACATGTAGTCTTTGGTCCTGGCGAAATTTGCATCCACCTAAGTCTATGTACGGTAAATTTTGTTTCGTCCACTATGCCTGCCTGCATTGTGGCGGAGGGTAACATAGTGAACGAAACATGCATTTACACAGAGGTCCACAAAGCATCGTACCTATGGTGCATCAGAAAAAACACGAGGATTTGTTTCTCTGTAGAGGGGTTGAATGCATACAATTAGTACCTATTAAGAGCTTGTGGCAATTTTTAGAGAACAAAAACGGACATCATATCTGAAGCACTTCTTGTATTATCATCCACCATGTGGAATGATGTGACACCATAGAATTCAGTTTTCTAATGTCTTTTTGGCCCAGCCACGTATGTCGCAAATTTGATTATATTTTTCATCTTTATTGAACTGATATGACCATCACCAACTTGAACAGTTTGAGGGAGATTTATTGCAGTTCTGTAGCACCCAAACTCCCCCGACGATTTCGATCTATTCTCGTCGCGGAACATCCGGGTTTTGAGTCGCGATTTAGTTATTTTTTGTGTCACATCACGATGAAAACAAATGATTGAAGTTCGGATTTTTCTACTGCTATATTGTATTATATATTCAACGTTTCAATATACATGTACGTCTAGTTCTACTCTTTGTCACACGATTTCTTTATCGTTCGCTCTGTTTTTGTAGCGTCTAATCTAAATCCACCTCTACGTTAGAAACCATCGGGACAGAACTTGTCATGTCTCATGTCATGGCGACTCAAACGAAACTTTTTAGTCACAGCTTTCTGTAGTTTAGAACTTAATCATAGGCATCAAAGTGTCAAAGGTTATCACCTGACCAGTGCATAGGCCTAGGGGTCATTACAAATGCTGAGAACAACCATTTTATCGCATCACTTACGTCTTTCATGAAAGGCGTCAAAAAACAAATTAACGGACTGATCTAACATTTGTAGATACACATCTACACTTGTTTCAAATCTATGATTATGTATGAATGAGGTGAACGCGACGATTTTTGTCTTGTCTTCATGAGTGGAGTGAACGCTATACAGGGGAGGTTTTCCCGCAGAAACTAACTCACTATTGCGCAGACTCAAATGGTAACGCGTTCTGGCCTGGGCTGCCAAATTCCAAACAGGTTTGAATGAAAGAAGAGAGACACAAGAGAAACCGTTACAAAGGATTTTATTTTTTTAAAATTCACCCACTTGAACCAAGTCTAATAAACATCGAGAACAGCAGTATTAGTGGATGTGTTATAATCCCAACCAGGCAAGTTTTTGTATGGAAAATAGTTAAAATGTACGTCACATAAAAGTAAACTAATAGCTTAGACTTAAAGTGATACTTTTGAAAGACGATACTGTTGGATTACATAAAAAGTGAATTTGACGACCAGTTATATCGATGGCACAGTAAAAGAGGAGCGTATCTCCTTTGCTTTAGCACGCCCCTCTTATGCTGGACCATCGATGTATCGTCGTCGAGATTTTGAATCTTTTTTGCACCCGAATCAGATGATTAAGTTGTACTATATAACGTTTGCCTTGCTTCTTCTTAGGTCAAACCGTAAATTGCAAACCCGATACGCATTGTACATTGTAAATGTAAATGTATAGCATAATAGTTAAGAGAAAAAATGATACTGCTATAACAGCCAGGCAGTTTTCGTGGTATGGTAGATTTCTGTAAGGTTGACTTAATGAGATGATTTATAATATTGCGACTGACTCAAAAGAGTGTCATGCTTAAAATTTCTCCTAGTTTTATTGCTGTTGAGGAGAGCATGTAGGTTGAGCATTGGTTGCTGCCGTGGCGATACACGAGTGGAAAGAAGCCAATCGGTGAAAAAATGTAATATACTGCAATTTTATTCATTTATTTTATATTGGTGTCAGTCAAAATCTCAACATATTTTGCATATATTAGGATCTCACAGAATGATCAAGGGAGCTAAAGAAATTGCAGCAGCTGACAGAGTATGTTAAACACTGTACGAACGACGTCGAAATGCATGTAGGCGCTGCCAAGGGTAGAACTGCGGTCAACTGCTGACAGTGGCAGATGGTATAATGATTGTAAATTATGTTTTATTGGCATGAGTGCCAGATTAATTACTTCTTATTTATACTACTGGTACAGAGGTCATTCTCTTTGACATCAATTCTGCATATATGTCAATAATCAGGTTAAGATTTGTGAATTATGGGCGACGGGGATACGGACTGTGAGAAATCCAAACAAGTCAATAATTGTTCTGGTGTTTATGGGCATTGCTTAATAAAGTGGAAGGACTATTCACACAAATATAATACATGGGAAAATGAAAGTAATTTGAATGACGCCACAAGAGAGTATTTGCTGAAACAACCTGTGAAAATTACACGCATGGCACTTCTGTTTTCTTTACGAATTTGCTATTAGGTCACTAATGAGGTATTACGAATTTATGGTCACTAGTGAGTTTGGGATGTATGATTGGTGTGTATGCTAGGTGAGCCCAAGTGTTAGTGCACACTGTCAGTTGTGTGACTTTAGACGTCTACCTCTTTATATGTGATTCCCTTCACGAAAACATGAATAATGGTTGTGTATTTAGCTACTACTGAATTTATCAAGAATTAGTCCTTCCACTTAAAGAAACAAAGAGACAGGTATAACTAAGGCTGTTTAAAACAACGCACCATGATGATAGCGGCACTAGGTCAAAAGGCCGGGAGAAGATTAAACCGTCATTTACGGAAACTATGAACTGAGAAATCGGCGATGAAACCCCCTATGCCTCCAATAATGATGATTTTTGTGTTACTGAAGTTGTACGAAGTATTGATGGCTGTGCTGTAATACTTACGATGAAGCGTTGAAGAAACAAGCAAAGAAAGATTATCTCAAGCAAAAGAAAGATGTACTCTTAATAATGAAAGAGTATAACCCTTACCCTAAGTGGTTTGCAAGGGTGACCGATCAGCAGTGCGGCACCGACTACACAATAAGTTACACCTGGGTTGTGTATTGTTTTATAGAAAAAGTGCCACATTGCTCAAAATGTATGCCTAAATATGACTAAGTATATCAACTGTGCTATTAGAACTGTATATCAACTTTTCGTGAGATATGTGATTTTTCTGATTTCCAAGATTTTCTATTAGTGGTTGCATGCTTTTGATTTCACGGTTTATTTCAAAATGGATTGTCATGCGGGATTCATTCATAGAGAATAGGGAATGTTACAGAGATCATTTACTTCGACATCAATTCTGCATATATGTCAAGAATCAGATTTAGTATTGTGAACTATGTACGATGGTGATACGGACTGTGAGAAATCAAACAAGTAAATTATTTTCCTGGTATTGTCTTGGCCATGGATAGATACCTTACCTATAAATATGTCACTATCAGGGAGAGACACTGATTATGAATTTGCATTTTAACTGTATATAAATAACCAAAAACCACTGCATAGATTGTATGTAGTAGATGTCTTTACGAACACATGCATTCAAGAGAAGGGACAACACCTGGCAGGGTGTAATATCTTTGTATAAGATATAAATGGTGTGAACTTTGAAGACTTTGAGACTCTACACTGTTTCTGTACACCGACGTCCTCTCACTAGGTATTTCCCGAAGAGAGACCGTGATCTGTAATACTACTCCAAGTGTCATGGTCTTATGTGATCAGTTTTAAGTGCATTGTTGTTCAACAAAGATAGAATTGTCGATATGGAGCATGATATCTCAATCGACAATGCGTAGTTTAAGATATAGAAGATGTTTCAATGGTACCATTGTAAAAGACAAAGATGGATGCAAACATTTGTTTGCAAACTTTAAGATCCAGCAGGCGTGTCTTGATTTAATACTCGTCATTATATGCATGATTAACAAATAACAAGATGGATGTTTGAAACACAGTCAACCGTATCCTGACAACTTTTAACTAGCAGCCGGAATTTCTGTACCTATTTTCATCACGATATCCGCGAGTAGATATTCTATTCTAAGATATCAGTCTGTTTAGACAGTTCAACAGTTTTAAGTGCAGTGATCAGTGAAATAACAGTCAATAACATTCAGTGTCTGGTCAGAGTTTGTCAGATCAAATAAACAGTAACGAGAAGAAAGACATACGCTTGGACAAGATATCGTTGCCTTACATGAAAATCATCTGACCATCGACGACTTGAAAACTAAAAGAGGTCAAGTCGTTCAGAGGGAAATATATCCGACCTTTTACAACCCAAGCAGCACTACATAATGTCACCATAAATAATTTTGTAATTGACTTCGCTTTTATTGGTTTACATCGGGCAGCCAAATGATCATTTATACTTTGTACACATAAATGAATGAGTTGCTTTTTTAACGATCGAGAGACAAATTTATATGTGGGTCTATCTTTTTAAAGACAATTACTGAAATGTGTGAACTTTAAAAATCTATTTCGAATAAGGCAAATTAATGTGTTTTGTAACCGCATAAAATAATATATTTTTAAGAAAAACAAACAAGAAAGGGAGTCTTGTCCTCTACGATAGCGACACTGTACACTCCCTGGAAAAGAGCCCCTCCTCTTGTACGCAGTAACATGTAAGCTACTGATGACCTAAGGTGAAATGCACTTGCACTCTAAAGCAGTCTAACCAAGTCAGCTATCAAGGTGCGGGACACTGTACAATGTCTTGGAAAGAATCCTCCCCTCTAATGAATATGTCAACTGCTGATGACTTGTACCTCTAATGCAACAGCGCACCAAACCAGTCTCAACCGGTCAAGCATCAAGGTGTAGCAAACCGTCCTATATATAATTCGACTTAAAGGTTAATTTCTGGACAGGGGTGTCAAATCCCGGAGTGCTGGTGAGTGGAGCAGGTCCCAATTACATTACCGGAACTGTTGTCTTTGTATGCTGTTTGTAACACGGTGAACAATCTCCTGACGACCCACTACAAGGCGTTCTTGAAATTATGTATCTTGTTTTTTACCCGGATAGGAGAATAAAGTTGAAGGATATAAAACTGACCTTACTATTCTAGTGTCACACTTTTAATTGCAAACCAGATATGTGCGTCACATAAGAGTAACCTACTAGTTAAGCGTGGTACGGTAATTACCTTGCTATGACATCACGCATACCACGCATACCTCCCACCACCTCGGCATGCACTCCATCTATAATCAATCTTTGTTCAGCGCCAACTTGACAATGACGTAACAAATGGAAGGAAATGAATTGAAGTGCGCGTGTTTTAATTATCCACTGCCCCTTAGGCTGCCAAAGAGAGATTTGCTACATTTTAGCAACGTTACCTCCTGACAATTACGTTGATTTTCAGACGTGCATTCCAGAACCACGTAAAAACACATACAACATCCAGACTAGCAGCCGGCACAACCAGATAGGAACTGAAATGCTCACATGTTTCAGTATAAATTGCAGTTGTCTATGAATTTAAAAGTTTGCCACATATTTGCAACTTCATGAAAGTGTTATGATCAACATCACGGACAATATTTACCACAAAACAATTCAAAGATCATTAAGTATATAAATATGTAATTAGCTGAAATGAAAATAATAAATTTCTTTGACTGTTGTCACTCTATTACCACTTTATATAGTAAGTGTAATGGCTTTTTGTCAAGTCCTTCAAGCGATATATGTCAAACTGTGAAAGGTCATTAGATATACAAGATATAACTAAGTTGACATGAAAATGCAAAATATCTTTCACTTATAGGACATTATTATCTCATCAATATACATAGCAAGTTCAATGAATTTTTTAGGGTCATTCCAGTCCTTTATCCCTAATTTGGAATTGGGAAAGATAGTTAAATATGCAAATTACAAGTTTTGTCAACTTCGGCCATGTCACAAAGATATATCCCTAATTAGAAAAGTTCGTTTAAACTGCAAATTAGTAACCACTATATCTAAAACTGCTGAAACAACTTGCATGATTGTTATACCAATGTATCTGAGATATGCATAGCGAGTTTCGTCAACCTTGATCATGCAAATCACGATATATCCTTAGTTTGGAAAGTTCGTTCAATATGCAAATAAGTGATCAGCTGAAATAAAAATGCTTAATAACTTTCAATAATGTTGAATCATACTATCTTTAATAACAATAGCTAGTTTTATCAACTTTGGTCATGTCAATCAAGATATGTAACCCTAATTAGGAAAGTTCATTAAATATGCAAAGTTGGAATTGACAGAAGTAAAAATGCAAAATGGCTTTCAATACTGTTTAACCTAGTACCTTCAACGTAAACAACATTTTTTACAAACTTTCATCAAGTTAATCCAGGTATATATCCCTAATTAGGAAAGTTCATTAAATATGTAAATTAGGAATTGGTTGTTGTAAAAATGCTTAATGACTTGCAGTAATGTTGTATCATAGCATCTTCCACGTACACAGAAAAGTTTCGTCAACTTTGGTCGAGGCAATAAAGGTATATGGACCTAATAAGCAAAGGTCTTTAACTATGCAAATTACGTATTGGCTTAATTAAAATGACTCAATGACTTTTACTTAAGTTGTATCATACTATCTTCAATGTACATAGCAAGTTTCGTCAACTTTGGTCCAGTCAATCAAGATATATATCCATAATTAGGAAAGTTCATCAAATATGAAAATTAGCAGTTGACTTTCGTGTCACACCTTTCATGGCAGATAAATCCTTGTGTGATTGATATTTGTAGCAAATCTCATCCAATTCTGTGCAGCCGTTCTCATTGAATGTCTGTTTTTTCTTAAACCATTTATTATGCAAATGATCATGAAATGCGCTTAAGCCACACTCAACAAACAAAAACTAATTAGTTCTTGTCATTTTCAAACAGAATCTATGTACTACATTTGATTCTCATCTGATAGGCTGTTCTTGAGATATAGGGCCCACAGACAGACAGACAAATAGGCAGACAACGCTGGTACACAAGCTCACGTGTGTGAACACGAGAGCTAAAAATAGGCTATCGACGCGGTTGCATATATACCGCTGGTAAGCCGTAAATATGTTCAGTTCTTCCAAGCCAGACCATGATTTCTGCTCCGCGGACCTACTGGTAGCGCCAAGCTGCTGCCGTGAAGGGGCGTGTTGTTTTACGGCAGTGGTTCTGAGTAACTAAATTCAGGTTCAGAACAGTAAGGTTGAAGACCGAGAACTCGGTATCCGATGCTGCTGCATCTATATAAGGGTCTATGCTGACGTAGTTCATAGGTTGCAAGACTCCCTAGCAAGACCCCTTAATTTAGAGATGTGATAAAGAAGTTTCTACGCCATCAAAAGTAGCATGCACCGGAAGATGGCGCTTCAATAAGGAGAAAATGTCAAAACACACCAAGGTTAGGAGAAAGTGTGTTTCGAAAGAAATGACTCGTATATTTTGGTTGTTTGTGATAAAATTTGTGAATAAAACATTCTTCAAGAGCTAGTCACGGAAAATAGGTTTTCTGAACTTTTCCTTTTACCTTTATTCATTTCAGGTAAAGGACATTTTGATATTATATAATTGAACATCGAAGATATGCTTTCTTCATGCGATATTGTTCCTTGGCTATTTAGTCCAATTTTGCGGCCCAAGCCTTTTTTACACAGATATCTTCAAACAGATTTTTTGTTAGTCGTGGCACAGGTTCAAATGTAAAGTACATGACACTCCAAAGAATTTGAGCCAAATGATACAACACTGCTTGACTGAGGCATTCGGTCACACATCTTCAATTGAGATTACTTCATGTACACATGGCTCGTGAGGTTTACTTAAAGTTTTGATACCATGACAAAATAATGATACATAGACAAATGAATATATTTTGTCATACAGTGTAATATTACCACTCGTGTCCATTTTATTACAAGCTCTTTTCATGCCGAGAGCATATTTCAGATTTCTACCCACATCCTTTGTACTTGTGCCCATATTTATTAACAGTTAACAAGATTGAAACTAATTTGGGAGCATTGGATCCCTATATTTTTTAAATGTCTCAAAAGTGTTTGGTGTCCTATAAGCGATTGTTAAAATATTACAAATTACTCATAAAAGCAAGTGCATTGCTTGATGAGTAAAGCAGATGAGCTTACATTTGCAGATTAAACCTACATTAATTGACTATCCAATTATCCGAAATTAGTTACAATCATGTCAGTTTGTTCATTTAATGAATTGTATTCGAGCCTGGTAAACTCATGTTCGTATAATGATACATATAGTATACATATAGTATAATGATGCATATAGAAAACATAGCTTTTTATTTTTAATTTTACGCTTTAGGTCCATCTATCAGCAAATACCATATCATCTACGCTGCAGTTAATTGAATTTAAAAAATTGTCACTTTGAAAAAAAAAATTATTAATGTTCATCTGGACACATCATCTAGTAAAGTCTGGTTGATACTAAAGAATAACATATGGGAGATATATATTATCACCCTTTATCTAGCCGTGTACATTTGCTAATGACGTTCTTCGTATTTTCACAATATAATTTTCTTCTCCATACAGGTCGAATCCGAAATTTATAGCACACATCAAGTTATATCATTCGTCATTAGTCAGAGCTGGCTACCCATTTCTAACAGTACTTGGGGAGGAACTATTTGAAAATACAGTGTTTACTTGTCCCTGCGAAAAGTACTTTTTGTATGGCGTATGTTACGTCATTTGTCCTGCTATTTTCTTGTTAGCCGTTGGTAAGTATAGTAAAAAAACACGCTTTCTTCTATTTTTAACTTTGAGGCTTACATTTTATCTGCACATTCAATGGTCATGTGTAGTGACTTTTATTGTAATTCTATGAAGTGTTTTACGTCAACGTAAATAATGATTTCAAACAACAGGGTGCAGCAACTTCATTCATGCTTGAAACATACGAGGTGAGTACTACTTTGTATGTTGAAAGCGAGAGATCACAAAAAACCTCAATAATGAGGAGTCAAAATAAGGGTGCAAAAATATGATGCGACAGGGTCCATAGTTGAAGAAGGATATATCCTACTCTTTGGTAATTTTTAGACAGGTGACCAAGTTGCACTTAAACACGTTCTTAGAGGTCTGAATCTGTTGCAGATGACTAACTATGCATATCAGTTAGGGCCACTGTAAAAAGAGAGTAAGTGGGTGCTGTACATTATGATTTTATATCCGATCGATTAATTTACTTAGGTGAATAGGACGCTGTAGCAACGAAATACATAACTTCATAAGTCACTCCATAAGAAGGTCACATTTTGACATGGATAATTTAATCTGCCCAACATTATGCATGATCTGTGTGACATAAGTCGAAAAGGTATTTTTTCTGGTGTTACAGTTATCTATCTTCAAGAGAAGGCTGTGAATGAATCAAGGGTCCCAATGTAAGAATACCTTCAATAATCTTTTGTTTAGAACGTCAAAATGGAAATTCTATCAATGCTTTATGGCCGACTTATTTCTTTATCAGTATTTTTCCATATCTTTATCATTACACCAACTTTCTCAATAATCCTGAATACACCAAATTCGACATTTGTTGACACAAAGATTCATAGAAATAACAATAATAATAAGAGATTGGTCACACAAATAATTAGAAGAGTCATTTATGACAAATATACTTTTCGATCTCAACCTTATGTTATTGAAGAAAGTGTCAATACAATATTTTGCTCTCCTTTCTGTCGCGTAAAGTTTTGAGACTGTTGAATATGAATATAAGGCCACGCGTTAAAAGCTTACAACAATGGACAAGTGAAGGTAGGACTTGCATAGATTTAAAGCCGCACTTTTCAATTCCAGGTTCTCGCATTAGTGGAGTTCTCCTCTCAGTCAAACACTTGGCCAGTACGATGTTTGATTTCTATAACATTAATTACACAAACTGATCTCAACCTTTTGTCACATTTTGCTACTCCTGCAAACAGAGTTTATACAAGCGTTTGATTGACAGTCGGTTCAAATCGCCAACGGTCATTGATTCCCCACCACAAACGCTCGACTTTCCTAAAAAATTGCCTTCCAGTCGCGTTAGACTTTGAATATAACCATAGAGTTCGATCGGCAGCAACTTCGCGCTGACCGCTTGGCTGTCTGTCTGCGTTTTTGCGGCCGGGGAAAACTAAAAAGTGGCATTTTCTTGAGCGTGTGGTCGCCTGTTGCCTATTTGGTGTCCACTTACACAGTGAACGCCGCTATAGCTTCGCGTCCTTTTAAAGGGAGGCTCCGCCTTTAAGGCGATACCGAAGGATTCAAAGCGCGCGTTTGTTGCTATCGCTTGCAACGTTCCAAACACGCAATTTTGCACGTGCAAAATCTTACCGTTCCGTTGTTTTCTATGGATATTCGACTCCTTGTACTTTGAAAATGCTCAAAATCTTTCAACTCTCTCAATTGTAAATCAATTCAGCTGATTTTTTGCAGGATTATTGAAGTCATAGATGAGAATATAGATAAGCATCGTGTTTCTAAAAATTCCGGACCGTTTAAGAGATTTCGCCGTAAAACCCTTCAAAATTTCACAAAATGACACAGTAGATATTTTCCTGTTCAAAACTCGTTTGTAACTGAACAGATAACCTAATCCATGCTAGGGGCTCTAAACAGGTATCTCATATGTTACATTCGATAATTTTTTGAAAATTTGGTGCAATCCCTACAATATCTGAGAAGTTGAGATACGTACACACCATAAGCAGGTGCAGATGGAATATTACTTGATAGGTGGGGATAATTTATGATTTCAAAATCGAAATCATCCCTTTTGTCATACAGCTTAGTGTGTAGCCCATTAGTTCCCACTTGTAAAAACAGATCACGATAAGAAGCTGAGTTCTTACCCTCAGTTGTTTCATCTATTTCCAACTCATCAGGATAAATATGATGTTCGTAATTTGATATGTCTGTATTGTCTAGACTAATCAGATCATCAATATATCTGTGCGTGTTGTTAAAACGCCTTGCAAGGTTTTTAGACCCTGCTTTGTATGGAGATTGTAGGAACTCTGCCTCATATGAATACAGAAATAAGTCAGCAAGAAGTGGTGCAAAATTTGTACCCATTGGTATGCCGAAGATTTTTGAAACGTCATACAAACAAACTTAACAGGTATGTTGTCGAAATTAAGCAGGTTAATAATCTCTTCATCTGTGTATTTGTGCTGGGTATCCATGTTGTAAATTTCTCCTTTATTTTGATCTTGACGATGAACATATTGCCATAGGGAGACTTTAATTGTACTCTTGGTCCTGACTTAGACAGGTCGTCGCATATTATATTAAAGCACATTTGAAGTCTTCAGAAGTCTTTCTTCGCTTGTCCATTGTTGTAAACTTTCTGACACCTTGCGTTATTTTCACAAACAGTCTCAAAATTTTACGTGGCATAAAGGAGAGCAAAAATGTCGAATGAACTCTTTTTCATTAACAAGGGGTTGAATTCGAAAACTAATTCTGCGTCTATTGACTCTCGTACTGATTGATATGATCACTGTCTTGTTTCTCTTGTTATTTCTTTGAAACCGTGTGTCAACGAAAATCCACTTTGGTGTCTCAATACTTGTCTTCTTAATTATAAAGATTACTGTACTTTAATCAAGGAATTCCGAGAAAGTTTGCGAAATGAGAAGAATAGGTTTTTTCTCATCAGTCTTGGTGGGATATAGGAAAACAAAAGACTAAAGAATGAAGTCAGTAGTACAGCTTTGAGCGAGTTCATCACTTTAAACGTTGAAAACAAAAGCTTTTTGAGGAAATTCGTACTTTGGAAACATTGATTCATACATAGCCTTCTCTTGAAACAAGATATCACCAGCAAAACGAACTGTCAGACAGTTTTCAGAAACTTTCTACCAGAAGTGCAGTTAGTCCTTCTCGTTTTTAACATCTTCATGAATCTGATATAAATTCACAGGGTTTCTCATCTCTCAAAAATACAAAGAAAGTCATAAATCCATTACTCATCTCTAATGTGAAGATCATACAACTACAGAAAATCACAGAGAAATTCGTCAACTTACTTGCCATTTTATCAAACTCTTTTTACGGCTGAGTCAATTTCCCGTGAAGCACAAAATACACTGCTTCATGATCTCCCTCAATTAGCTGCTGACAAAGTTGCTCAACATGATGATCCTATTAGTCTTGATGAGTACACGTTTGCATTCAAGAACATAACGAATGGTAAAACGCCGGGTGTTGATGGAATGCTTTGTGAATTTCATAAAAAATCCCAGTCTTTTGAAAGATTTCCACCAGGTTTTTAACAGTTAGTATCCGATGGCCTTCTTCTAACGTCCTGTCATAGAGCTGTTATCACACCCCTTCCAAAACAAGGTGATAACTCTCTTCTAAAGAACTGGAGACCCATCAGTTTGCTTTGCTCTAATTATAAAATTTTCTCTAAAACTGCGCTCGAAACAAGCTTGGCAAGATATCATTCATGTAGAATAAAGTTATACTGTTCCAGGCAGACAGATTTTTGATAATATTCATACAATCAGAGATTGCATTCATTTTCATAATCACATGAATCTTCCTCTTGGTATTCTTTCTTTGGACCAGGAAAAAGCTTTTGATCGTGTCAGTCATCATTATCTTTTTCAAACTCTGCATGTGTTCGGGTTTGGTGAAAACTTCATTAATTTTATTAAACTTCTGTATACACAAACTGATAGTCTTGTCCGTGTTAACAGTTCCCTTACTGCTCCTGTTCAGTTTTCACGTGGTATAAGGCATGGTTGCTCATTATCAGGGCAGCTATATGCAATTGCTATTGAACCTCTCTTACACAGAATAAGACAAGATGACAGTATTCAAGGTGTTACGATTCCAAATGCAGGTGATCGTAAATGTAAACTTTCAGCTTATTCGTCCCCACGGACACCGTTTGGGGGGCTTATAGCTTTGGTCATGTCTGTGCGTGCGTCATGCATGCGTGTGTCCATCCGTGCATCCGTGCGTCCGTCAGTTCATGCAGATATCTCAGAGATGCCCTGGTCAATTTCTTTCAAACTTTGCAAAAGAATAGTACCCTACCTCATACAGATGCATGTCGATTTGTTTCACAATGCGATCAAATCTGGCCGTGTTAGAGGACTTTTTTAGTTTATTCCTCCATAGAATCCAATGTATTAGGCAGCTCTCCATAGACTCCCTAAGGCCAAGAAAAATAAAAATTTAGTTTCTCATCGTATTCATATTACAAAAAGGATGCAGTGACACAGTTTTTAGTCCCCACATATAAAGTCCAGGGGGCTTATAGATTGGGACATGTCCGTCCGTGAGTCAATCCATGAGTCCATCTGTTCACGCAAATATCTCAGACACTTTGACAAAATGTCACTTAACCTTAGCGACCTTTGACCTCAAATATACATATTTGTCCACAATTCAGTAACCACAAGTGCCAAACGCATATCATATTTTGAGCGAGCCAATAGAGCTAGAGGTCTGATTTTTGGTAGATAGGGATAACTTAGCAATACAATTTTTTGACAAAATTTCACGTGACCTTGGTGACCTTTAACCTCAAATATACACAATTGTCCATAACTCAGCAACCACAAGTGCTAACCCTTTCATATATGGTATTATGGGACACCTTATGACGCCACATATTGTAACTCATTAATAATGCGCTTATCTCATTTTGAGCGAGCCAAGAGAGCTAGAGGTCTGACTTTTGGTACATAGGGATAACTCAGCAATACAATTTTTTTTGACAAAATTTCACGTGACCTTGGTGACCTTTGACCTCAAATATACATATTTGTCAGTAACTCAGTAACCACAAGTGCTAAACCTTTTATAAATGGTATGATGCGATACCTTATGACGCCACATATTTTCCTTCATTTATTATACGCATATCTAATATTGAGCGAGCCAATAGAGCTAGAGGTCTGATTTTCGGTGTGTGACCTCAAATATACATATTTGTACATAACTCAGTAACCACAAGTGCTACACCCTTCATAAATGGTATGATGGGACACCTTATGACGCCACATATTGTACCTCATTAATTATGCGCATATCTAATTTTGAGCAAGCCAATAGAGCTGGATGTCTGAATTTTGGTGTATAGGGATAGGGTGCTACACCCTTCATATTTGGTATGATGGGACACCGTATGACGCCACAAATTGTACCTCATTAATTATGCGCATATCTAATTTTGAGCGAGCCAATAGAGCTAGAGGTCTGATTTTCGGTGTGTGACCTCGAATATACACATTTGTACATACTCAGTAACCACAAGTGCTACACCCTTCATAAATGGTATGATGGGACACCTTATGATGCCACATATTGTACCTCAGTAATTATGCGCATATCTAATTTTGATCGAGCCAATAGTGCTGATGTCTGATTTTTGGTATATAGGGATAGTGTATATATCGGAGAGGGTAGTCAGTTGAGAAGATTCTTGGTTGGCATGCCCCTTCTCATTTGCGGTTAGGCGGCTTTTTTCTGCAAGATGTAAGGTGTTCTTGTCCTATTTCTTTGCAAATTCTTGTCTCTTTTTCTTATTTCGGAAGTTTTTCGCTTTTTCCTATTCAGTGGAGATTTTTCATGCACCTCGCATCTTGCTTTTTGTCAATAACGAAATTGTGCTTTTTTCAGATTGAATTTGTTTCCTTCCCCATGTTGCAAGTGATATAGCTACCTGTTTGCCCTTTCACCAGTTCTCTCCATCTCGCTCAAGCATTAGTGTTATAGCCATTTTGCAGTTTTTGCTGATTTTTTATTGTCCAACTTTGCTTAGTATTTTCAGTAATTGACTATCATTTGCTATAAAGCATTTGTCTGATTTCATTTTTGCTTTTCGTCTCAAAATTTGAATTGATTTGATATGTACTTTTCTGTACAGAGATTAATTTTATTAATAAACGTTCATTTGAAAAATCAATCTTCTTCTTCTCCTTCTTTAACCTATCTGTCGACCTAGAACTCAAAACCGCTCAACACAAACTTCTCAAACTTGCTGACTTATAAGATCGTATGAGTATTTGTTCACTCATGAGTATTCTACAAATTTTGGTTAGTCACATGAACAAGTGGCAATATCGGATTCTGTGAAAATCCAAAATTGCTTCACCTCAAACACTGCACGGCAGATCAGCTTTATTTTCTTGGGTGTAATGCTTGTCCTTCAACTTAAAAATTGCAGACAAAATTGCATGTGATACCATAGGCAATGCCCCCCTCAAGACATAGTGGAATGACCCACGAATAGGTGATGATAGACGATTTTAACAACTGACTTTTGCTTTTGGGGTGATTACGCTATTAAAGTAATCCAAGGGTTTTGATTGTATTTTGATAAGGTATTTAGACCTTAGATTTCATGATTTCTGTACGAAAGCTCTTTTATTTTCATCGATTGACCTTTTTGCTGATAGAAGGGTTAAATCATTTCAATCAAAGAAGATGCGCGTGTATTTCACCAAAAGTTTGGCGGGTGTAATACAGCGAAGGAAACTTGATAATGAAGAACTTTAAACATGGCCGGTGTCCGGTAAGGCCGATGTGAGTGGAAGTCTCTATAAAATCCGAACCATCGGCGGAATTGTGTGATGAAATCGCATACGAAGGGGACGCGAGGGAAGCTCGATGTTAACTGACATTATTTGAGCTAGTCTTCGTGAGATCCCGGCATTTGAAGTGGTATTTCTTCGACCCAATTGAATGTCAAGTCTGCTTTACTTAAACGAAGCATGGGTGCTCGCCGAATCGAACACTTCTTTGGAGACATTGATTACGGGGTCACAGGTTTCTCAACGCTGATGCTTCACGTGCTAGAAGCTTATGTAAGTACAATTTGATTGATACAAGTCGCATGAAAATCGGACTCAATTTGATAATGTTACAGCCATTCGAAGTTCTCTGAACTGGGCGTGAGGAATACAACTTCGCGCATAACTCAACACCAACGGATAAACTGTCGACGGATCATTTTACGAGCATGATTAATCGACCATATAAGTGATTTTTCATTCGCAGAACTGATCAGTGCTTTGTTGTTGAGTTTAACTTCATGTTTGAAGGAACTCGGAGCATTGTCGATAAACGAATGTCCCAGTGGAATTCATACTCAACGAATTAGCGTAACGTTCGTGGGTTATAGCTGAGACATGCGTTGCTGACTCTTATGCCCATTTACAAGCTACCGAGAGCTGTTTGCGGGACGACGCCGTCATCGGTGAAAGCTGACACTGTTTCTAGCGTTTGTTTATGAACTTTTGAACTATGCCTGAAGTGACTCTTGGCAGGCGAGGCTACGATGTTTTCTCCAGGAATGTGTACCTGCGATGGAATGCTAATGAGTCACTGTGTTGTCAACGTTACAACGTAGGCGTTTGGACAATTAATGCAACGGACACTGTACTGTTTGTTTGTTTGTTTGACAAGTTCAGAGTCTTTGCTCTGATTTGTCCGCCAAGTGAAAAGCAACGAGTGGCAACAGTTGAGCATTGTCACTATAAGTGTTACTTGTTCTCGACGTCACATGTGTTTGATATCATTTTGCACTTCTGAATCAATGTCTTTTATTTTTATAGCATTTAGACATATCAAGTGCTGAATCGATTTAGGGATAGTACGTTTTTGTTAACGATATTGTAATTCAATATTTTTGCTCGGTACCAGTACATTTGAATTTTATTGGATCGCTATTTATTATATTTTGTTTATTATTCTTTTATTTTACTTCAAGTGTCTGTGTTATTTATCCAGTCACTGCACTCGTCTTGGTTTACCCCTACCTGCGACGCAACTGCATTTTCCACGAATTCCGCGACCCAACTCACCCGAACGGATTCGGTGATTGCCCTTGTTGAGTTTGCTCCTAAACAGCTAGCCCGTGAATAACACCGAAATAAAGCAAGGGTAACATCTGGCGCCCAGCAACGTAGGGCTGGATTGGAAGGTTTTCCGTGGAGGTTTGTCATTTTTACCGTTTTGTACAAATTGGCAATGGGGAGGGACAATGTTTCAATTCGGCCCATTTAGGTTTGGTTTTTGCAGTTGAAAACAAACGACGAGAAGGGTTGGACGAGTGATACTCTTATTGATCAAACAATAAATTAATTATAGGTACTGTTGCCTCTGATTTATTGAACACGACCATTTTCGGTTTGCAAACACTTGTCTGTTTTGTCTGTAAGTATCGTTGTAGACTCAAGCTATCTACAGATTGCCTCTGAATTTGAAACATGGAGGATGTACAAGGTACTGGCATCAGAGTGAAGACGGAGGGAGACGATGAGGTAAGTATCACAGTGAATGGGGTCTCGCATCCCGACCCAGGGGACAATGACAATGAAACTACTGATAGTATTAAAGGGGTCATGGCCAACGAATAGGGGGGAGGGGTAGGTCACCCGTTGGGGGAGAGGGCATGTCTGAGCTACCCCAGGGAGGGGGTCGAGGCGTATATGCTCCAAAAAGGGCTTATCAACCTATCAATGGAAACCGATAGGAGTGCGATTGCAGCGTGTAAAAGATGATAGTTTGACTAAAAGTGCAGCGAAGTTTGACTATAAGCACGAGCGGATAGCTGAATTGGAATATGAACTGAAATCTCTTTGTGAACGCGAGCGCAGACGAAGTGAGGATATTGAATGCGAGGCTTCGTCGCAGCGTAACGGCAAGGGAAGGAAGGAACAACCTGAATATGGGGAGTGGACACATCGAGCGTTGGCCAAAGATGGCGCCAAGGGTACTGACCTTTACTGGCGATTATAAAGGTAAGGATAGTATGTCTTATGAATTGTGGTTGAGGGAGGTACAGAGTATGAGACAGAGTGGTATTCACAGTGATCGGGTACTGCGACAGGCCATTTGGAAATCCATACGAGGTGAAGCGAGTGAGATTATTCTAGGATTAGGAATTGACCCACCTATCGAAAAGATGTTGGATAAGCTTGAAACTGTATTTGGTGTAGTTGTGTCTACAGCTACATTGAAATGGCAATTGTACAACGATTTTCAAAAGGAGGGCGAGACAGCTGCATCATTTGCATGCCGCGTTGAAATACAAACCTCTGGCGTATATTTGATCGTTGGGGGGGGGGTACGTGAGAGCGAAATGGATTCAATCCTGTGTACCACTTTGTGTGAAGGATTGACTGATCTGCGAGTAAAGGACGTCACCAGGCACCGATACGAGAATGCTGGGAACTTTAATGAGTTATTTCGGATCATCCGCGTAGCTGAACAAGAAGAACAGGGAAAACATGGCCCTAAAATAGAAGAAAAGGCTGAAGTTCAATGAAAGAAGACAAGAGGACATAGAGCTGTGAAGCAACGTGAGGAAATGTCTGAGTTTGATTCTGATTCCTGTGACAATGAAGAGCGTTCAAAGAAAAAGAAGCAACGAGATCACGAGACAGACGAAGTGTACACCAAAATGACAGCAATGTTGAAAGCAATGCAACTACAGCAAGAACAGGTGAAGCTGGCTATAGAACAACAACAAAAAGAACACGCTGCTGGAATGGAAGAGATCAGGAATGCTTGTGCAGCAATGATGGTTTCGCCACATGATATTGCTGTGCAGATTCCGCAGGAGCCAGCCCCAAGACAGGGAGCACCGCATAAAAGCGATGACCGAAATGGAAAGAAGAGTAAAGTTAAGCCGTTCAACAACTGCAATGGTGAAGGTCATATGTCGCATGATTGTAAGCAGCCATGCGGTAAATGTAAAGAAGAAGGACGTTCATCAGCAAAGTGCCAAAAACGGAAACGCGCATCTGTCAAAGCCCAGAGTATGACAGGTACACGACGGCAGGAAAAGAACCCGCAAAGAAAGGGTAAGCCGAGACCCATTGATTGACGGGTCGTTGGTCCATTGAATGAGCAGTATGCTTTTCTAAATGGAAGGAAATGTTCGGCTCAAGTGGATACGGGGTTACAGGTTACCATGGTCAGCGAGGACTACTATCACCGATACCTATCCGATTTGCCATTAACGCCATTGGACGAAGTTCTTGAGATTGTGGGTGTTACAGACGATGTTTTGGAGTACATTGGTGTAATAATAGTTGAAGTTCGTTTCCCTATTCACGTTTTCAACGATGCTACCACTTTCAATCTGTTGGCATTGGTGGTGAAAGGAACCGAGTACAACGATCGCGTGCCATTGTTGGCTTGGACCAACTGGTTGAATAATTATATGACGATTAATATGCTGAACGGTGGCGGCTAGAAAATGAGCAGAATGAAGCCAGTAGCAAGAAGAGCGATTACTACTCTTCGTGCTCGTGAACAGTTCTATGGACCAAATGGAAATATAAGAGTGGTGCGAGCAGCAATTAACAAACAAGTGACATTGAAGCCACATACTGCATATACCATTCCAGGGAGCATGAAGGCTGGTCCTAAAGGGGAGAAACATGAAGTATCGTTAGGTGATGATGGCTACTGGAGTGGACACAAAGGGTTGACTCTGAACCCAATGGTGACGATTGCCGAGTGTGGGAGACGCTCGACAGCCATGCCCATGGTAATATAGAATGAAACCGATAAAGCTGTCATCATTAAGCCAAGGCAGGTTGTTGCTACGGTGAAGGCAGTACGATGAATAGAAGTGCAGCCATTAAGAAACCACAGGGACGATGAAGCGCAAGATGAGTCATCCGAAGTGAGAGAAGTAAAGGCTGGAGGATTATCCTTTGACATGACTGATTAGCCTGTTGTAACGAAGACAAGATGAAGAAAGTACAGGAGGTGCTTGAACGTAACATTGCATCATTTTCGACCAGTGACAATGACCTAGGGAGATGTACGATCCATAAACATGAGATCAACTTGAAGGATGAACGTCCGGTCAAACAACCATATGGCCGGATACCACCAGCATTGTATTAGGAGATCCGAGCACAGATACGGGGAATGTTGAACAATGGAGTAATTAGGCAGTATAAAAGTCCCTGGTTATCTCCTCTCGTCCTTGTAGCAAAAAAGGACAGATCTACTCGTATATGTGTGAATTATAGACGTTTAAATGCGCAGACGACTCCAGATGCATATGCTCTACCTCTTATCGAGGAGGGATTGGATGTGTTGCGAGGTGCAAAATGGTTCACGTCGATTGACTTAAAGAGTGGATTTTTGCAAATAGCAATATCCGAGAAGGACATCCTAAAGACAACATTTGCAACCCCGTTCGGTTTCTACGAATTTGTTGTCATGCCTTTCGGACTCATGAACGCTGGTGCTACATGTCAGCATGTTGTTGAACAGTGTTTAGGGGATTATAACGTGAGGATTTGCATGATCTATATGGATGATGTGGTCATCTTTTCAGACACCTTTGAGGAACATCTTGATCGAGTTGATAGGGTTCTTAAACAACTCAGAGAATGTGACCTGAAGATTAAGCATACCAAGTGTCAGCTTTTTCACGAGAAGATAAAGTACTTGGGACATGTTGTATCTCCAAATGATGTTGAGACTGACCCCGACAAGACTGAGGCTTTGAGGACATGGCCCATCCCGACCAATGTAAAAGAACTGAGGACATTCCTGGGATTTGTGGGGTATTATCATAGGTTTGTACAGGGATATTTGGTGATCGCCCAGCCGTTGCATACTTTGACAGCAGGGCATCCGACGAAAAGAAAGAATGGGGAGAGACAAAACGACCACCCCCCATATGGATGGACAGAGGAGTGCCAAGATGCCTTTGAGCTAATTGTAGACCACTGCGGGGCCAAAGGCCCCCCATTTTGTTTCATATTAGCGTGTCACTTTTTCGCCGCACATACGTTGTGTACGCGTACAGTGAGTCAAATCCGCCTTTGACGCTATGTATTAAATTTCGCAAAATTTCCACGCTGCACAGCTTAATATTGATGGAAGAGTTGCAGATTCAATTTCCTCATATGTTGACCTTTCTATTATGATATTTTGGCAATAATTTCATGAAGGAATTATGAAAATACATATGTGATAATTATTCATCTGCAAAAATAGATGAAAACACAGTCAACAGCCAAACGATCGTTAACTCGTCATTTCATAAAAATAAGAGGGAAAATCAAAAAAGTAAAACGATAGAGTTTTAGTTAACCTTCATGAGATGTGCTATTTCAAATATCGTATGAAATTACAGCGAAATGAAAAAGTTAAACCAATGGGTTTTTTCAGATATATTTTTCATTTTACGACGCGGCGAATAAGCTTGATTTCCCGTAGAAAACAATGGCGTGTGATATACCGAACAGATTGCACACTTCTCGTCGGTTCAAATTCCTCAATTTTGAACGAATAGTGATGAAAATTGACTTGGTGATCCTTTGATTAATATACAAAATTCCTATCGTTTTAGATTTTTGAATTTCTTCACGAAAATTGTTTTATTTGAATTTTATTTATTTCGATCACTGAAATATACTGTTGCCGTCAATGATTTGGCGAGCTGACGGCGTGTACATTTTTATCAGTATGCGTCTCGTAAGATGTACAGACCAAATGCATGTCATGTTGTTGTAATTTATACCAAATTTTGGCGAAAATCAACGATGAAAATTCCAGTAAATTTGAAAAATAACACAGAACTGAGGCGAACGGGCGCAGACTCTCCACTGTAATCGTGCAGTGAACGTTATCGATCGATATCCTTTTATCGGAAATTGATACATTGTTTTCGTGCTCACTCGCAGGTCATATTCAGCTCACAATGGCGCCAAACTTGCAAAGAGCGCCAAAATGTGAACGCATCGCCAAAACTGTTAAAAAGTGTCGAAGATTCAATCTAAGTACAAGAAACCAACGGATACGTTGATTTTATGCTATCTAAGTCAATATATACGGGTTATGTGGACATATTAATGATTTGACCTCGACACATGAGCCCGTACGCCAGCAGATGTCGATCGATATTCTATTGAAAATAAATTGATACAATGTTCGCTGTTGTCACTAGCAACCGGCCGAAAGCGCTCTCAGGTAGAATATATGCTTCGCGGAATACGAAACATTCAGGCATACGTTCGTCCCGCAGTGGACAAACTTACTTCTGCTCCAGTTTTGGCCTACGCAGACTATACACAACCCTTCAAGCTGCACACAGATGCAAGCTTGATGGGACTAGGAGCTGCTCTTTACCAAACTGTCGAAGGTGCAGATGGATAGAAACAATTGCGACCACTTGCATATGCAAGTAGGAGTTTGACTGCCAGCGAGAAGAATTACCCGGCTCATAAACTGGAATTTCTCGCATTGAAATGGGCCATTACAGAAAAGTTTCATGACAACTGCTTTGGCAATGATGTCACGGTATTGACTGATAATAATCCACTAATGTACATATAGCGAGTACTGCAAAGCTGGATGCAACAGGGCAACGGTGGTGGAATGCTTTGTCTCAGTAAACTGAAGATCCACTACCGACCTGGTTTAAGGAATGGTGACGCCAATGGGTTGTCACGACGACCCAATACCACAGCTCGAGGATTTGATGAGTCAGAAAAGCGGTTCCAGGAAACCGTAGCGATGTCTCCTGACCAAGTGCAGGCACTGGGGGAGCCACTTCTGACTGATGGCGATGAAGATACACCATTGGTGGAAGCCCTAGCTGCCTCAGTGCGAGCAATACCCAAGGAAATGGCTGAACCACCGGAAATGCCAGGTGAAGCGACATTGCCTACAATTACATTAAGTCAGTGGGTGAAATTACAGGACAGAGACCCTACCATACAACGCATACAAACCTTGGTTCACGCTAGGACCGATGGGAAGGATAAGATGACTAGGAAGCAGCAAGCAAATGAATCACAAGAAGTGAGAATAGCGCTGAGGGATTGGAGTAAGTTCTCTTTCCGTGATAATGTTTTGTATGGAGCCAGGACGTCATCCAGTGGAGAAGTCTACTACCAATTGGTGCTACCACATGAACTTTGCCAGGAAGCCATGAAAGGGGTCCATGATGATTGTGGACACCTGGGACAGGATCGAGCAATTGACTTATTGAGAGCTAGGTTTTATTGGCCCCTGACGTTGGCTGATATGAAGAAGTACATTCATACATGTAAGAGATGTACTCGAAGGAAGGACGCGGCGGGGCTGAAGACCCGTGCTCCAATGTTGAGTATTGAAACTTCGCAACCACTAGAACTTGTCAGCATGGACTTCTTGAGCCTTGAAGAATGTAAAGGTCGGATCAAGGACTTGCTGGTGATTACTGATCATTTCTCAAAGTTTGCTGTAGCAATACCGACACGCAACCAGACAGCTAAAACGACAGCCAAGCAACTATGGGAAGACTTTATGCTACCACATGGATGCCCGGAATGACTTCACTCTGATCAGGGTAGGAACTTTGAGTCACGAGTAATACAGGAATTGTGCCTGTTGCTGAACATCAAGAAATCACGTACCACGCCCTATCATCCACCAAGGAACGCACAGACTGAGAGATTCAACCGTTAGCTCCTTAATATGATGGGTACGCTTCAGAATGAACAGAAGGAAAACTGGAAGGATTATGTCAAGCCGTTGGTACATGCGTACAACTGCACGGTTCATGACACAACAGGTTTCGCACCTTACCACCTGTTGTTTGGAAGGCAAGCGAAGATAGCCTTGGACGTGCGATTTGAACTATCACCTGAAAACAGGGATCCTCCAACGCCAACGAAATGTATAGCCGACTTGAGATCCAGAATGGACAAGGTATTCCAGATGGCAAAAAGGGCTGCAGGGAAGTCAGCTCAAGCAAGTAAAGAACAATATGACCTGAGAGTCCGAGAGGTGATGCTAAAAGAGGGTGATCAAGTTTTACGTAGAAACGTTACATACGAGGTCAAAATAAAATTGCCGATCGGTGGGAGGAGACTCCGTATGTTGTTGAGAGAAGACTCAACCCTGATCTGCCAGTATATGTTATACGCTCAACGAAAACTTCAAAAACACAGACGGTTCACAGAAATCTGTTGAAGCCTTGCTGTGATCGACCATTGTCGAGTTATACAGAAGATGAGATGAGTGAATGCCTCCAGGATAAGGGTATCCAAGGGACTACAGAAGTTGAAGGGAGTTCCACCAAACAAAGTGAACAAGACTATGTGCTGAACCCAGAAGCGTTACCCTTTAAGTCTAGGAGTGTTAGACCTGTATGCTTAGAAGGTAGAAGTGGGCTCAGCGCTGAATCTATGGACAGAAATGACCCAAACGTTCGTGTTGTTATTGGTATATTGAGCAAGATCTTCTGGAACCAATCAGTCTTGTTGTGAGTGATTCTTCTGACCATGTAAGAGGCTCAGATAACATTGCAACGAGCATGCATGAAGATAGTAGAGAAGTAATATCTAATGAGAGGTCTGATGGAATTGCTGAGAAGGCTGATGTGGCACCACAGACCATTCTGTCGAGTGATGTAGTTGTGAATGTCACAGATGCGTCCACTGATAGAGGAACTTTAAAAAGCGGAAATGAGAATACAGGGGAGAAGCAACCAGAGATCACTTGTAGTGACCCAGCTAATTCCTATGGTGATTGCTCAGATGCCGATGAGGAATCATCGATTTCCGAGGAGGGAGAGACCATGGTTCTCCCTCCACTTTGATCAACTAGAACTCGGAAACCGCCCAAGTACTATGGTTGGTTTTCGCATTTGATCAAATGAGGCAAAAATGATAGAGGCATTTCAAAGAATCCTGGTGTTAGAAAGAGGTCGTCTTTTGATTCAATGAGGATCAATCATGAAGATGAAGTTTTTCAAGGAAGACTTACTTTGCCGAACAACAGGAACCATGACATAACCATGAAAATACTTGAAATCATGGCCAATGGAATGTACATGTCAGTACGAATGAATGTAGATGGATGCGTGGGTATACAGTAGGTTACCATAGCTACACTTTAACTGTGACTCATCTGCGTATACAATGCCATCGATGATGTTACAGGTAAGTTGGTCTGGAGGGCCGACGGCGATTGACGTGAGGTAAGTGGTGGTGCGTGTTGACTACAGCGTTGTGCACCTTTGCAGGTTTGCTAGTGGATTTGGCCATGTCCCATGGGCCCTGCGTGTCTTGCGTTGCCCTGCGGCTTCTACACACTTACCTTTTCTGATTACTCTTTCAAGATTATAGAGACTCTACCCCTACTGCTATGGCAGGAAAGTGGCGGTGTTTCATCGAAGGTGCATCTGAGGATGATTTGAGTCACACATTTTTCAGACGTCATGCCTTTGCCAACGAGAGCATTTCGATGTTGAGAGTCTCGTTGATGTAATGTTTATGCTTATGTTTGTGTTCAGTAATTCGTATCCTCGGCAAGTCGATATTTTAGTGAATTTGCTTAGGTTTCCAATGTTTGATCATTTGCTTATAAAAGAAATCTTAAAGTAAGCGTAGTAGGTCGTCCCTATGCTGACTTGGGAAAGTGTGATACCATAGGCAATGACCCCCTCAAGACATAGTGGGATGACCCACGAATAGGTGATGATAGACGATTTTAACTACTGACTTTTGCTTTTTGGGTGATTATGCTATTAAAGTAATCCACGGGTTTTGATTGTATTTTGATAAGGTATTTAGACCTTAGATTTCATGATTTCTGTACGAAAGCTCTTTTATTTTCATCGATTGACCTTTTTGCTGATAGAAGGGTTAAATCAGATCAATCAAAGAAGACGCTGGTGTATTTCACCCAAAGTATGGCGGGTGTAATACGGCGAAGGAAACTTGATAATGAAGAACTTTGAATATTGAAAGTGTCTGGTAAGGCCGATGTGAGTTGAAGACTCTACAAAATCCGAACCATCGGCGGAATCGTGTGATGAAATGGCATACGAAGGGAACACGGGGGAAGCTGGATGTTAACTGACATTATTTGAGCTTGTCTTCATGAGATCCCGGCGTGTGAGGTGGTATTTCTTTGACCCAATTGAATGTCAAGTCTGCTGTACTTAAACGAAGCGTGGGTGCTCACCGAAATCGAACACTTCTTTGCAGAGATCCGACGATTAAGGATGCTTGCACAGGTTTCTCAATGCTGATGCTTCACGTCTTAGAAGCTGATGTAAGTACGATTCAATCGATACAAGTCGCATGAAAATCGGACTCAATTTGATAATGTTACGGTCATTTGAAGTTCTCTGAACTGGGCGTGAGGAATGCAACGACCCGCATAACTCAACGCCAATGGATAAACTGTCGATGGATCATTTTACGAGCATGATTAATCGACCATATAAGTGATTTTTCATTCGCAGAACTGATCAGTGCTTTGTTGTTGAGTTTAACTTCACGTTTGAAGGAACTCGGAGCATTGTTGATAAACGAATGTCCCAGTGGAATTCATACTCAGTGAATTAGCGTAATGTTCGTGGGTTATAGCTGAGGCATGCGTTGCTGACTCTTATGCCCATTTACAAGCTACCGAGAGCTGTTTGCGGGACGACGCCGTCATCGGTGAAAGCTGACACTGTTTCTAGCGTTTGTTTATGAACTTTTGAACTATGCCTGAAGTGACTCTTGGCAGGCGAGGCTACGATGTTTTCTCCAGGAACGTGTACCTGCGATGGAATGCTAATGAGTCACTGTGTTGTCAACGTTACCACGTAGGCGTTTGGACAATTAATGCAACGGACACTGTACTGTTTGTTTGTTTGTTTGACAAGTTCAGAGTCTTTGCTCTGATTTGTCCGCCAAGTGAAAAACAACGAGTGGCAACAGTTGAGCATTGTCACTATCAGTGTTACTTGTTCTCGACGTCACATGTTTTTGATATCATTTGCACTTCTGAATCAATGTCTTTTATTTTTATAGCATTTAGACATATTAAGTGCTGAATCGATTTAGGGATAGTACGTTTTTGTTAATGATATTGTAATTCGATATATTAAGTGCTCGGTACCAGTACATTTGAATTTTATTGGATCGTTATTTATTATATTTTGTTTATTATTCTTTTATTTTACTTCAAGTGTCTGTGTAATTTGTCCAGTCCCTGCACTCGTCTTGGTTTACCCCTACCTGCGACGCAACTGCATTTTCCACGAATTCCGTGACCCAACTCACCCGAACGAATTTGGTGTTGCCCTTGTTGAGTTTGCCCTAACAGCTAGCCCGTGAATAACACCGAAATAAAGTAAGGGTAACACATGTAATGTCTGCACGACTTTCTCGTTCCAGGTATCTCTTTCATGCATTGTGGGTTAGTGTTAGTTTTGATGTTGGCGCATGTTTTTCTTCTATTTGCTCTCCCTTCTTCAGTGGTGTTGTATTTATTTCCCTTCCTCTTCCTCCTCATTGTCGGCATTTTCTTGTGTAGTGCTTTTCTTGGGGCTTTTCTTTACTTTCACTGTGCCAAATGTTCCATATCTATCAAAATCCACTAGAATATAGTTCGGTGGATTCTACCGCTATACAGCCGAATCCATAAGGGAATCCATTGCTATCCAGTTTAGAGAATATAGTTGTAGAATACACAATGGATACTATTAGTATACAGTTAAACGCTCTCAGAAGTTGATTTTTGGAATACATCTTGTAATCCTCCATGGATATTGCTGGATTCCCTAACCTTGATGCGTTGCAGATCTACCAAGGCACCCATTGTTAAAACATTGATACAGAGTACGAAAAATGATTCATTAACAATAAGTTGATCCTTTATTAAGACACAGGGAGTCCGTAGGTTATTTAGGGTTGAAGATGACGAGATGAGTCATATACAGTGTTAGTAGTTTCTCAGAAACAGTTATCCAAAGGCTATTTACTCAATATTTTATTGTCACGGAATATTCGACATTTAGTGGTTGCATTTCACATATACATATTTCACGTAACTGACATTGCATGCAAAAAACTTCGTCAAAACTTTCAGTACAGAAAAACATATATCATTCCTCCGAAAAGAGGACGTTATTCCTGATATGTCAGGAAGCAAGTGGAGAGCTTGTGTCGAAAACTTTAGAAAGCAACTAGCCGACTTTTAATCAAACGCCGATCACCTGAAAGCTGAAAACATTAGATTACAAGGACAGATTACCAACACAGAGAAAGAGTTACGCAGTACCCAAGAAGAACTACAAGAACTGCAGCAATATGGGCGTCGAAACAATATCGAAATTCACGGTATTCCACAGCAAAATGATGAAAACACAGATGATATTGTCATCAAAATTTCAGCGGCTGTAGGTGTTGATGTCACTAAAAACGACATAGACATTAGCCATCGTCTGCCAAGACGCCAAAGTCACAACCGGGAAGAGTCTTCGCCACCACCACCACCACCTATCATTGTCAGATTTGTCAGAAGATCTACAAGAAATCAACTCTACTATGCTCGGAAACACCTTAGAGGCAAGACGCCACATCAACTCCATCTGGGAAATAGTACCAACAATATTTACGTAAACGAGAACTTGACCACAACAGCGAAGCGCCTTTTTCAGCAAGTAAATGAAAGAAGAAAACAACTGAATTGAAATACATCTGGACCAGCAACGGCAAGATTTTTATGCGTAAAGATAGCAGCTCTGAAGTCATCATGATACCATCACTGAAGAACATTAACCGTATAAATTGAACACCAAGAGTAACTTTTTTGTTTTTGTTTTATGGACTCCAACTCACAAGATCACATTATCAAGTACGATTGTTCTTCATACACTGTTGACGAGTTTAATCAAGGTAAAAATCAAAATGACAAACTTTCAACGATCTCAGTATTCCATTTAAATATTATATCTCTTAGTAAGCATTTTGATGACTGTCTTCATTTGTTGAATGTATTACACCACAATTTTCCTGTAATTGCATCGTCAGAAACATGGTTGTTGAACAGAAATGTAAATCAGTCACTTTTTCAACTGCCATCATATCAGCTGTACACATGTAATCGGGAATGTGGCCAGGGTGGAGGTGTCGCAATGTACATCATTCCTCACTTGCCACTCACAAATGGTTAATTTGCATATTGCAAGCTGTGAGTCACTTTTCTTTGAAGTTACAATTGCAAAGAAAAATGTTGTCTTTGGTGTAGTTTATAGAAAGCCAAATACTCCGACATCTGACTTTCTTGAAAGCTTTGAGAAAGTCATTGAATGCCTTTCATCGAAAGACAAAAATTGCATAATTGTTGGAGACTTCAATATCGATACGTCTTCATCGTCTCATTCAAATACTTCTTATTCAACACTTTTGAATTCGTATAACTTCCATCAAGTAATTAACACCCCAACCAGGATAACTGATAATACATGTACAACAATAGACCACTTGATTACCAATATAACAGATCACTTTCTGGATTGCGGTTCCATCGAAACTGACATTTCAGATCACCTGTCCATTTTTGCAATTGTAAAAGGGTTGAAGCATGTATTCAAACAGCATACGCAACACACATGTTTCGATTTTTCTAGTTACAATCGTGAGTCCTTTTTGACTGACTTGAGTAGTACTTCATGGCAGGAAGTGTATGATTGCAGTGATGCGAATGATGCCTACAATATATTTCATGAAAAATTTCACGCTATTGCTATGAAACATGTACCCTTGACGACAAAAAACACCGTAGTAAGTCAATTCGAAAAACATGGATAACAAAAGGATTGCTTATTTCTATAAAGAAAAAACATTTGCTTTTCTCAAAGAGTAAGAAGCGTCCCATGAACGATGATGTTATAATGATATATAAGAATTACCGTAATGTTTTAACCAAGGTTTTAAAACACGCAAAGAAAATGTATTATTGTAATAAATTAAACTCTGTAACTGGGAATTCTGGAAAACATGGAATGTTATAAATGAAATTCTCAATAGAAATAATGGGAGTAGTATGGCCCCAAACAAATTAGAATTCAGTGAAATTGGCGGCAAGGTGATAACAGAGAGTACAGATATTGCAAATGAATTTTGTGAGTATTTCTCTGATATTGGGCCCAATTTGGCGTCCAAAATTTCCACTGATATCAATTTCCAGAATTATTTGAAGCAGAGTCGTAGCAATTCTTTCTTTTTTCAACCAGTTGTTCCAGGAGACATTATGAAAGAAATACTCTCCCTGGATTCCTCAAAAACACCTGGTTATGATTTTACTCATCCTCTTTTGACTATTCATGCAGCTGAGTATATCGCTGGCCCTCTTTCGCATATTATCAATCTTTCGATTTCAAATGGTGTTTTTCCTGATAGTCTAAAAGTTGCAAAAATTACCCCTCTTTATAAAAAAGGTTGTCCATTTGATGTTGGTAATTACAGGCCAATTTCAATTCTGCCCGTCTTTAGTAAAATTTTTGAAGCAGTTATCAACAAACAACTGGTTTCTTTTCTTGACAAGTACGATATTTTAATTGATACGCAGTATGGATTTCGCAAAAAGTACAGTCCTAAAGTTGCCTTCGCTGACATTGTTGCTGATCTTATAGAGAAGATGGACCTTGGCTATGTAACATTAGGTATTTTTGTTGATTTGAAAAAAGCCTTTGACACTATAAATCATGATATCCTTCTTCACAAACTACATCATTATGGAGTGCGAGGTCCATCACTAAAGTTATTTCATAGTTATTTAACAAATCGTAATCAATTTGTAATTGTCAATGGTAAATCTTCTTGTTACAGGCAAATCAAATGTGGTGTACCGCAGGGTTCCATTCTGGGTCCGACTTTATTCTTGGTATATATTAACGATATTTGTAATTCAACAGACAATTTTAATTGTAGACTTTTTGCAGATGATACAAATATTTTTAAATCTCTACGTACCCAGAATGTAAATCTTACTCAAATTAACGCCAAATTTAACGAAATTATCAGTTGGTGTATGGCCAACAAACTCACAGTCAACGTTGACAAAACCAATTATATGATCATAAAGACACAACAGCGAAACACCACATTTGAAGGAAATCTGTCAATTGGAATGATACAATAGAACAAGTTTCTTGTGCAAGCTATTAAGGAGTTACAATAGATTCATCTTTGTCATGGAAATATCATATACGAAAGGTCATTGAAGTAATTACACCCAAAATTGGTATCATTACACGACTAAGACACAATGTTCCAAAATCCATTCTCATTCAACTATATAATGCTTTTATCTTACCTCATATAATGTACTGTTTGGAAATCTGGGGAAACACTTTTTCCAGCTATTTAGAGCCAATTTTTCGCCTTCAGAAACGGATTGTTCGCTCAATTACCTTTTCTCATTTCATTGCTCATTCCGAACCTCTGTTTTACAAACTGAATATTTTAGATATCTACAAACTGAGTAAATATTGTACTTGTATGTTTGTTTATGATTTGAAACATAACAATCTTCTCATACAGTTGAACACTATTTTGAGATTCCAAAGCACTCGTATCCAACACGATTAACACAAGTTGAAAATTTCGTATTCCAGGCTCAAATTTGACAATTTCACAACATAACATTAGGTATGCAGCTGTGAAACACTGGAATTCGCTGCCTGACTATCTCAAACAATTGTCAAGTAGACAAGTTTTCAAGTCTGCATTGAAACATCACTTACTGAATTTACATTAAAGCTGTGTTTGTTTCTATCCTCCATCACACTTAAGCTTGTACCGAATAGTTATTAGTATACTCACGGGCCATGAACTCGACTAGTCCTTTTAGACTATTTTCATGGCCCCCACCAGATTTTACAATATTGCAATGTTCTTTTCTTTTCTTTGACTTTGTACAATTTCAGTAATACACAGTTTTCTGATAATTTTCATTATTGTACATACTGTGAACCATCTGGTGAAATAAAGCATTCATTCAAATCCCATTGCATATGACACAGTGCTTGAGTTTGTTCACAAAGAGGTGAATTTTGTGATGATGTCTTTCCAAGAATATGTTCAAGGCTTTGAGATGATGATTCGTCTTCCCTTCGAACTTGTGGTCCTAGCTGGCATAGGGAATGCTATGCAAATACTTGCCACAAACGTCTACTCCAGTGAGCAAAACTGCGCTATGAAAAAGCATTAGAGCAAGGTGATAGCTCTGTATTAATAGGTAAAAGTAGTATATTCACCCTATATACATTAACAAGTGTTGATTGATGGAAGCCACCAGGATGAGACACTATCTCAAGTATCCAATAGTAACCAATGACATGTAGTTAACTCATAAGATTATATAGATAAAGTAGAATCCTAGTTAATGGCTACACTATGTGAGTCGTGTTTCTCTCGTCTAATCAAAAGTGCACTAAAACACAACAGTAAAGCTCGTGGACGACCCTCTAACCAACTTTACCGTCACCTACCATGGAAAGTGCTGGTTCATCTGAACCTAAAATTGCTTTCACTAGATCATCAGCTAGTACATATGACAAAAGAATATGTATTGTCTGTCAACAATATATTTATTCTTTGGGTCCCCTCCATGAGGTTTCTTCATTCAATAATAGGGAAAAACTACAAAGAGCAGTAAACCAAAGAAAATCAGACTCGTTAAAAGTCAGACTCAGTGGTGCAATAGATCCAAAGGATGCTAGAGCCATTGGCATTAAAATCACAAAACATGTTGGACCAAAAACGTTGAAAATGTCTTGCAAAATTTAAACACAAATACAGACTTACACCCATTTTGTGAGACAGGATCTGCAATTGTCCGTAATTACAATACCATGCTTGCTACAGATATCGAATTTTTTTCCTTGTTGAAAAATGTTTCAGCTAAATGTTCGGTTTTAAACCTGGGTGAAATACTTGACTCACATTTGGCAATACGTAAGGAACATGGAATTGTGAACCCATCAAGTGGAAATGAAAAACTAAAGAAAATTATTACTGATCACATAAAAATGTGGAATTTGGAAACTCTGCACGTGGCAATGAACCAGAATTGGTTTTGCTAAATGCTACTAAAGATGCAGCTATACAGTGAGTTGCTGAGGAAAGTACAGAAGAACATGTAAGAGTACTGTTCAAAGCTGCCAAAATTTTGAGAAAAGTAATGTCATTTTCAAGAAGCTCACCAACCAAAGGCAGTCTTATCCAAGCAATTTTCAGAGCCTATTATCGAACGATGATATGGAAAAAATGATGTCTACTGCCAAACCCGACTTGCCACCTCCTGCAAACTAACGATGGAAGCTGGAGGAAAACACATTCATACCCATAGTAAGCATGCTTCCTCCTGCCCCTGAAGCTGTTGTGCATTTGATCAGATTTTCTTGTAAACAAAATATATGCAAAACAAATAACTGCTCTTGCAAGACGTGTACGGAAATGTGTCACTGTGAGGCTGATGAAAACTATTGTCAGAACTGTTCACCTCCTATAAGTGACACTTTTTTGATGATTTTAATAATGATTAACAAGATAAGCATGACAATCTTTCGTTTTTTAAAAGTCACTCATTCAGAGTTATGAACATGAGTTTTAAAGTTGCTGTGTGATCGTATTACTTTTATAACTAAACTTTCTTCAGATTAGAGATGGTTGATGGCATTAAAAGTCATTGACCTTTGACAGGAAATGTTAGACATCTGACTTCCTGAGACTGTTGTATAAGTTTTATGAATCTGAAATTGTATACAAGATAATCATTGTAATGTTTTAAGATATGGAAGGCATTTCTATGAAAATCAGACAGAAAACTCATACTGACCTTCAATTGACCTTCGGTAAAGTAGTTCTATATATTTTTAATGTAATAACCGTTTTTTCAACAAACTGCAATGTTAATTATTGTTAGGAATAATTCACATCAAACTGCATGTTTCTAAAGGTATTTTTGTCGCAAACTGGCCATAAAAAGTCTTTTCATGGCTAAGAATAACCGATTTTTGTCAATTTTAAGGAAATGACCTTGAAATGACCTTCAGAGTTGTCAGAAAAATTGCCAAAATATTTTTTGAAAAACTTGGCCATTAAGTAATCGATGAGCTAGGTTGGTAAAAATCTTCACTCAAAACACAAGGAATGACAATTGACCCCGGACTATAAGCCATGTCTGATATAGCTTGACCCAACTTTAGCCAAGGCATTCCAAGAATTTGCCATTACCAATTAGAAGTTCAGAATTTTTGCCATGGAAACTAATGGTTTAGTAGTTGACATTGCCTTTGATTCTTTCAACCCTAGATGCTGTTATTGTTCGTTTATTGTATTTGAGTGATCAAACCTGCTTTTGGTTCAGTTTTTGACAAACATGCTTCATGCCACAAAATTGTTGCCATGGAACCAGTCTGCTTGAGCACAAATACCAGTTTTGTTCATTGCAGCCCAGCAAGGCCCTACTTTCAGAGTTTTGTTTCATTTAAAGCTATTGTCATTTACATTTAGCAAAAATGATATTTTAACCAACGAATTGGTTGCAACGGAAACAATATGCATAGAAGTAAACATTGCATTTGATTTTTCAACCCCAGATGCTTTTATTATTAAATTTTAGGAACACTCAAAACTCTTTTTATGGGGATTTGAAAAACGGATATTTCTGACCACCAAATGGTAGCCTCGGAAACATGTTGCATGAGTATAAAGAAGTTTTTGCTTATAAAAACCTATCAAAACACTTTTTGAGCCTTTTGTTTTATTCTTAGCCATTTTCAACAGCATTTGACAGAACCTTATATTTCAACCTCAAAATGGTTGCCATTGAAACAAGAGGCATAAAAAGGACACCATTATTATTTCGACCGGAAAAAGAAAGGCAATAAAAGATATCCACCCAATGTAAGTGTGTATGGCCGAGAAAAACTTTTTATCATGTCAAAATACAAAACTTGTAAATTCTTTAGGTTCCTTACCACCCTTTCCGCATGTCGTTGATATTGGTGCAGGTTTAGATAAAAGTAATGAATCAACACCATGAAGATGCATATAATTACATATTAAAGCGATTGGCTTGGTCAAATCGTTGCAATTCATATGGTCAATTTAATTGAAACACATATTAGATTCTCTAAGGATGGCAACACAGATCACATCTGAAAAAGCAAAAATTGTGGTTTTTTTCAGGGGGTATTTCAAGTGATTACTCAATCAGCCAAAATGAAAAGCGCCGCACCAAATGTTGTAGTTATTTCAAGTGGATGTTGGAGTCTTGTGCTGGATCATTTACATGGATTGTCATCATCATCCTCGATGGAGAGTAAGTCCTAAATATTTAAATATTCATGTGTCTTATACTCCACGACGACAGTATGAGTAGTACATTGCAGTATTGACTACCATGGTAATCGGTTGCATTTTGTTGATGATGCCATGTTCCATGATGGCATACGAAATATCGTGCTATATTACTTTGCCACACAATGTTTCAAGACTTTGACTGAAGAAAATCTGAAGACCCTGAAATTACACTTTAAACATGTCTGATGTCGCTTATTTAGAGAAAATTCCTCAAACGAATAACCATAGGGAGACCTTAATTGACAAACCAGTCAACCAAGATCTGATGTTAGAGCACAAATCAACTGCTAATTGTTATGTAATTAAACCAAATATGGATTTTTATAAAGTCAGTCTATTAGAAGTGAAATGCCGAAAAATAATAATTTCGAGGCTGATGATTTAAGTTCTGTAATAAATGCTGAAATTGGTAATAATGATAATAACAATGCTGAGATAAACGAAACTGTATTAATAAACATTGGTAAAAAATAAATGCAAGACTTTTATTCAATTAAACTATCCTTCTCTTAGAATATGAAAATTTATCTGACGACACTAAATAAGCGCGAAAATTGCAATTAAAGGTCCAATTGGTCGATGGGATTTTTATTTCATGTTTAGAAACCAACTAAGAAAGCTACATCCAAAGAAGATTGTAGACGACAAATGGTAATGCCTAATTTTTTAGAATTATGCCATTGAAAGGGCATATGGCAGTGTATTTGGGAGTCACTTGGGATGTCCAAAAACTTGAGAAGTTTTAAGAGCATGATATCATTTGGAAAGAATGGCTAGGGATGTAAACTTATATGTGAAAACTTGCGCTCATTGTCACATTCGCAAAGTGAAAACACAGCAATGAGGGCTACATTGCTGCCAATTGTACATTTGACACAATGAAAATAGTAGGCTGCGACATAGTTGGCTATTCCCTCGCACTTACGATGGGCATAAATTTATACCAGTCTAGTTTTTACTATTTTCCCAATTTTCTCCTTACCTAGTCTTGAGAAACACTAGAGCTGAAACAGTTACGAGGATATTATTTGATGATATTATAGTAGTGTACAGAAGTCCCGGTTGCCTAATGAGCGACATGGATATCTACTTTTTAAATCTCAAGATGTTCAAGAAACTTGCCGATATTTTAATGTTGAAAAGGAAAACATCCAGTCCTTACAGCTTTCAAAACTCCGGGCTTACAGAGAAATTTAACGAGACTTTGGCCAATATATTATCAATGTTTGTCGATAAAAAGCAAAAACGATTGGGATAGATTTGTAAGTTCTGTTATATTTGTTCATAGAGTAAGTTCTCAGGAATCAATTGGGCACAGTTCAAACTTTTGACTCCTTGGCAGAGAAGCAGTGTTCCCATTAGATGTTGAAATCCTACTTGTGTAAGGTAAAACACGGAATGTTGATACTTACCTATGGGGCAGCAAACGTAAAACGTAATGCAGCCAATAAAAATAGCAATTAAGAAAAGAGACGATCGAGGGGCCACCTGTAAACAATATTTTGAGATTGTTGATTCAGCATATTTACATCAACCATCGATTAAGCCTGGAGGTAATCCAAAATTTGTACGTAAATGACCATTACATTGTATCAGAAAGAATCGGTCCTGACCAGTAAATTATAAACTCCGGCTGTACAATAGTGATAGAAACCAGAGAATGGTTGTGAAGAGAATCTGACTTAAACGAGCTCATACACGGCCATCTGAATTTTACCTCGACACACCCAAACCGAATAATGAAAGTGAATAAATCAGACGTGTTGAAACTACTGTTGCATGGACAACGAGACAGCAAACACGACTCCCAATATAGATCAAAATTTAGATAATTGCGACTCCAAAGTTTAAGAAGCTAATCCTCCTGAGGGTCCATACCACAGATCAGTATTATATATTATTTTCTGAATACATGGATTTAATAACTTTATGTGCCCAAGAGCAAGTGACAATTTGCCCGACACCAGGAGGGCAAATTGTGTCCTGCAGCGTGGGCACATAAACCCTGGTATTCAGGCAATAATATTTTTATTACATGCCTCTTTTCAGAGCATTTTCAAAGAATTTTACCATTATCATGGTGAGAGTTCATTGTGCAGTAAGCTGTCTCCCGAAGGTGCTCGTGATACTCAGCGATTTTTGCTGTCTTTTGCTCCTCTTTTTGTGACTCCCATGTGTGCATGAAGATACCCTGAAGCTGACGACATGAAAACTGTACTCGGTTAGTCAATTGTACTGCCATAATCTGCAATTTCTGAATTGCCCAGGGCCTCTGGCCTTGGCTACCTCGCCATTGCACATATCATTTCAGCATTCTTATGTAAATCAACATGAGGTGCTACGATTGTGGATCGACAAATTCTGTGACTCTTGTGATATGTGACGACCTATTATGCCCTGAATGTGAGGAGAAACGGTTTCCTGGCACTATGCGTAGACGCTAAGAACGCAAATTGGGCAAACAGAAACAAAATCCTGTCGTAAATTTGAATCATCAACAAAGTAACAGGGCGGACGAATCAACAGGTGCTGATAATTCCAGTACGAAAATATGTGACACATCAAACAATAAGCATGGGGAGTCGTCATCGTCTAAGGACGTACTGATCTTTAATGAGCTGCTCTGATTTCTGGTAAATGACATGGATGTTATGCCGACTGATATTTTGTCCAAGATCTGTTGCAATTTCTATGAAGATTCACAAATTGAAAACTCGAAAAAAGAGCTATTCGACCTGTGTTCGTCGACTACTTCTTCTCACTTCAGTCTGCTACTTCTTCTCGCTTCAGACGAAGACAGGGCCAGAACAAAAAGTTGAATAATGTTCAAGATATGCTGAATTTGTTACATGAAGTTGATCCGGAGGTGATACCGTCCTTTATAGCAGTTGATTTAGGTAATCTACCACCCATAACACAAAATCATATTGATATCTCTGTTCTGATGCAACAGATGTCATCGATCAAGTCTGACATCACTTCACTGAAAGAGTGTATAAAGTATTCTTTACAATTGAACTCTCATCTTGAAGATGAAATCGAGCTATTGAAAAACTCACAATCATTAAATCGAGTAAATTGTATATCAGAAGTGAATGACAAATCCGTTGCGTGTCATTCTGAGATTGACGAAACCGGCCACAACCAGTTGCGTGTGTTCAACAAGAAATTGTCTCTTTCTTGAATGCCCCTACACCGCATAAGCAACAGGAGGAAAACACCAAAGTCATGGAATTGTTTAATTCAGGTCCCCCAAGGTAGACCGTATCACCTACGAAATCTTACACAAAAGCTCTGAAGTGTATACCACCACAACCAAGCGCAGGCCAAATTTATGATCAAACATCTGTGCATGAGAATTCGAGTATTACTGACTCCCTAAAGGTAGATTCTTTGAAATTAGTGAAAAGAAAGAAAAGACAGAAACGAAGTTCAGTTATGGGTACTTCGCTCATATCTGACTGCGTTGTTCACAGAATAAATACAAAACCAACTGTACATATTTTTGTTAGTCGTCTTGGTCCAGATACTTCGTCAACACAACTGACTGATTACACCAAGAAGACATTTCGTTGTATCTCAGTTATTGAATGTGAACAACTTTCCACCAATTATGATTCTTATTCATCTTTTCGGATAACCATGAAAGGAGATGCGTATAGTGATGTAGTATGCTCTGTAAAGTGGCCTTGCGGAGTTTTGCTTCGAAAGTTTTACCGTAGTCGCTCCAAAAAAGCATCCACACAACAATGAAAATAGCGTCTTATAATTGGAGATCAGTTAAATCGTCGGTTGCAGATGTTGAAAACTTCTACAATATGGTTGATATTTGTCTTTTGCAAGAGAATTGGCTTTTTAAAGACGAACTGTCTTTGCTTTCATTAATACATGAGGATTTTCAGGCTTTTGAAGTTTCTGCATGTGATATAACCGAGGTTACGTTGGTATTGTCGGTTATGTGGTAGCGTGTCTGGGCCAGCAAGGCTGGTATTCCAATGATGAAGGGATGTAAAGACGACTGGAAACAGCGAGTACTATATAATCTAAGATGCTACTTTATAACACTAAGCTCTAAGCTACGTACATAGTGTGATGGTAAGCTGGAGACTGGCTTGAGTACACGTGGGCCAAGAGAGATATACATGCCCTCATGAATAGTAATGACAGCTCATGAATAATAATCACATGACACTACGTCACATTCCTCCCTCCTTATTTTGATGGAGACAGGGAGTCTACATCACAAGTACGGCAAAATAATTCAGAAAATCAGCAAAAATCAAAGTAAAATAATACAATGCTAATACTACTGAATCTAAAGGAAAGTACATGACAAAAAAAACCCTATTGACTAAGTCGGGTACAGTAACCTGGGCAAACACCATTACTATAAGGGTTGAAAATTCAACACGCATTTTCCAAAACAGTGTACATCAGGTCACTACAGCCCTTTCACTACATCATTCATGCTCCTTCACACACTACCATACATTCGAGCTCCACATTCGCGACAATGCGTCTGCATTTGTATTTTTGCTGCCCTTCTTGTACTCAATCTTAAATTGATGCTCTTGCAGTATTAAACTCCATCGCAACAACCTACGATTTTTACTACACATTTTGTCTAACCAAACTAATGGATTGTGATCTGTTTGAACTGTAAACTCTCTCCCGTACAAGTAAGGATTTAAACCTTCCACAGCCCAAACAATGGCTAAACACTCTCTTTCTATAGTTGGGTAATTTCTCTCCCTGGGGAGGAGTTTTTGGCTAATATACTGAACCGGATGTTCCTCTCCCTTGTCATCATACTGACACAAAACTGCACCAATACCATGGTCAGACGCGTTTGTCTGCACCACAAACGGCTTATTATAATCTGGAAATGTCAGAACTGGTGATGATGCTAAAGCATCTTTCAGCTTCTGGAAAGCATCCACACAACTCTGCGTCCATTGAACATTTGCTGGGCTATTTTTACATGTCAGCTCAGTGAATGGGGTCGCAATGTCAGAGAAATTTGGGATAAACTTCCTGTAGTATCCTGCTAATCCTAAAAATTATCTGACTTCACGTTTTGTCACTGGTGTTGGGTAATTGACAACAGCATTAACCTTATCTGCCATAGCTTTTATTTTTCCACTTCCAGCACCGTAACCAATGAAAGAAACTTCATTGCCACCAAGATAGCATTTAGTTGGTCTAGCAGTTAGTTTACAACTGCGCAACCTCTCAAATATGCTACGCAGGTGTTTAACATGAACTTCCCATGAATGATCATGTGGACCTAAGTCATCCATATATACTTTTTCTCTGGGTTGATTAAATGTCTTATCCATTAGCCTCTGAAAAGTTGCTGGCGCATTTTTCATCCCAAATGGCATAACAGTAAACTCATACAGTCCAAAAGGAGTGATAAAGGCGGACTTCTCCCAAGCACGTTTGCTCAAGGGAATTTGCCAATATCCCTTTGTGAGATCGATCGTCGATATATAATTCGATCCACCGATTTCCTCAATCAATTCATCTGGTCTAGGCATCGGATATGCGTCAGATACCGTAACCTTATTCAGTCCTCTATAGTCAACGCAGAATCGAATTCCACTCTGTTTTTTCTTGACTAAAACGAGAGGCGAGGCATAGGCACTCTTTGATTCAGTGATAATTCCAGCTTTCAGCATTTTCTGCAGTTCCTCTTTAACTGTCTGTTTAACTGCCTGCGGTAGACGATATGGTTTCTGACAAATTTGCGTTTCGTCAGTAGTTATCACATCGTATTCTACCTGATCAGTACAACCGGGTACATCAGTTAAAACATCACTGTACTCTTGCAGTAAGCGTAACAGTTCCGCACGCTGATCCGCAGTTACCGTATCCGCAATTACTACATCTCTCCAAGTCTCTGTGCTCTGATCCTCCGGTGTGTAGTACATAGAGTTTTCTATGTCCTTGTTGCACACAGCATCAACAGTGTCAACAAAATACACCGGTTTATTTCTCTCTTTCCATGCTCTCAGCATGTTGATATGATAAACCCGCTTTGGTTTTCTACGGCCACCTCGCTCAATTTCGTAATCAACCTTCGAGACTTTCCTCACCACAGTGAATGGTCCTTGCCACTGAGCACTAAACTTATGCGTGGAGGAAGGTAAGAATACAAGTACATTATCACCGTTCTTGAAAGAACGTTTCCTTGCTCCCCTATCGTACCACCGTTTTTGTAGTGCTTGGGCTTTTTCCATGTTCTTTTTGACAATTTTTCTCATGTCTGCAAGCCTTTCTCGCATCGTTATTACGTATTGCGCCAAGTTTTCCTCCTGCGAACTTTTCTCAGTCCACTGATCTTTGATCACGGCAAGTGGTCCTCTTATACTTCCACCATACATTAACTCGAAAGGTGAGAAACCGGTACTCGCTTGCGGTACTTCTCTGTACGCAAAAAGAAGGTACGGCAAATATTGGTCCCACTCCTTCGGGTCTTCCGCTACGAAACGTTGTAACATTGCCTTGAGCGTTCCATTAAACGTTCAGTTAATCCATTGCATTGTCGTGATATGGTGAAGTTCGAATTTTTGTGATCTTCAACTTCGCACACATATCCGTCATAAGGCATGACATGAAGTTTGTACCCTGGTCTGTCAAAATTTCACCAGGTAGTCCCATTCGACTAAAAACTTCGATCAACGCTGTTGCAACAGTCTCGGCTTCCTGGTCTGGCATAGCCAAAGCCTCTGGATACCGAGTTGCATAATCCACAATGACTAAAATAAACTTATTTCCGCGTTGAGTTCTTTTCAAGGGACCCACAATATCCATTGCAATCAACTCAAACGGTGTATTAATAATAGGCATCAAAACAAGAGGCGCTTTCTCAGACGCTCTCCGTCTTGCAGATTTTTGACATGGACTACAAGTCCTGCAGTATTCTGCAACATCCTTAAAAATACCGGGCCAATAGTAGTATTGTAGCAGCCTTTGTTTAGTCTTTTCAATGCCAAGGTGTCCTGACAGAGGTATGTCATGTGACACTCTTAGCAATGCATTGCGATATTCCGCCGGTACTACAATTTGTCTTACTTCACGCACCTTTTGTGAAGAAATCCACTTACTATACAATAATTTCTCATGCCAGAAAAATCCAGTTTGATTTTCCGACAATTGATTTTGCATCTGCATGCTATCGCACCTTTGCAAGAGTAGGATCGGCCGATTGAAGTTCTCTTAACTTATCCCAATCTAATCTTAATATTTCAGCATATTCCTGCTGACATTTTAATCCAATGGAAATATTCTTGGACACTTTCAAAGTGACGTCATCACTTTCCTCGTCATCACTGATGTCACTCAGATCTGATGAAGTCTCATCAAACGGCTCTTCAAGGGCTGATGCATCATGGGAGGTATCATTACACTCACTCTCACTGTTTACATCATCCACTTTCCAATCGTTTAAATTGTCCTCATCAAACAATCTAGAGATACCCAGTGAATCACCGTGTTTGTCACGTGACCTAATTACCTCATGGATTTCATTGACCTTGTCAATGTGTTCTGAAGCACTGTTACTTTCATCGGATGATTCTACTTCCTCATTGAAGTCGTCATCACTTTCTTCTGCTTCACTGAGAGTCGGCAATTCCTCAACAGGTATTGCTTTCACGCCAGACGCCATTTCATTTCGCATAACTATAGCCTCGCACTCATCCTGCGCTTTCTTTTGACGTCTTGTGACCACTAACGCACGGCGATCCTGCAAGGCAAGCGCGTCCTCGCCTAGCAGAACGTCCTTTGGTATACCTTTCCATACCCCAATACGCAAAGGTCCAGTGAAAATTTCACTTTCAATGTGGGCTTTGACAACAGGTGCCTCGTGCACTATTTCGTCTGCAAAACTAATATTGCAAGTCTCTCCAGGCAGATAGTTAGATTGTTGTACAAACTCTGACTTTACCAAGGGTTGACAACAACCTGTGTCCCTCTGAATACTCACTGGTTTACCGTCTAAACACCCAACGTAAGTATTTCTCCCAAGTAGATAATCATTACCAAATTCAGCCCAAATATCATAGCCTTTGTCATCCTGACTTCTGACATGGCCAACGACCTTTGTCTTTGCTGAACCTGCATTTTTATCAGACTTTTGTCCGGGACAATTTCTTGCCAAATGATCAGTTTTCCCACAAGTATAACACGCAGCTGAGGGCTTTGACTTCTCACCACTCTGAGATGAGTTATCAAACTTCTTTCCCTCACCCTTTTGCTGCTTATTTTTATTGTTAAAACTTTTGAAACCCCGCTTCCGCTCATTTTGATCGCTAGCAGTGCCAGAATGTGCAGATTTATATGTCTCACCAAGTTTTACCAAGTCCTTATAGTTTTCAGGATCTCTTTCCTTCAACCATGTTTGCATTTGTTTGGGCACGCCTTCAACTAATTGCTCCATTATAAATAGTTTACGTACCCCTTCGTATTTTCCTTCACCACTTAAAGACGGAACCCCACTTGTTTCCATCCAGCGGTCAAAAGTATCGGCAACAATATCACCCCACATACAGAATGCCTCCTCATCTGTATGTTTGCAAGCTCTGAATTTAACTCTGTATGACTCTCTGGTGAGCTCATACTTCCTAAGTATAGCAACTTTGACCTTATCATAATCCAGGGCATCCTCTTCTTTCAACTTAGAATATGCCTCCTAGGCCTTACCTACAAGAGTCGGAGCTAATTTCTTTGGCCAAATCCGCTTAGGCCAACTGTACGTTCGAGCTAGCCTCTCGAATGTACGCAGATGTGTGTCCACATTGTCACCTTCCTTGAACTGAAAAAGCTTAGCAGTCCAATCATTGAACTCACGATCCGTATCATGCGAATTTGCTTTCGCTTTTACCTCTAATTCTTTCATTTTCAAATTGTCTTCGCGCTTTACTCTTTCTGCCTTTAGTTCAAGTTTATGAAATTGTTTTTCTCGCTCATATTTCTGTCTTTCTGCATCTATACGCATGCGTTCTCTCTCTAAATGCTGCATGTGATTTGCCTGCTCTTGTTTATACAGATTCAATTTCAGCTGAAGAATTTTTTTGATGCAACAGGTTTTCAGCTAATGCTTTTCCACTTAAACCACTTGTTGCGCCATAATCGTCAATAGGCTCTTGTTTAATTGTCGGGCTTTTGCTTTCTGTCATACTTGGAAAGCTTACTTCACCCTCCGTATCGGACATACTCATTCATTTACTAGCACACGGCTGTAGTAAGAGATATGCACTTACCTGGTCACCCCTAGAATGTAATGGTATTAACCAAAAGTGTGTTGACCCCACCCAGTCAGTGTAAATTTCTTAATTGAATGCAACTGAATGATAATCGCAATCATACCAATCCATAATCCAATGACAGTAGGTCAGAATTCGCAAGACAATAGTTGTAAACATAGACACCAGACAGCACAGAACAGACAGTAAATAGACGGTACACAAACAAAGTCATATTCATGAAAGAAAGATATATGGACCTCTGGCCAGAAGACCAAGAAGTGATGTCAGGTGTTTCGAAAATAGTAAGCGCATCCTGCCCCACATGTGGCACCCACCATATATCAATCTATAAATCAGATAGGTAGTGGTCACTAACTAAGGCCCAATGTCACCGATGCCATCAGTGATCATTTGTCGAAGAGAGATATTGTATTTATCTACCAGCTTGCGAAACCTGCCAAAAAGCGTTTGAATGTAGAGACAAGTCTTGCTCTGGTGTAACCTTGATTTAATAGTTTGTAAGAGAGATGGCCATGTCTCTCTACAAAATCACCATATGAACTGCATGCTCTAGCATATCGAATAAGCTGGGAAATGTATACCCCATAAGCTGGTGAGAGTGGAATATTACTTATGAGTTGTGGAAAATTGATGATACTAAAGTTGAAATCATCTCTCTTGTCATATAGCCTAGTAGAAAGGTGACCATTAGAGTCAAATTCAAGTAAAATGTCCAGATATGAAGCAGAAAAGGCCGTTTCTGTAATTTCTTTAATCTCCAATTCTGGAGGATAAATCATAGCGAGATATTTACTGAATTCAGATTATTCATAGAAATAACATCGTCTATGTATCTATATGTTAGTTGAAAGTTCGAGCTACAGAGACCTTTTTCTGTTTAATTAAGTTCTGGATAAATTCTGCCTCATATGAGCCTCATAGTATTTCCCACAGCTTCTTATCTTTGTTTTTCACTGCTAATGAAAAGATACACAGTTGCAAAATCACAGAAATGCAAATTTCTTGTCGTACGATTTTCACAGGTACTTAGTTAAGGGGAGTTCACCCCAGAAAAACAACCTATCTTTAGATCGTTAAGACTTTGTTTCAATAAGTGTTTATATAAGTACTTACAGTCTTTTGCGTCAACAGGTGTGTCTTCCCGCGTATACTGAAAGATTAATTAAACACTGAAACAAAAAGATAGTGAAAATTCTCTGCACACAGAAATTTTCAATGAATTTCAAAGTCATGAAAAAGCAAGTCCGGTTGATTCATTGACAGTGTCCACGGCAGAGTTCAATTAAGTTCACTTCACACAAAAGTTCTTTTGTCTTCTTTAATTGTCCCCCGTCTTCTGTGAACTTGCTTCTACTGGCTTATGGTTGAGTTCTCTTCAAGGTAGACAGTGCTCACAAAATCCAACTTCTCTTCTCTGGTTTATCAGCTACGTCCACACGGCGACGTCTGCTCCAGTATTAAGTTGATCAGCAAATTCAGTTCCACTGGAATATCTCAGTTATCGGAGATTCTGCTATGATGGTATGTCCACATACCAATGCATACATAAAAATGACGACAGTCTCCCCCGCAGATAACTTTCCAAAGTTCCGGCAGATATTTAACTTGCTGCTTGTAGCAAAGTCAGGTTACAACAACCATAGAAACGTTCGTTCCGAGTCTCTCAGCTTTTAGTAGCACACAGTTATTTTTCAAAGTTCAGAGTGTGTCTTACACATGGCTTATAGCGTCTTTAAAGTACTCACGGGTTAAGCTTTGTTACAACCAGGTTTCCTCCAAGTCCGTCTTGAGAATGTGAGTTAGAATCCCACCCGCTGGCTCCAATGTGATATAACCGAGGTTACGATGGTATTGTCGGTTATGTGGTAGCGTGTCGGGGCCAGCAAGGCTGGTATTCCAATGATGAAGGGATGTAAAGACGACTGGAAACAGCGAGTACTATATAATCTAAGATGCTACTTTATTACACTAAGCTCTAAGCTACGTACATAGTGTGATGGTAAGCTGGAGACTGGCTTGAGTACACGTGGGCCAAGAGAGATATACATGCCCTCATGAATATTAATGACAGCTCATGAATAATAATCACATAACACTACGTCACACTGCAATTGACACAAAGGAAGGCTTATTTGTCGGCCGTCCGTATGGCGGCACAGCCATACTTTGGAAAAAATCATTGGCGAGTATCATCACTCCCGAAACGTAAAATGACCAAAGAATTATCGGTTTAGAGGTTTCGTTTAACTTTAGTACTTGCCTGCTACTTTGTGTTTATCTCCCCACGGATTGTCATGAAAATTTTGATGTTTTTAGTAACTATTTGGGCAAAATTCACTCGATAATACAGGATTCTGGTACTCCATACACGATTGTAATGGGAGATATGAATGCTGACCCTAATAAGACCTTTGGTAGGGAATTAATTTCCTTTTGTAATGATTATAACTATGTTATTGCTGACATGTCACACTTGGGTCAAAGTTCAGATGTGTATACATATAAAAGTGAAGCCTATGGTTCAACCTCCTGGCTTGACCATTGTCTGTGTACCAAGGCCGTATATAGTGCACTTTCAGATATTCAAATTGTTGATAATTTATTTTCATCTGATCATCTACCTTTCATTTGTCAATTCGCCTTTATTACTACAGTGAGTTCTTCCTGTGATAGAAATTCTAGTGACACCTGTCCGCAGGTCAATTGGAAAGGAGTTGACTGGTCAACTGTTGCTGACTCGGATATTCAAAGATATGCACTTCTTTCTGATTTCTATTTGTCACAAATTCAGATTCCCGGCGATTTGATTTATTGTAAAAATCCATCAACATATCAGTCAAATTTCTTCGTACTATAACTCAATTTGTAATGCTTTGACCAAGGCAAGTGATGACGGTTTCTGTTCAAGCAACCAAAGCACTACCATTCAATTCCAAGATGGAATTGTTATGTAGGTCATTTCCCCCACACTCATCATGACCTGAGTTCAATTAGTCTAGAACATTCTCAAGGTCACTACCCTTAATGACCTCACAACCTTGAATTCAATTAGTCATGTTTGGAATGTTCTAGAAATTTAGTTAGCTGTGTCAGAGAGATAATTTTAGAACAGTAATTAGCATGTCAATAAAAGTTCTAGACTGTTCTTATATGCTCTTATGTAAGCACATGTGTATAAAAAGGGGACGTGCACAGCTTCCAGTCAGACTTTGGGATCGTGTCTCTTGTGTGTTACTAAACTCCAGCAGTAGTCCTTCTCAAGACTTTTTCAAGACCTTCACTGCCAACGCTGGATTTACACTGTGGACTTTGTGCAACTTCAAGCCTGCAAGCCATAGGACTGTTCATTCATCCGACAGACTGTTACAACTCTGAGACTGGAGCTTTGCCGTCCCAGCTGAGATAAGTAGTCTGTACACTTTTAAAGCTTGTACTCTATCCCTGACTTAGCAATTAGTTTTATTTTCGTAATAAATTCTGTTTAAACGGAAACTTCTGAGTTCACCCTTTTGTTCATTTTCTCTGCACGCAACAGAATGATGTCGTCAAAGAAGCACACAGTGCAGCACGTCTTGCGTACAGTATTTGGAGATCAGCTGGTAAGCCAAGGACTGGCCCGATTTCTGAGCAAATGTTGCGCACGAGATCCGTTCTTGAGAAATAATGCTCGAATAAATTAGTTGCTGCATAATGGGGGATGATCTTATAATACATTGTTAATGAAGGAGTAAAATTTGGATTTTACTGTTAATTTTCCAACTTTTAGACGAAAATTATTTAAATTTCTGATTACATGGATCAAATTATGTCCAAATTTGTTTCGTACCTTCGTGGGGAAATTCTCAGTAATTTGCATGAATATTTTAACAAAGTTTTTAGATCATTTTATAATTTTTATAATTGTCTACCTTTTGCTAAGTTTTCCTTGAATAATTTTTCTTTTACTGTGTTTTGAAAATGCAATGCACTGGTTTGTAAATTCAAAGCCATTATCAAGATCGATTTTTCACAAAGGATGATGAAGTTACATTTCAGATTAGTTAATGGATAGTTTTAGTTGCCAAAATATTGTTCTGTTTGCTACCATAAGTCTTACACTGTTGAAATGGAAAATATAGGAGCTTCGCATACGCATTTCTAATAAAAGTCTTTAAAATGTGCCTACTTTCATTTTTATAATCTCCCATGGTTACTCTGCTTATAATAAAATTAGATTTGTTACTTCTAAATTATGATCTCATCACTTCAGTGAATCGAAATTACTTTTGGATTCAGAGCTTTTTACTTTTTGGCAAGTCATTGTATCAATATGTAGCCTTTTATGGGAAACCACACCATTATTTCAATAGCGATCTTGCTATTCTGCATTTAAAATTAGAAATCTATACTTCGTTTATATATCACAGGATGAAATTGCAGATTTATGCACAGCGTAAAAGCTAAAATAAATGTGAATATCTTAAAGTTTGGTTCACATTCACACACGTGAATGTAAACCCGTTACTAAGGACCCATTATTATAATAAAGATATTACTTAATATATATATATATATATATATATATATATATATATATATATATATATATATATATATATATATATATATATATAATATATATATATATATATATATATATATATATATATATATATATATATATATATACGTGTGTGTGTATGTGTGTGTGTGAGTGTGTGTGTATGTGTGTGTGCCTGTTTGTGTGAATACAAAGAGGACAAAGGACAATCAAAATATGAATGAACAGATAACATCGAAATGAAATGATAGTAAAAGAATTATTTTGGTACAAATCTCACCCCTTAGCTCACTACAACAAATCGTGTGAACACTTATTTCAAGTTACTAATTAGAGGCAACCCAACTTCTTTGCTTCGAACACAGTATTATCTGGAGTACAGAAAAATAATCGCAATCATACCAATCCATAATCCAATGACAGTAGGTCGGAATTCGCAAGACAATAGTTGTAAACATAGACACAAAACAGCACAGAACAGACAGTAAATAGATGGTACACAAACAAAGTATTCTTCTTCCACTGTGAACTGGCAAACAGACAAGTTTCGAACTTGTCCTTCACCAGTGTTCACACATGATCTGACAGAAAGACCCAATGGCAGATATTTAAAGAGGTTTGAAAATGTTTTATTGTCACAGATAATGCGTTAAGTGTGAACATGAAACATGTTATCCTCTACATTGACTGTGAAACACCAGAGTGTAATGCCTTTTATATAGGTTAGACCAGAAGGCCCCCTAGTGAATACTTTCAAAAATGCAAGACGAAAAATCAATTAGCTGTTCGGCACATCTCAGGAAATACACACAAACCCTCAGCACTGCCTTCTTTGTCATTGCTAAAGAACAAAATGTGGACAAAGAAGATTGATAGAGGCCATGCACATTTACGTCAATAATCAACCACTCAACATGGACTGTTAAATTTGTGGACACATGTGAAGGACAAGTGATTTGTTCGAAACATGTCTGTTTGCTAATTCAATGTGGAAGAAGAGAACTTTTCTGTACTTAAATGTCAAAGATGAACATACACAGTATTATCGTAATATTACGTGTACTGCAAGCATAACAAAATGGTTTAAAATTCATCATCATTACTCTCTTATCTTCTCAGCTATTATGTATGCATTAAAGATGGTTGCAAATTAGAAGATCCGAATCCCGACAAGACATATTCACAACTAATTGGTTTGGGAATAATCACAGTATTCTCAACGTTCATCATTATTTATATGTTGTGTCGCAATTGTTGCTGTCCCAAAATTCGCGATGATCGTGATAAAGACAACAACAAGGTGGGTGAGAGAGTTTTGTAAGTTTTATGTAATTTTTGTTCAAATATTTGAGTTTGCTTTGACAATAATAACGATCGACATTGGACGATGTTGATGAGTAAAACTAATTTCTGTTTTACAATAACCTATCTGTTTGTAATTATAGGACTTCTTCCATGTCTGCTCTGTAACCAAAGATAAGATCTTTAAATCACATCCATGACCTTTTGGTCTATGAAATACGGCTAGTTTTCAATCGGGTTCGAACCCACAACATACGGCATCAGTCGCCTAGTGGAGAGGCCACAGAGAGAACCGCTCGGCTAAATCTCCACTCCCAATAAAAAGAGTGGTTCAATAGCCGGCTAAGTTGTTACATTATTCTGACTGAGACCGCTCCACACGTTGTAGAGTTCGTGAAGCACTCACGCACGCATGCTCACAATCACATAATAAAAATAATCCATGATACATAGGTTTCAATCTTCAGCATACCATCTCACTGGAGAACTGCACGTATCAATCTTTCCTAAAGGCAAAAGGCAGACAGAAAAATAGGTTAACAAATGAAATGCCTTAACTTTGAAGAGATTAGACAAAGATGTTCATGCAAAAAACAGCGCAAATGTCGCTGAAGCATGGCTGCCTGTGATTGAAGGCAAATTTATGGCATAAGCGAAACCACTATTTACAACAAAGTGGTCTGACATTATGTGAGAGCCATCCCAATCCCAAAACCTTTCATGGCTATTGTCCAGCAGAGAATCATCACCCTCTGACATTTAAAAGCATGATTTGAACGTAGGACGCTTTTTCTTGTATAACTAAGCATACAAAGTGAAGAGGGTCCTAACAGTGAAACTGACAAGATGCAGTCCACTGGAAGGTTGATTGAAAATTGTATCTGTACCAGCTTTCATCAAATTTGAGTCAGTATTTCTTGACACGTTATCAGAATCATGAAAAATTAATTATATATGCCAATTAGCAATGCGATGACATGATCCTGATCAGTGTCTTTGCACACTGTTACAGCTCTAGTATATCAACTTCTGGACCACGGTTAATCAAATTTGAGTTTGTATTTCTTTACATGGCATACGAATTCATAAATTTTGCTAATTTACTAATTAATGGACATGACCCCGCTGAATGTCTTTGCACAGAGATACAGCTCAAGTATATAAACATCTGAAAGAAGTTTAATAAAAATATGAGTCAGTATTTATTGAGATATTACCGCATTTATGTGAATTCATGACATATGCAAATTAAGAATTAATCGATTCAATACTGACAAATGTCTTAGTATGCTATTAGAACTCTTTGTGACCAACATGTGTACAGGTTCATCACTTTTGGTGCTGTCTCTTAAGAAACAGAGATTTTTTCAAAGATCACTAATTATGAAAATCAGCACTAATTATGCATGCCATACCCAAAAACAATAGATGTGCATATGTATGCCATAGTGTTTTATCCTTGCAAGGAATCGACTCAGGCATGTTGGAGATATCTGCTTGAACGAATGGATAGACGCACAGGCAGACGAAGCCCAAACCATTAGTCCCCTGGACCTCTTCCGGGGGAACTTAAACAAGCATTAGAATTTCCTGCGTTACTACTGCACGTAAACACGCACTAAGCAGCAATACTACCGACTAAAATACATGCTTTTCAAAAAAGCACAAAATATATTCTGTGATCCATGGGCGGACTTTAAACTTTCGGTACATACTCATCGAATTATCTTCTTTCATCGTATACCAACATTTTATCATTTTTGTGCAATGCTCAGTTGTAAAAGTAAAGTTAAGGTGATTGACCGGAATCAAAAACAACATTTGATGATTCCATAATTTCACGAAAAAATACTTTGGTATGCCTTAAAGTAGTAACCTTCGACTTTTGATAAAATCAGCAATGTATAACCGGAGAGCCTTTCAAAATGATACAAGGAACGTGACTATATTTTCTGGCCCAATTTACACTGTCAGAACATGACGTAGGCCTACCTCTTCTGGTACCTCCATGCGAGGTTTTGAAACATAAATTCACGTATAATTACAACCGTGGCCACTTTACTATTGATTAAGCCCACTTGATACAGTCAGAAATTATGTCTGTATAAAGACATAAAAAGAACTCGCTAAGGGTAGTAAATGAGAGCTAATGATTGGCATCCTGTTTGAAAAATTGAGACACAAGATACCTCTGCCATTCATTAAAGCCTCTAGCGATAATTAGTTTATTGGAATAACACAATTTTATGAGATCACTGCTATAAAATCACGCAAACTTGTGTGTCCTTTTCAGACAGTGTGTCGGGGGAAATTGAAATCAACTGCACTGATTTTCATACTAATTTGTCTGAACAAGACTTGTACATTGACCAGTGCATGGCTGGTAATGTTACATCGTATTGCAATCTTGAACACGTGGTGCCAAATGTAAACTTTCATTTACAACCTCATACAGAGCTGGATTCGCCTTTTTAAACCAGAATTTCTGACAGCAGCAAGTGGGCTTAATCAACAGTAAAGAGCCCACGGGTCACAACAACTTTCCCCATAGAGCCCTATGGCCGTATAACTTTTCGCCGAGGCTGCTTGGTAAATTTGGTGCTCATGCGCACATTGCTTACGACCTGACTTGACCCCACAATATCCAGCGAATTTCAAAATCAATACGTAAACAATGGCTAGCGACGGCAAAACATTTCGCGTTGTCCCATTGATAACAGCAATAGAGAACAAACAGAAAGCCTCGACAAAAAGACTGCAGCAGTCGGATAACTACTTTCCAGCAGAGGGTCATCAAATTGTGCAGCGTGAACGTTTTCAGAGGTAATTTTGTGGTGGTATGCTGACGATTTGCCGGGGTGTCGGAAAGGCCTGGACGGACATGATCAACATTGTGTTGGCACTGGCACACCTTCATGAGTTCATTGGCATATAAGTTGACATGCGCAGGCTTTTTTAGGTCTTGTGTGCCACACACGCAACATAGACGTGTCAGCATGGAGATATGATTCTCCTCAGATGGTCTATCACCGCTCAACTCCATTTTCTAGGTCAAACAAGCCAATCCTATTTATCAAAAGACGGGAAATAGGCTATGCATAAAAAACCGTTCCATACATTTACAGTCGCGTTCCCGATATGGTTGTGGGTGGAAATGTTAGGTGATGTATTTAGGTCACTGGGAAAATTAGAGGTTTCCACATGAAAAATCTCATTCATCTTCTCCAGGTCCTGTAAAAAGGACAGAAAAAATGCCCAGAAAACTTCGGAAAATCACAAATATTTGAGAGCGATTTTCAAAAATATGTAACTTACGAAAGGAATGACAGAATTCCACCGGGTTTTCACTGTTTACAAGGTTGTCTTTCTATCTTGCGATTTGCGCATGTGCAGAATGTTTTCAGCTAGTCATTATGAGAAAGCTCCATTAACTTAGGAATACCCGACTTCCCTAGAGGATCAATTTCACAGACCTGCCTATCCTACAATGGCACTACAATGGCACCAGCTGGATTAGATAAACATAACAATGGAACATTCACACCTTGGGGATTAAAAGTCTTCTGTTTGTCACCCGAGTTGGTCAGGCAAGAACTCGGGTTTCAGGTATCATGCAAGTTAATGCAGCCTTCCCCTAATGTTGTTGATTCAGAATCGAGCTAATCTGGTTCCTTCCCCCTTTCTACGAAAAGGGTCAGGTATGCGCCATTCTATTCACGGCACTTATTGGACGACACTAATGAACATGTCGATTGGCTAAGGGGAGCACCTGCGTCTGCTGCGCGCCTGCAGTGTTATATGTTATTTCAAATTCCAAAAACAAACAGAAAACTAACTCGATTCTGTCATTCGGATGAAGTACGCTCTTTCACAAATATATCAGCTCGTACGACGTTTTGCATAATGAAACAGATTCATTTTTGAAAACTTGTGTAATGTTCATGTAACTGCCCCTCCTACTTTGTTGCTGAGTTACTGTCAAGGGCGCAGTCATTTCGAACATTCCAGCCTGACATCACGCGTGCACGCGCCACGGGCATCCGCATTTTGCCCCAAATCTGGGCAGAATGGCTGCCGCATACCTGACCCTTTTCGTGAGTGTAGTGCAGCCAGGGTTAGAAAGCGGACAGGGAACCAGATTAGAATCGAACGTGATTCCAAGACAAGCAAAACCTGTTCGCATGAGCCGATGGCGGCACTCTTCAAAAATTGACATCATTGCCCATTAACCTCCCCCTATAGAAAGTTATACAGCTATAGGAAAGTTGTTTGGGAGAGTAGCGTGGTGGTCAAGAGATGTAAAGAAGTATTGGGTAGAGATGACAGAACTGCTGTTGCAGAGATCTTTGAAGAAATAGGGTTACCGGAAGTCGCTACAGATGAGTATGTTGTACAGTGTATTGGTATTAAAAGAGGAGAAGGTTACTCCCGGCCAATAAGAGTGGCATTTAGAAATCCTTTAAACAGAGTTAAAGTCCTGAAAAATGCCAAGAAACTTAGAGAAAGTGAGGATGAAGAATTCAAGGATGTCTTTATCACACCAGATTTAACTAAAATGCAACAGGAGCAAGACCTGATACTAAGGAAGGAACTTCTACGCAGAACTGAAGCAGGAGAGAAAAATCTGAAAATACAGAGAGGGAAGATTGTACAGGTGAACAGAGACTCAAAAAACGATTAACTACAGAAGAATGCGAACTTAATGAAGAAACTGTAAATAGTGTAAATAGTTATTTATTGAACGAAGATTTTTGTACAGACTATAATGAACTTGCTGATCTACATCCTACGGACTACAATGAATTATTAAATCCTTATTCTAAATTTTGTTTTGACCAAATTTCCCTATCAAGTGAATCCAGAAATGCTAAGGCAAAAAGAAGCCAACATAAAGATGACAATGACTATGTTAAGAACAACCTGAGCTGCATGCAGACTAATGTACAGAGTATAATTAACAAAAAGAGACGAACTACTTACCTTAATAGAAGATAAGAAATATGATGTAATTGCTATCACTTAATCATGGACCCACCCAGGTATCTCAATGGATGAAAATTGTTTACCAGGATATCATAAACCAGTACGACAGGACAGAGATGACACTCAGAATGGCAGAGGTGGTGGTGTTTTACTTTACGTTAAAGATATCTACACTATTACAGAAGTATCCAGTTTGCAAAGTCTTAAAGTTACAAATTCAGTATGGTGTGAGATCTCCACATCTAATACATGTAAAACTCTTGTTGGTGTAGTGTATAGATCACCAAACTGTAATGAAAAATATGATAGCAATCTTTACAACTTTATCTCCAAAGCAGTCGAAGGTCATGTGGTAATACTAGGGGATTTCAACTTTCCAGGTATCAACTGGTCAACAATGGTTTCTGACAGTCATGGTGCTAAATTTCTTGACACTGTACAAGACCTATATCTAACACAGCATGTAGACTTTCCTACACGTGGTGTCAACTGCTTGGACTTGATTCTCTCAACTGAACCTGAAATGATAAGTGAAGTAAATGCCATATGTCATCTTGGGAAGAGTGATCATCTTATGATTGAATTTAAAATCCATGTACAAACTGAATCTAAACCTGCCACAGGCCTAATACTAGATTGAAAAAGTGCAGATTTAGATAAACTCAAAAACATTTTAGGATCAGTTAACTGGGAAGGGGAGCTTAGTGAAAAGTCAGCCAATGAGATTTGGTGTCACATGAGAAATACCATCAAAAATACAGTTGATATTTGTATCCCCATGAAACAGCGCAGTAAACGCATAAAACCACACTGGATGACAAGGAAAGTACAACAATCTGTCAGAAAGAAAAGGAAACTGTGGCGCAAATATACCCAGACAAATAATTCAGAAGTGTATGAAGAATAGAAAAGACAACAAAGGGAAGTGAAGAAGGAAATCAAGTATGCAAAGATCCAGTATGAAAAGAACCTTGTAGATCATGTAAAGGACAATCCCAAAGCTAAATGCCCGTTCTAAACAACGAACCAAGGACACTATAGGGCCACTAGTTGACAAAAATGGTACAAAACAAAGCTCCAACCATGAAATTGCTGATACTCTAAATGACTTTTTTTGTATCAGTCTTCACTGTGGAAGATACATCACAAATCCCTACAGCAGTCTCCTTCTACAATGGTTCTGAACAGGACAAATTACACTTTATAAACATCACTGAAGAAATGGTTTTGGAAAAACTTTTACAGTTGTCACCAGGTAAAGCCGCAGGACCAGATAAAATATCACCAAGAGTTCTACGTACAGCTGCAGCACAATTAGCAAAACCACTATCCCTCATTTATACTGAGTCCCTGATAACTGGCATTGTACCGGATGATTGGAGGAAAGCGAATGTTACACCTATTTTTAAGAAAGGCAGCGAATCAGAACCAGGTAACTACAGACCAATTAGCCTAACAACAATTTGTGGAAAACTGCTGGAATCTATCACCAGGGACAATATTGTACAGCATCTGGACAGTCATGATCTAATTCTGGGCTCACAGAATGGGTTTTGTCATGGGAAGTCATGCCTCACAAATTTATTAGAATTCCTGGATGAAATTACACAGTACTTAGATGAGGGAGTGCCTGTGGATGTAATTTATCTTGATTTTGCAAAGGCCCTTGACAAAGTTCCTCATGCTAGACTCATAAATAGAATGGAAAACCATGGCATTACTGGTTCTGTCCTTCAATGGGTACAAGCCTGGCTATCAAATCGTAAACAGCGTGTTGTCATCAATGATGCAGCATCAACTTGGAAACCAGTGACAAGTGGAGTGCCACAGGGGTCTGTACTTGGTCCCATACTGTTCCTGATTTTCATCAACGACATTGACTGTGGTTTGATATCTCAAGTTAAGAAATTTGCTGACGACACAAAGCTATATTGCCCAATTTACAATAGAAATCATACTGATACATTACAAAATGGTCTGGACAGACTCCAAAAGTGGTCACAGGATTGGCAGATGAGTTTTAATGTCAATAAATGTAAGTCCATGCATATTGGAGTGAATAATCCATCACATGTTTACCAGATGAGCAATATACCACTGCAGCATACAGAGGAGGAAAAAGATCTTGGTGTAACAGTGCATTCCAGCGTCAAACCTTCATCACAGTGTATCCAGGCAGCAAAAACAGCAAATAACATGTTGGGCATCATTAAAAGAACAATTACACACAAATCAACAGACATAATTAAACGTTTGTACAAGCAACTGGTGAGACCAAGATTGGAATATGGTGTGCAAGCATGGTCACCATGGTAACAAAAGGATATTACCCTACTAGAGAAAGTTCAACGCCGGGCCACAAAATTAGTTCCAGAACTACGTAAACTACCATATCAAGAAAGATTACAGCACTTTGGTCTTACTACACTGAAGCAGAGAAGAACCAGGGGAAAAATGTTGCAAGTTTTCAAGATTTTAAACGGATATGACTCATGCAATGTATCACTTCAACTGTCATCAAGTACTACACGTGGACACAATTATAAACTGCTGAAACCAACTGTCACACTAAATACACGAAAATACTTCTTCTCATCTAGGATGATCATGTGCATTCTATCTAGGAACAGTTCGCCAGCCAACATTGGTCATGCACAGTCTGTCAATGACTTTAAAAACCAGTACGACGCTCTGCCAATATTTGAGAACTAAGGGATTTTCATTATCCTCTGGATACCTTATCCCTCATCTAAACTGAACTGAACTGAACTTAACTGAACTGTTAGTGCGGGTGTACATGCAAATGATCCCTTCACTGTCAGGCTGAGTCAGTGTAGCTGCACATGTCATCATCAGCCTTGGCCTGTACTATTTTGAAAATGAGCTTTCCGCATTGATCATGTGCATTCTATCAACCAAATATCAAATGGCATTGAGTCTGAGGTTATCAGTTTTCATAATCAAACCTTTCATGAAAAAATATTGTTTTTGATTAAAAAACACTTAAACAAGTATGAGTCGTATCCCCATTTCAAGAATTCTTTGCCAGCCTATTTTTATATAGGCTAGTGTAGACAGCGCCCTCGAGCGACGGATCTTTCAGACTAATTTTTACATTAATCCCTCCAAATAGGGCTTACCTACCAATTTTTACAGTGGCGTTATTTTCGTAATGGTACAGTCCGAACAAATAGCGTGACTAAGCAGATAACAATAACCACGCATTAGATGATGCCAGGGGGCTGCACACCCATACACTCATAACATGTCCAGTTTTTTGTTTTCGTCATTAGGCGTGGGTAATTTTTTAGTAAAACTGTGAAGTAATGATAAAAATAAAATTTTCTGATATATCTTAGAGGTTAAATTATTCCAAATGTGCAAATTTTAAACCATTTCTTTGCTTCCTACGGCATCAGAAAACACAAAACTGAATAGGGTAAGTGAGGGGGTCACATATGACAGCGTTCAGCAAGGTGTCAACCAGTAAATGGAAGAGTGTCATGTGATCCGCTCACACAAAAATACACAAAATATTAAAATCCGGCTAGATTCATCGGATCAACTTGATTTGAACAAATTCCAATCTTCATACCTCGAGCCGAGTTGTAACCAACTGTCAGCAACCGCCGTGCAGGGGTTCGCGAGTTTAAAGTTCACGGACACGGTTTGGTGTTCTCTATCTATCTTTCCATCATCTATCCATCAATCGATCTTTCCATCCACACTAGTCTACAGAGAGGCACCCTATGCCTATAGCATTACTGCCTACGGAAGTCATGCTAAGAACTTTTGGGAGCTGTCACCACCTACTTAACTGTTTGTACATATCAAACATCAGAGTTCTACAGCTCTTAGGAGGCTGGTACAAACTATTTGTCTGACAAGTTGACGGACAGACAATAGGCCAAGTTGAACTTTAAAGCCTAAGATTATTGGCGGATTTGCAAATAAAAGTGTTTTCATCCTAAGCCCTTCATAGTAGCTGAAATGTAAAATGGCAGCATAATAAACAGTAATCGTATAAGGAGAAATTATTTGATCTCTAAAAAGGAAAAGGTAAAAATCAGCTACACGTTCAAGAGAGGCTTTGATTGGGGTAATCTCCCGTCCACAACGCCAATCACAGATATTCTCCACAATGCCAATCACAGAGTTTCAGGTATTTATTTCGTTATGTATATCATTCTTCCCTCATGACAAATTGACAGGTAAATAAGTCTAGAATATTCTGAAGGTCATGTTTACTTCAAGTGAAGATACTTTAGACCTGTAATTAGCATACCAATGGAAAGTCTAGAATTTTCTAGTCTTTTCTGGATAGATTCCTTACAGTGTAAGTACAGGAGCGGCACAGACATGAGACCTTGCGATTTTCATGTTAGTTTTCACTTCAACCTTCAAGCTATGAACTCTGCAAGGTTTAGACTACAACAATCCTGTAGCCAGAGAAGAACTCACCTCCCCCGGTCACCTCCTCACTCGTCAGTAACTGTCTGAACTCAACTCCCCCGAGACTGTAATTTAGGAGTTTTCAACTGTCTCAGCTAAGACAAGTACTGTAATTTGTGTGCTCTTTCAAAACTCTCCCCTTGACTTAGTTTTCAGTTGTAATCAATTTATTTAGAAGAAAATCACTGACTTCACTGCCTTTTTTGACGTAACAATCGTCGTATGTTGCAAGAGTGCTGACTTGCTGTGGTCTGATATTAACAGCGAAAGTCACCTTAAAAAAACCTCTCCGAATGAGGCCCTGCTCGTCGACTTAACACTTTAAGCTGAAATACGCTGGGATCTGGGTGAATCAGATGTGTTGCCCTGGATAACAGATCTTCTTCTTGACGAGAATCTATTATCAGATTTAACCGTGTTGGAAACATACGCCTTTTTGGCCACAATGGCGCTTTTAGAATTGGTGTTTTCTTCTCCTCTGCCAACTTCTTGAGCACCAGTGGAATAAGTGGTAGAGGAGGAAAGGCATACGATGTTATATTCCTCTACGATAGTGTCAGTGTGTCGACTGTTATTGCTCTGTAATTTGAAACTGAAGACGAATGGGCCAATTTCAGGACTTCGCTAATAAGTCTACCATTGGCGTTCCCCGACCCGAAGTGCAAATATCTGATTAACCGCTTCCTGACGGAGTACCAGCTCTTTTGGTCGCATTGAATGATTCTTAGAAAGCACATTGGCAATGTCATTCCTGTTTGTTACATGTCCAGCTTTAGATGAATATTATGGTCTTTGCGCCACATCATCATATCCCACACAAGATAACATAGAGTGGGTGATCCTCCTCCCCCTTTCCCATTTTTATGTAGGCAACCACTGTGGAGTTGTCTTACATGACTGGAACACTTTTTCTGGTTACTTGCTGTTTGAATTGCTGCAGAGCTAAGAAGAATATTTGTAATTCAAGCCAGGTAATGTGACGTCTGCAATCGGTATCTATCCACTGACCTCCTGCATACAGAGCGTACACAAACCTGTTGTGGATTCATTCGTAAATAGAAACTTGTTGGGCGTTACAGTATTCGGTTAAATATCATGCTGTAACTCCTGTGCGTCCTTCCACCATAATAGATGGTCATACAGGGATCACATGTGTTTTGACATGTCAATTTGGTCACCACATGGCTAGGGGTGCAGAATGTTTCAAGACTCGTCTTTGCGGTCTTTGAAAGTTTCACGGTCACATTAGGATCATCCTCGAAAGATTCAGGGACACCTCAATTGGTCCCTGAAAGATTCAGGGACTCATAGACTTAGTCATGTTCACGCTAGGATCACAGTTGCTGACATCATTGTCGAGATCGGGAAAGTGAAGGGAAGGTGATATCCAGTATTCCGTTACTTTCCATGTAGTCCTGTCATTAAATAATTGGGGTAATGGACGTCCTACATCTAGAATCAGTAACCTTTCCCGACAAAGGAATTAGTGCAGAGGACAAAATTCATTCGGATGTCGCGTTGTTTACACACTCGACTTGAAACATTGCAGAGTCTCACAACAATGTGACCCGTGACCTTTATTATGTTAATTAGCAAGGACCATATTATTTGGTGTACGATTCGGTGTCTCGCTTAAGCATCATTGACAACATCTCCAAATTAATCATGAAGACTGTAACATACAACCACAGTATTTTAAACGGTGGGAAAACTTTACAGCATAAAAGAGCAACATGTACCTTACCCGGGACCTTACACAATCTCGCGATGCGCCCGAGGTGTCCCTGTAGGTTAAAATGGAATATGCCATCATGAAATGATTGTTTGCAAACTGTTTACTGTTAAGACCAGCGTTGCGTCGGCTAGCGACAGCATACTTCAACAAGCGAGTACATTACTATAAATCGTCAACATTGCTAGTCTAAATCGACTGAAGGTCCAGCCACTGCCCAGTTCATCACATTTATACCAGGGAGAACATGCCTTGTAGATGTCGGCGCATGATAAATACGCAATGAATACGTGATAAATACCGGCCGACCAGTCACACATCGGAGCCATGAGAACGCCGGGTTAAGCCATTACATAATCTTAACTTCGAGGTGCTGAATATTGACGCTTATGTGCAGGAAGTTGGACCAAATCTTTCCAGTGATTACTCTGCCTGTCAGCTTTACCAAGTAATGCTTGTGAATGCACGAGCTGATGAGCGAAGGTCACATCAGGATAGTCCTTGAAAGATTCAGGATCTCATCTGGGTGGTCCCTTAAAGTTTCAAGGACTCATCCGGGTGGTCCCTGAAAGTTTCAAGGTCACATCAGGATAGTCCTTGAAAGATTCAGGGTTACATCTGGGTGGTCCCTGAAAGTTTCAAGGACTCATCTGGATGGGCCCTGAAAGTTCAAGGTCACACCAGAATAGTCCGTGAAAGATTTAGGGTCACATCTGGGTGGTCGCTAAAAGTTTCAAGGACTCATCTGGGTGGTCCCTGAAAGTTTCAAGGTCAAGTCAGTGTGGTCTCTAAAAGATTTAGGGTCTCCTCGAATTGGTCCCTGAAAGCTGCAAAGACATCTCTTTACAGTCCCTAAAAATTCCAGACAAAAACTGTTGGTTCCTGCCGTTAATATTTTAAGGTTTCAACAGACAGATGATATTGATTACATTTCTTTGCATCTACCAAAAGTAGTCCATTTTTAATAGAAGGGCTGAAATAGTTCAGTGATTTATTAAAATTTTCCAGCATTAATTAGCACATTCGCAAGGAAAGGGTAGTTTAATAAAATTTATCAGGTCTCATTTCCTTGTATATGAAAAACAATAAATGTACAAGACATTTTTCCTTAAGGTGGTTGGAAAGGCTATTTTTGCACAAATTCTTTTCTCAGAGTTAATGTCAAGTTTCAAGTGTTAGAATCAAGATATTTAGTTCAAATTTTCAGGATAACTCCCTTAGTTAATATTCTCTCCAAAGAATATGAAAATTGTATATTTGCAGCCATGATTTTGAAATATGACACCAGTAAATATTAAAATTTAATTTTTCATATTTTTTTTACATATTTGAATTTAATAATAATTGGATAGTATCAATATTACCAAATTAGTTATAAATATGTTGACACTATTTGTTGTAAGATTTGTACGGCAGGATTTGTAAATAAAATTTGTTTTTAAGATTTTACATGGGTTTATATATCAAAAAATTATTAAAAATTCTTTCAAATTTCAAAATGTGATTTTTCAAAAAGTACTTCAAATACAGGAAAAATGTGCCGTACAAATCTTATCTGTAACCTTGTTAATAGGCTGTAAAAATTTCATGTCCATATCTCATTTCAAAGTTGGATTAAATTGGTATACAATTATGTAGGAAAACTGTTATTCTGTCCAAAATGTTGAAAACAAGCCATATTTGCACCCCTCTTTTGAAGTCATAGAGCAGTTTTTTTTGGTTAATCTCACTTTTGACACCTCTTTGACACTCAAAGAATCTAAAAATGCATTTACAATAGCAGTCACTCACTCTGAATGCCAGCACCACCTTGTCAAACTTTCCTGAAAAACAGCAAATAATGACTTTCCCTTTTCAAACATTTTATTAACAGCTAGGGGACCTCTACCATAGTTAATACACTAAGGACTCCCCAACTTCTTCTTATTTGGTCAGTTTTTCAGAAGTTTTAACAGGCTATAACTCTGCGATGCCTTTGTGCCCAAATGTCTAGTTTTTTTTATTCCACAGAGAATGTTGACTACTTTTATATTTTAATAGTTTTGTTGAAATTTATAACTGACGCTCTAGCCTTTCCAACCACCTTAACATCTACAAAGTCATTTGAAAGAGAGATCACTCAAAAAACATACACTACAGCAGAATTGATTTGGGTAGAGGTAGAAGGCCATTTTCCCATCGAAAATTTAAAATTTTATCATGCATCGTTTGGTGAGAAAAGTAAATGCCTACAAATCAACCTTCGAAAGGGAATTTGTATTTTGACTAAACCTAAACAAAATTGACAAATCAGTTACATTTAATTGGTTCTCGTTTCCCGTGCCTGCGAAAAGCTAGACAAAAATGTAAATTTGTTCGAGATGTATTTGATGATTGTTCAATTATCAATAATTTATGAAACTTGCCCCCGCCTTTACACAAAAACACTGTTAGATTGTTGATTTTTAAATAGATTATAACAAAATGCTCAAGATCTTATAATCACAAAATTGTTCCAATTGTGTTATGTTTTGATGTGATCGGTAGCACACATACTGTGTGCATTTCCTTGCATAAATTTGGAAACGTTTCGCCCGGTTATGGAATCTTTTACAAGATGGAAAGAAGTACGTTGCAAACTGGCTGCATAAATTTAATAATGCTTACGGTGTACAGTCACCTGAATCACGACTATAACGATCGTCACTTACCGTATAACAAAGACACTGGTGAAATTTTGAATTTCGCAACCATTACGACTGAATCACCGTTAGACCATCAAGAAAATTGGTACGTTCATGATTGAAGTTGTAAATATCAATATTTTGGAGGAGAAATGTCGATGTAGTTGATTTACTGATATTTCGATTTACTTTTGAGTAATATCAATAGCATTTAAAACAAGGCAAATGGGTGAAAACAAGGAAAATGGGTGAATTGGACCAATTCGAGGAGACCCTAAATCTTTTAGAGACCACACTGACTTGACCTTGAAACTTTCAGGGACCACCCAGATGAGTCCTTGAAACTTTTGAGTCAGATGGTGATGATAACATAGAAATAGTTGTAAGTACACCATGATTTCAGACAAATGGATTGAAATACTGCAATTAGAATATGCATTATTGCCTCTTTAGTACTCTCTGCTAATAATTGACATAACTGTTGCTCTCCCAACCAAAAGTGAACGAATGTTAAAAATGTTAAAGGCGGCGATGTTGAATGTGAAGTTTACTCCTCCGGTGATTTGAGTATTGGACAATAGCCCGGGTGACTGGCTTTGAACATGCTGGTAACACCATTGCAAGGATTGCAGAGTACTAGTACTGATCGCCGCGTTGTTTTTAGGAGCCAATCTATTGCTCGCGTTGCTGTTCATGGCCATAGACATTTGTCTGTGCAATGGCAATTGAGAGTCACACATTAGGAAAGCAATACTGATACGTCATGCCAAACCATATGTCACCAGTTCTTGGTCAAACCCAGCTACAATTGCATGAAAGGAACGGAACAAAATTTCTTCAAAGGGACTCTGAATGGTAGACCCAGCAATAGCATTGACAATCTCGGCTACAGTCGGAGGAGCAACACATGATGATACGCACCAGGAGAATTTCATGTAACAAAGAATAATTGTAATGAACAAACATCAATTTCAAACAAATTAAAAAGCTAGAGCTACAATTCTCTATCAACAAAACTTCATGTACCTGACCTCTTAAGGATGCCGTTATCTCTGAGAACTAGCCATCACCGACAGATACAATCTTCAAGATATATCTGATAATAATTACTCTTGATGTTGGAAATCATAAGCAGTCAAATATGATATCAAACAATCATCAGTTCCCCCTTGGTACTTTACGGTATACTCACTGATTACAGTACAACGTCAGGGCTCAAAATTAGCGGTAGTCCCGCGTCCACAGACCACCAACTTTTCCCTTGGGCTACCAAAATCCATGAAATGGTAGCCCACACCATGGAGGTAGTAGAGACTACACACACGGACTACCAGAGACCAGTACTAATAGAATCTCACACCAACAAGGACCTGGGATCAGATTTCTCACACTCGTTTGGAATATTTTGTCTCAAAATTCATATTGGACACGAACAACGTCATCCAAATCATTACAACTCTGTCGTCTGCCACTGTAAACAGACTGTTTATCATCCAATCAGAGCTCGTGTAATATTTGCTGCGGAGTGTGGGACGATTTCTGAGTGTGGGATCGATTTTTCCAACACCGTCGATCCCGCACTCCCAGCGGCCAGGAATGTGAGAATAAAATTCTATCAGTACATGGCGTGCAATGTCCGGGCCGTCACTTTAGGACGAGCTAAATTGCAGTCAAATCCAGTTGGACACAGTATGCCAGACTATGACTTTTTTATAATGCAAATTACAAAAACAACCGTGCAACTGATGTACTTGTATGACAGGCACAGGAATAATGGCCAATGAAAAAGCATTTTCGTTGTGCCATATAATACACATATGTGCCACATGTGGGGCAGGATGCGCTTACTATTTTCGAAACACCTGACGTCACTTCCTGTATTTTGGCCAAAGGTCCATATATTTTTCTTTCATGAATTTGACTATGTTGTGTGTACCGGTGATTTACTGTCTGTTCTGTGCTTGTTTTGTGTCTATGTTTATAACTATTGTATTACGAATTTCGACCTAGTGTTATTGGATTATGGATTGGTATGATTGCGATTATTTCATTGCATTTTGATCATGATGTATCAATCACGGACAATATGCCTCCTCCCTACAGAAAGACCATGGTTTTTTTTAGCACTGCTACAGTATGTCTTGTCTCGACGTGCTGAGAAGGTCGTGGCCGTTGTCATGTCGACAATCAACATTTTCATAAAATTCAGAGAATGAAATGAGTTGTCAATAGGTCACCAAACTTTTGAGCATCACCGTTGTCCATTAGGCAAAAAAAATCGTTTCTGGTCACCGTTGTGCGTCATTTTAGAACCTGCTTGTCATGGCATGTTTTTTGGGTTACATTCTAATGGGTACAGCTATCCTTGATATCCCTGTTTGCATGTCCAAAAGTAATAAACACATACGAAGGTATTATGCAGCCAGTGATAAAAGACAATACCTGTTGCATCAGTAGTACCAAACCAGCATTGTTAAGAATGAAAAAGGGGAAAAAGAAAATTCCATCGCTGCATCACTTTTGCTGAATGTCAAGGACCAGAGACATTTTTTTTGGGGGGGGGGGGGCTTACACTTGTTTCCTTTGGGTATTAGGTGTAAGTATTCAAATCAAATTACTAGAAAATTAACTTCATATGCAGTAAATTGAAAAAAATTGCTTCTTCTTGTCTGGTTAATGAAAAAAATATCCGTAAACTAAACTATGCGTGGGCTACCAGCCATGTGACTGGGCTGCCAACTTCAGAAAATGGTAGTCCAAGTGGACTACCAGAGGACAAAGTTAATTTCGAGCCCTGACATGTATTGACCATATTTACGTGTCGAACAGAGAACTTGTCTTCTGATCACTATCCCATCATTTTAACACACAAGAGAAACAACAATGTACGGGTTCCTTTCAACTCACTTTTAAATTTCGTTCCCTTACTCATTTCCAGCTTGGTCCTCTTCTTCGTGACTTTACACTTGCTCCATGTTATTTAATTGCTGCTGCTGATAACGTAAATATTGCTACACGGCTCAGGGTTAATATTTTTAATAGGATATGTGATATTCATGCCAGTCTTAATGTTTACAGACATTTTGAGTGGTATGCTTGAGAAGGAAGCTCCTTCAAGGCAAGCGACATTGGATGTTTCCAAAATAGCCCGGTATAGATTAACGAGAAATAAACCTGTGCACATGATTAATGAGGCAAATAGGGATTACTTTATTGACGAAATTAAGCAGAAAGGTTCAAATCCCAAGGTAGTTTGGCATATTTATAGCAATTTCCTGAGACCTAAGCATCAAAAACATACTTCTATCGAGGAAGATGGTACTCATGTAACAGATCCACCTATATTGGCGATACTTTTAACTGCTTTTTCTCTAAGAAACTAGGAATACTGGATTACATTCAGCAAAATCAATATCATCACCATCATCAATATCGTCATCACATCTTTCAATTCCCCATTATTTCCTTTCTTCGTATATCTCATCAATTTCAGTATCACTTTCATCAGTGTCACAGTCCTCTCCTCAACTGCCTTATTGACAGCAACATCTATTATAAGGAAAAGGAAGGCAACATCACACATCGTTTCTACTTCTGTTAGCAATACGATATGTGAAGAGATTAATGTGGTTTCATGATGGAGGGAAACAAGGCGAGACATGGGTGGATCGATCGTGCTCTGACCCAGACCATGTGATCTGGGTCCCCAGGAAAATCGATTATTTGTTAGAATGATTCGTCTTAACGGTATTGTGCAACCAAAGTGGAGTTCCTTTATCACTCGCTCGAATTGTTTTGTTATCCTGCATGGTTTTGATTGCTTTTGATTAATTTAAGTATGAAAAATAATATCTCCTATGTATTGAATACTGAATTCACTTAGTACGTTCTTGTCCCTCGACTGCAGACAACCTAATACTAAAACCTATAATTGCAGTTTAATATTAATAATGAAATACTCATGAATCTCTAGCAAATTGAATTTATAAACATGTCACCACTGTTCTTTCCGATAACAAAATGCAGTAGATCAGCAATATCGCCATATTGCAGTACCTTTCAAAGTACGACCTTATCAACTATTAAAACTCAATATTTTTCCTATTGAAAGTGTGTTTCACAGTTGGAAATTTAAAACACATTTCATACATTTTCTTGTATTTCTTGTACGATCTACGTAAATACAATAGAAACATGACATATTTAGGAACAGGTGTAGTTTGCGAATAAAACTAAGGGGTAGGGTAGGTACCGCAAATTTAGCATGGGACAATTTTTTAGGTCAAGGACACCTTAGAGGTCTTAATAGACGTCAGACGTACACAGACGTTTTACAGATCATGGGGCAATCATGTGATGGCATACTGTGCGAAAAAGTTGATCAGTGTGTGTGATAATACAAGGAAACATCTGTTGAAGGATTTTTCCGTCATCGGTTCTCAAAATATTTTCTTTGCACTTTTTAAAATTGTGTCGGTGTGAACTTTAAGTGATTGTTCGATTTAATTGTCAAAGTAATAAATGTGTGATCAACAAAATAAAGAAAAGCCGACCCGCATATTCCGGCTGAGGATTGCCCCAGGCAGTTTATGTTTTGATGGTCTCCTTTGCACTCTTTTACATTTCTTTGTCGGTCGTTAATGCAATATTTTCTTTTTCAGCCCAAGGCGAAATGAAATGCACTGACTAAAATGAAGAACCGGTCATTTTGACTCACTGATTGTTTGGTGTACCATCAAGACATGTTATATTATTTCACTAAATATGAAGAAAAATATCAGCCGCTTGTTTGTAATTTCTGTAGTCTTTATTTACATGTTTAGACAATATCAAAGACCAGCGTTCATCATTACGTTCTTAAGAGAAGTTTTAAAGATCACATAGCCGTACCTTGCTTCGAGTAGTTTGAAATGCTACACTTTGAAAAGAAGTCATAAAATAGGCAACGATCTATGATTGTACATTGCGCTTGTCTGTAGTAAGCTTGTATTCTGTTACTTAACTGATTAAGTTGTTGTTCATAAAATTGATGGCATCAGAATAGACCTTTCGAGATTTTCAATAACTACAAACCGTAATAAGCTTAGCATTAGACTCCACGTTTGGGCTGTCTTGTCAATGAATTAATAGAATTGCTTCTTGCACAGCCGCTATACTTACTGTGTTTTGAAAGAAATCATACAACTATTGATAGTATCCTACCTATAATTCAACATAGTATATCGATTAGTCTTTATCATTTTAACTCCCTTTTGGCACGTTGACAAGACATAAAGCTGTTATATTGAAAATATTGTAATGTTTCCGTAGTGTCTTAGAGTATAGTGTTTTTCATCGTTTTAAAATGATGTGTACTTTTGTTGACATAAATCATTGTCATATGTCTACTAGTTTTCCTATTTGGTTTTATTCCAGTTGACCAGTAATACGTAAATAATCAAAGAAGAAATGTATGTAGTCTTTAAAGTTACACGTTTGATAAATGTGAAAGACCTGATATACTCAATTCCTTATGAGAATTTTTAAAGATTACATAGCTGTAACTTGCTTCGAGGTTTATGAAGTCCTAGGCTTTTAAAAGAAAGTCATATGAGGTAACGATTAATTACTTTTGTTGCCTTCAATCATATGTCTACCAGATTTGCTACTTGGCTTTTTGTATTTGACCTTCAATAAGTAAATAATCAAACAAGAAATAAATAAATAGATATATAGTAAAAAATTAATGAAAGAAAAGTAGATAAAGACAGTACGCGGACATGTTTTCGTTCAAGCATGGTTACTCTAATGCACCGGTATTGTTCAAAGGTGTGAATGAGAAGCTTACCTCCGGGATGCCTCAAGAAAAAAGTCACGTCATAGCGTGCGTTCTGATATGGCATCGTTGTACTTTGCTCTGACCTTAGCGCAAAGAAAATCGCAAATTCTTTGCATTTAAGAAAGAGATCGACGTTCTGAAAACCTGTTTGATGAATGAACATGTAAAAATATTGGAGGAATAAGTATCTCTGTCATTATAAGAAATACTGTTTATGTTGGCAAAAGTCAGCACCTTTATTTCTATCTGACGGCAAACGTGTTCACTATTGCATCGTCATTAGAGGTACTGTGTCTTCCGACCCTTCAAATCTCGATGCGTAATTTTGAAACCGTTACTGTACATCTCAAAATTAAACTTGTAGTTTGTCTTTTTTATTGCTTTGTTTGCAAATAAACTGATTTTCGGCCCTATTTACGACTGCCATGTACGTTATTGCCAACGATATCGAACTCCTCCATTTTGTTCTATCGTGTCTGATTTTTTTTTCAAACGCATGGCAATTATTGAAAACATCTTATCTAAATCGACGTGCCGATATCACTGATCGCCTGAAGAATGCTTGAAACTTACCAAATACCACATTTTATGAGTTATTTTCATTTTTCTATAAAGGAAAAGGCGATGGATTTTGCTATAAAGAAAAAGGCGATGGATTCCGACACCGTATTATCAAAATGGCGGCTATACTTCCAACCCAAAATATGTTGTTATGGGTCTTTGTAAATATTTAGAGGCTCACCTAAAGGCCTCTGTTGGGGTCAGATTGTCTTGCCAGGAAATTTACTCACTAGATTACAATTTCAATGGAAAACAAAAGGCTATGAAACCTTCATAATCCTCTTACAGACTAGAACAAACTTGATCCATGGGATCAAGTCCCTGGTGTTTAATTGCTCTGGCTATTTCATTTGGCCTTGCGCTTTTTTCTTGAAATTGCAGACATTTTTTTCCTAGTGACGGCGGGCGTCTTGTTACACTGTCCGGCTCAGGTTGTTTACATCCAATGCTTTACAAGGTATTGACTCTATACCATTCCATTAAACTACTCGAACTACCCGTTAATGCGCTTTTGTCCCAAATGTTTATCGAGACAAGGTCTAAAATCGGTGGTTAGAGTAACCGTGATTAAAGTGATGTACCGCCTCTTCTGAGTTCTCCTTATTAAGAAATTTGAAAAAGTAATGCCTTCAAGCTAGAATATGTCTTAACCAAGTGTTTATAAAGCTTAAGCTTGTTATTGATTGAATAAAGTTTTCTCTGCATACAACATTGAAATGTGTTATTGTCTGGTATCAAGATGTTATCTTTCTTTGAGGAAAGGTGGCACTGCCTTGTAAATTCTCCAACTTCTGATACATTACTTGTCACTCTTTTTCTTTTTTAGCGACATTACAACTTGTTTTGCCATCTTCAACGTACGTATACTTTCATGACCTTCATTCTGGAAATGTGAATGTTAAGCAGATAAAAGCAGAAGGATTTAACAGTGTCGCACACTAACACTCTTGGTCAACCTGTGTAAAAATCGTACTTTTCGGCCGAGATTTAATGTGAAAGACCTATCCCTTTCTACATGCGCTCCCCATACGCGCTCAGAATAGATAAGGATACGTTTGGGCTCTGAGAATACCGAAATAGGGCCGAAAAGTAGGCTCTTGACCTAGGTCTTTACTTGTAGGTTCAAAAGTCACAAACTAAAATAATGCAAGTATAAAAAAATTACAGGAATGCAAGTATAAAAAAATTACAGGTATAAAAAAAAACGAAAAGAAAATTCCTTGTTATGAAAAAATAGAAAAAATATAGACATGAAAAACAATTACAGGAAGGAAATACAAGAATACTCCTGTGCCCTAGTACACCACCAAACACCGTCGGTAACAAGTTTTTACCTCACAATGGGTATATTTATACATGTCCCAAAATGAGCTTACAAGGAAAGTCGTTGGCCTATGTATGTATGTATGTATGTATGTATGTATGTATGTATGTATGTATGTATGTATGTATGTATGTATGTATGTATGTATGTATGTATGTATGTATGTATGTATGTATGTATGTATGTATGTATGTATGTATGTATGTGCGTGTGTGTTTGTGTGTATGTGTGTATGCATGCATGCATGCATGTACGTTCATACGTACGTATATACGAAAATATTTTTCGTATTGGTAAAACATTTTCTGATACCACTTGTCTGATAGCTTAAGTTTGAAACTTTGTATGCATGTTTCTCAGGATGACAGCCGAAGTCGGCTTTAATATTTGTAATGTTAGGGAAATTTTTTCCTCTTTGGGTCAAAAAATCTTCTCTGAAACTGCTTTTCTATTTCCTCTACAATTGATTTTTAAGTCTTTGATATCCTAGATAGAATTATGTGGGTTTAAATGTTCAACAAAATATGTTTTGTAACTTCAACGAACTTTTTGATATCTTTCTCAACTTTGAGAAAAGAAAATATTATTCAGAAGTATCTCACTGTATAATTATTATCATTATTCTGTATTGTCCAAAAAGGATAATCACCTTAAAGCTCAGAGGATAGAAATAACAAACACACAGACATAAAAACACAGACTATGTCAGCAAACACACGAAAAATACACTTCAGAGATTTAGTCTCTTGGTTGCTAATTGAACAAAGCTTTTGCTGTACCTTAATTTGTAACACTTCAAGCAGCGAAATCTCCTTCCTGAGGGCAATAATTCAAAAGAGGAATAAAAAAAAAAAAAGGATGCTTTACGTCAGCAGTGATTGCTCGTGCTTTGCGCAGTCCTGCATTATCAGTGAGCACTGAAAGAGACAGAGTGGGTCTACCAATTTTTTAGCAGCTGTTTGCAAGATTTTTAACAACTTATTGAGATTTACGGTAGAGAGCAACGAAAAGTAGCAGACATTGCAGTAATTCAGAAGTGGCTCAATAATACTCCGATATAGTAAGAGTAACAGATGTGAATCCACATCAAAGGAACGCAGCCTCTTAAGCACGTGAACCTCTGCTGACATTTCTTTCGAAGAGCTGTTGTATGATGATAAAGTCAAAGTTTATTGTGGAGAATTACGCCAAGATACTCGAAGAAGGTCACCTGTTCAACAGGTTTATATTATTGAAATTTGATTTGCAATTCCTACCGATGTCATGACACATGAAAAGTCAGGATGAGATGCACAATTGTAATTATGTGGATTTTTCCGGTAAAAAAATTCTTTAAAAGAACTCTGCTAATGCAGTTTTTTTAAAATTTCGCATGAAGGGTCCTTTGAGTGGTAAGACTATAGTTTATTCACACAATGTTGAAATGAATAAATAATGAATAAATTTTGGCGATTTTACACCTTACATGAGTACATAATATGGTGACTTAATGAGCATTTGATATAGCAAAGGGTATTTTGTGTCAAACAGTAGTAAAAAGATCACCACAAAGCAAAGATAAAGGTGGTCTCAACCATGCTCGGCTGGCGCACTGTGGTGTATGTAATCTTGAGCATGTTGAGTGTAATCGGCTATGGTGGTAGAGATTGGAATGCTAGCGCCGCCAGTGGCAGAAATGGGACCAGTGAGAATCATACGCATGAGACAAAAAGTAGGCGCTTATGTGCTTTTGACCGTAGACAACAACACCCGAACAGTAAGCTATGGCAAGCCAAGTGTTGCAAAATTCGTGAAAACTATTTTTATGTTCATAAAAACATTTTTGTGTTCATGAATTCCATGTTTATGTTCATGAAATCCATTTTTGTGTTCATGAATTTTATGTTTATGTTCATCAAAACCATTTTTATGTTCATGAAAACTATTTTTGTGTTCATAAAAAATCATTTTTGTGTTTCATGAATTCCATGTCTTTCTTCATCAAAACCATTTTTGTGTTCATGAATTATATGTTTATGTTCATCAAATCCATTTTTATGTTCATGAAAACTATTTTTGTTCATGAATTTTATGTTTATGTTCATCAAAACCATTTTTGTGTTCATGAATTTTATGTTTATATTCATCAAAATCATTTTTGTGTTCATAAAAGCTATTTTTGTGTTCATGAATTCCATGTTTATGTTCATTAAAACCAATGTCGTGTTCATGAATTTTATGTTTATGTTCATCAAAACCATTTTTGTGTTCATAAAAACTATTTTTGTGTCCATGAAATCCAGTTTATGTTCACAAAAAACTAAAATTTGCTCCACTGCCACCTGAAAATATGTCCCCTGCCCAAGTAAAATTAAAATATCCCCGGCCCTGAAAAATGCTTCCGGAATAGCTTTTTCGATGAATAGCTCCGTAGGCAGCACCTGTAATCTCCGCGGTCTGTTGGTGATACGAGACTACCACAGCAAAACGGGACGAACAAACCTGGCAGCCGGGCAATCAGCGACCTGTGCTCGCAGATATATAAAACTATACACCGTGCAAATCGTTTGAAATCACGTGACGGAGTAATTACCAGTCCATAACTAACACGCGGAATAAACGTCGCGTTAGATCTGATGACATAGCTCTGCATGGCAGGGCTGTGTATTACAGGCGTGTTGTGGGAGGTCGTATAACGCCAGTAACACACAGGCCTGCCATGTAGTGTGGTGGGAGGCCGTATTTAAAGGCTGGTAACACACAGCCCTGCCATGCAGTGCTACTGATGACACAGAAACGCACTGTCAGTTGCGAATTTCAGTCCCTGTCGAAAATGCCACCAGAAATAGCAAAGTGCAACAAAGGGAGTTTTTGTTTAATAAGGATAAGGTAGATGATAAATTCCATGGGCAGCTTCAGCTTATTACACTTCCCTTGTATTCATCCAGGAAACCTATGTATTAAGGTAAAGGGCGACGAATTCGGACGCGCACACGCTTTAGAACGTTTCTGCGCAGATTTAACTCTAGCCTGCCGCAAATTGGTTATTTTGTAGCGCATGTATTTAACATCACCTGTCATTGTTGAAATTGCGCTTTAACCTAATTTTTTGACCCAGTGTCTTAGAAATACACGTGACCTATAACCTTGTCATATTTTGACCCCCTAGGAAGCTGGTTTTTATTTAATATGAGCGAAAAATTAACATTTCTCTCCCATTTATATGGCGCAAATTACCCATTCACCTGGAGATATTGTAAAAGTAGCGTGGTGACACCCTTTTATTCAAAGTGTAAACTAAATGGTATTATGTCAGGAGTTATTCGCCAAGTTTGGTCAAATGACCACCAATCAAAGCGACAGGAGAAAGTTCGAAATTTATGTAGTGATATAATTTCGATATCGTCATTTTGTAATCGATACTTATGTTAAAATTTCTTCACAAACATCATGAAAACTATACATTCGATAGATATGGATCTTAAGTCTTGGTATTTATTAAAATTAACTCATTTGCTAAGCGTTTTATAATTGCTTTCTTTAGTTTAAGTGAATTATATCATTTTTATTTATTTCTAACGACGCCATTTTAACGTCCGTTTCCATGGAAACGAGCGTGGTGACTCCCATTTTTTATTTCATTTTTGCACTTGCACAACTCCCAAGAATAGTTGTGCAAATTTTCAAGAAAATGACACCACAACTTAATTTGACGTAATTCGTAGTACTTCACCTTAAAACTGTAAGCCTGGTTCCTACCTGATTTAATGCAATCTCTAATATTATTCATGGCCAGTAGTCAAGAATTTTCACATTTAACATAATTGCAGTTACTCATGTACGAAATACGTCTTTTACATTTAACAATTTTTTTTCATTAATGTCAACACGAAATCTTTACTAGCGCGACTTCGTTGGGAGGGCCGATCGAATATCATCCGGAGTTGGGGAGGGCCTTGCATGAAATACATTCTTTACATTTAATAAACTTTTACTTGACAATTTGGACTTCGACGGAGGGCTGATCAGACATCCTCGGGATTTATCGGTAGTTTGGGCAGACTTTGAATGTATTAAATGTAAAGAAATTTGCAATAAATCTGTAATAAATAAAATACATATATAGTATGTATTATATGTCAACAATGTGATTCGCGCAAGCCCATCTAGACGTAGCCTCGTTCTTTTAATTCTGATTTGCAGATTTTTAATGTAATAAATGTGATACATGTAAAATGTATTAAATATAAAGAACCTATTTCGTTCAAGAATATCTAAACCCAGCCCCGATCTCATAATGCAATTGGTGCAGACCTTTAATGTACATGTAAAAATGTTTTAAATGTAAAAGGATGTATTTCGTGTCAGCCTATCTATATCTATCCCCGGTCTTATAGTGTAGTTCGTGCAAGCTCACCTAGACCCAGTCCAGATATCATGATGCAATTTGTGCAGCCCTTTCATAAAAAGTGCATTAAATGTAAAGAATATATTTCTTGCAAGTCCACCTAGACCCATCCCCGATCTTATAACGTAATTCGTGCAGATCCTTACTGTAATAAAAGCAACGTATGTAAACACAGTAGTAAATGAAAGGAATGTGTTTAGTTGAAGACCATGTACACCCAGCCCCAATCTTATGATGCAATTCGTGCAGACCTTTGAAGGGATAAAGGCGATCAACTTCATAAATTTCGTTTGATACGAAATACTACTTGTATTGTTTGACATGTTGAAAGATACTGAATGAATGGGTGACCATGCATATATTCAACCCCGATTTTAGACACGATAAACTGGATGAAGCCATCGCGAAAATGTTGGTCATGACCATCAATTCATTTTTGCGATGAGTTCATGTAATTCTTATAAAACCCGGGGTCGATATATGCATGGTCACCCGTTCATTCGGTATCTTTCAACATGTCGAACAATATAAGTAGTGTCTTGTATCAAACCAAAATTCATGAAAAATGGTCGACTTCGTCCCTTTAAAGTAGAACGCGCCTCGAGGGCAGAAATTCGGGTTTTCTCAAATCTTTTATCTACCACTTGTGTAGGTTCATTTTAAAGCTTTTGGTAAGAGACAAGTTTATACCGTCTTAATTTTTCGAAATCGAAAATTTTATTTTTCTCCATAGATAACACAGAGATAGCGGCCATTTTGAATTTCATTTATCGGGAAATCTTATGCAATTTGTCTCCTTAGTTCTAAATTTTGCACGGTTACCCAGATTTTTATTCTTGCTTTTGTAAGAGAATGATCGAAATTTTCATTGAGGAAAGTTTGAGCAAACATTTAAGTCTTTCACTTTCGAGGCGCATATTACCTTAATGTAATACACGTAATACACAGAAAAATGTACTGAATGTGTAAAGAATGTTTTCATACAACCCCATCTAGACCCGGCTCCGATATTATAATGCAATTCGTGCAGACCTAAAATGTAAAGAATGTATTCATGAAGCCCACTTAGACCAAGCCCCCGGTCTTATAATGAGCTTCATGCAGAACTTCCATGTGATAAATGTAATACATGTAAAATGTTTATTGAATCTGAGAAAGTATTTCGTGCAAGCACATCTATACGTAGCCCCGATCTTATAATGTAATTCGTGCAGACATTTAGTGTCATAAATTTAAATACATGTAAAATGTATTGAATGTACAGAATGTATTTCCTGCAAACCCATCTAGACCTTACCTCGATCTCATAATGTAATTCGTTCAGACCTTTACTGTTGACAAATTTAACACATGTACATAATGTCAAAGTTATAAGAAATGTATTTTCTGCATGCCTATTTAGACCTAGCCCCAATCTTATACTCGCAGACTTTTAATATACGGAATGGAATACATCTAAAAATGTAATGAATGTTAACAATGTATATTTAAGTACTATTATTGAAGTCAATGGCTATTGTGTCCTTGTAAATTGAGGTTCAATTATTGAAGTCCACGTTGGTTGTTACACCTACATTGTGCATATAGTAGTCCTTATCCAGTGACCTTCAGAAATATTGCTTAATTCTAAAATTACTCAAATTTTGGGGAAAAGACACAGCAATAAAGAAAATTTTAAAGAAAATAATGAGATCTGTCATTTTGAAGTTTTAAACTCTTTTAGTTGTACAAATTTACTAAAGTGTTAGGTGACCAATAGCTGAAAGTTGCAATTATAATATTACAAATTCCCTAAGTCTCCGCCGAGACTCATTTCATTTCTATTTCCAACATTGCCCCTATATATTTTCTGCTTTTACCCCCAATCATTTTTATTTCGTCTATTTCTATGTTAAATAAATATTTTACTTGTAACGAGAAGCATATCTAGCGTCATGTTCCTCATTGTCCCACAATTCCTTCTACAACATTCTCGACGGCCCGCCATGTTTTCTATCTCGTCCGATCCCTGTCTTGTCTAGTGGTAAATATTTATTTGTTTGTGACTGTTTTCTGTAATTTGCCTCGTTTCATTTCCATTCTCGACATAAATAAAATACTTGTTTTAAACTTCGTTTGATTTCTGTTCTCATGTTAAATAAATAGGTTCCTTGTTGCTTTACACTTATAGTACAAAGCAGGCAGTTTTTTAGACGGGACAACGTCGCGTCGGGAATTTGACCAGAAAGACAAGACACACGAGAAACAGGCATACTGCATCACTTTTATACAGCCACACACTCATTCTCGATGTATCCAGAAGTTAACACCGATTTTAGATGTCCTGAATAAAAAAAAGCAATTTTTATTTTAATGCTACACATTATAGAAAAAAGTGACAGCAAAGGACATACGAGTAGCATAGTACAGGGTTGGATGTCTAGATGAAACACTCATTAAAAAGCGTTAACGGACCTTGTCATAAGTGCTATCTTTCCACCTTCCCTTGTCAGATATTTGTCTCGAACAGTTAACATCTATTTGGTAGTCCTTTTATGAATAAACCGTCTCGAGAAAAGGCGGGTGAAAAGTGTTTGCATATAAAATACGGTCGTTGAAAGTCTGGGTCGTGGATACAGCGTAACGAAAGGAAATGTTTTAATCTGGTCGTCAATCAGCAGTTGAAAATTACCGCCCAATCTCCTTGTTGCCTCTTTTTGCTAAGATCTTCGAGGCAGTTATTGTTCCTCATATCTATCAACATATTAAACCAAATAGTTCCATCGACCAGCACGGATTTGTTAAAAACAGATCCACTACAACTAACTTAGTGGATTATACAGATTTCATCTCTGTTTCACTGAACAATAAACAACGTGTAGATTCAATTTACACGGACTTTAGCAAGGCTTTTGACAGTGTCTGTCACACACTTCTCCTGTACAAAGCCGCCAAATTTGGTATATGAGGTATCCTGCATATAGTTGGCTGGCTTCTTATCTTCATCTTAGACGACAGAGGGTAGTGTTTGGTAGTTGCTCGTCAAAATGGTACACTGCTTCGTCAGGTGTGCCCCAGGGTTCACTCTTGGGGCCACTACTTTTTGTTATGTTTATTAAAGATATTTCTCTGTTAGACATTTCTGCAAAGCTCAGCTTGTATGCCGACGATGCCAAGATCTATCGCACCATCACATCCCTCGCTGACTGTGTCATGTTACAGCAAGATCTTGACAAATTTGCTCAATGGTGTAACAACTGGAAGCTGTCACCTAATATCAGTAAATGTAAATTTATCAGTTTTACACTTAAGAAAAGAGTCATTTCCTCTCTTGATTACTCCATCAATGGTACTCCTCTTCAACGGGTCTCTGTTGTCAAGGATTTGGGCATTTACCTTACTTCCAATCTTAATTATTCTTTTCACATCAATAACATTGTTTCTAGAGCCTTCAAATCTCTTGGTTTTATTAAGCGTCTCTGCCAGCCATTCAATGACATTTCAGCAATTATTTCTCTGTATTTTGTTTATGTAAGATCTATTCTAGAGTATGGCTCTGTTGTGTGGTCACCCCACCAGCAGGGCCTGTCAGAAAAAATTGAGCGAGTACAAATTAAGTTTGTGAAATACATTTGTCGCAAACTCAATGTTCACTGCAGTAAATCCAGCTACCCATTGTATTGCAGAATTCTGAACATTCGTAAGTTATACAACAGAAGACTAACCCTTGACATGTGCTTTTTATACAAAATAATCCAGTCACATTATGATTCACCAAATATTTTAAATCAAATCTGCTTTCATGCCCCCAGTAGAAATTTACGCAAGAAACCCCTTTTTAAACCAGACTTGTTTTCTGTTAATTGAAGAAAATTCTCGACAGTGTCCAGATGCAAGTCTGTTTTTAACGATATCTCTTTCAAATGTAATATAGATATTTTTTCCACGCTGTGTAGTTTTAAAACTATTTTATCAAGTCATTTTAACAGTTCTCTTTTTTTATTCGTGTATGTTTTTTTCAATTTAATGTAACGTGTTACCTTTGTGGTTGTCTTGTACGTTTGTCTTGTGATGGTGTGACTTTTTGTTTCGCAGATCTGCGGTTAGTGGGTTTGCCAGTTGATCTGTGTATCAAATAAAATATAAAAAAATAAAAATAAAATGAAAAGGCAAAATAGTTACAACCGACTATTAGTGTAGTCCTTTGATTAAACCATAGTTACTGTAGCTGTAAATGTAAATGTAAATTGAGAAGGGACTGATGCAAGTCGATGAGACGAATGAATAGGCATTAGAACATAATTAGATTATTAGTCATTGTGTGCCTTTGAGTGAATAGAGGGCGCTGTACATAGGCAAAACAAGGATGATTGTTTTTCACCCTACGTCTCTTACTAAAATGACGGTGACGTTTTTTTCTTATTTGGTTAGTCGTTATTTAGCTCAGATATTCAACCACGTACATTCAGCAAAAAACTGAAATGTTTACATTCTATGGTAACTCTGACAAACAACAAGACGATAGCAATAAGTTCACTGTTCAGAACTGTATACAGTGTCCACGTGTATGAATATTGACCATCACGGGTAGGGCACTTCCATCTCATTTGTGCATTTTTAAAACAAGCGTGAAAAACGGGCTGACTCCGTTAGTCTTTATCGTAGCATGACGATTTGAAGGAAAAAACTTCTTTTTTTGCCTTTTTCCAACCATATATCCGAGTTCTTACTCGAGAGAAAAAGCCCAATTCGGTATACCGCGTACGAGCATTGTCAGGGAAAGAATATGAGTGTACAAAAAGTAATTTTGTATGACTTCTTTGTCTATTATTGTGTACAATTTACACGATAATTACTAACTACAACGTGATTCGGATACCAGAACAATGCTAATTTGTTATACCTTTTTGCGTAAATTAGTAAACTTATTTCGAAATCGAGCATCAGATGTACTAAATTGTGTTTAATTTTTTTCGTGTCGCATCACATCGTTGTAGTTAACAGCTCGGCCTTCCCTTGCCAAGGTAAAAACACGTGTCAACGCTGCATCCTTTTCTCACTGACAGACTCATGTAAAGCAGACGCCATGGTCAAATTGCAGACATTTATCAAATTTAATAATAAGAAGAATACTTTTTTCGATGGAAATCGTAAGAAGGGTGCATTTACGAGTTATAATAATAATAATAATATTTAATAATAATAATAATAATAATAATAATAATAATATTTATTTCTTACACGCACTACACATACGTCTCAGTGCGATTTACATATTTTAAAAGAAACAAACAAATACTAAAAACCAGCAATGGCAATAAAAGAAAAACGAAAATAAACAATGTCAAAATCTGTCAGCACCTGTACCATTCTCGTACAATAAACAAAAGACGGTGATAAAAATTTAAAAAGTTAATTAATTATAAAAAATGAAATAAAACAAAAGACGGTGATAAAAAAAATTATGAAAGCGGTAGAATAAATTAAAAAGTCCCAGTTAAAAAGTCCCAGTTAAAAACATACAGAAGATGATCCTAAAAACTCAATCACCAATAGAACTGATTAAAAAGATGAGTTTTTAAAAGACGTTTAAAACAGTCCACAGATCTGGCGTTGCGAATCACTGGCGGCAGCGAATTCCACAGAGCAGGTGCACAAACAGAGAATGCTCTCTGCCAATATGCCTTCAAGTTATTAAAGTTTCCATGAGGTGGCACCAACCGCAAAGAGTCAGCTGATCTGAGATCTCTGACTGGGGTGTAAATTTCAAGTAAATCAATTAAATAAAGTGGTGCGAAGCGATGAATGGTTTTATAGGTGGTTAACAAAATTTTGAATTTGATGCGAGCATCGACCGGCAGCCAGTGCAGATCAATGAGAACAGGTGTGATGTGATCGAATTTCCGAGTCCGGGAGACGAGACGAGCCGCAGCATTTTGAAGTGATTGTAGGCGATCCAGCTGCGTCTTATTGACACCATACAGGAGACTATTACAATAATCAAGCTGAGACGTAATGAATGCATGAACCATCTTTTCCGTTGTAGGTTTGTCCAATAATGGGCGGATCTTGCCAATTCTAGATAGTGCATAGAAACCTTTCCTGCAGACATGGCTAATATGATCAGAAGCAGAACCGTCGTTGTTGAGCTTAACACCTAGTGAGGGGTGAGGGGAGCTGGAGGAATTACAATTGAAATCTCATTTTTTTAAGATACCTGTAAATATCCTAAAAAATTCAAATCCCCAATCTGTAAGTTTATGATCAAACTTTGAAGATTACTTTCAGCTCCCCCTAAATCCTGTTCAAACTGTAAAATCTCCACACCCCTCCTGAATTCCTGCAGCAGTACCCTCAAGTGCTCGTAACGTTGCTTGTATAGTCGGTCGAAGGCCGAAGGCCGGGAGTGTGAGGCCGGACCAAAGACCGAATCTCCGGGTAGTACGGAGGTTTTGCCTTCGGCCTGAGACCGGAATATCCAAGCAACGCTGCGATCACCTGTTCCCCTACATAGTACATACACACTATATACAACTCTTGTTTTGAACTCAAAACAACTTCACAAACTTTCTTAAACCTAAAACTAATTGTACTCAAAAAATCGACTTGTTCTGTTTACAAACTTCTTAACATTTTTTCTATGAAGAATTATAAAACAGCTAATTTCTTGGAATAATAGGTATCCGAAAATCGAAGTTCAACTTCAAGCAATCAGAAACTTATATTTTTTTAATATTCCGAAAAGCTAAGCTATTCTAAAATCAACACAGCTAATTTTGTCATAACTTATCAGTTGAAATATCTGAATGCGAACATCTGTAGGAACCAGCAAAGTGAATTTCAAAAGAACTACATAAGCTGTTTCTAAAAATACAGACAAAATGGGAATTACAGATAGGTAGAGTTGAAAGTTTTCCTGATTTGTATATATTGAAAAAGCAAGAAGTATCACTGATACTATCAGGATCTGTTTTTGGAAGTTCTCATGACGTCCACATAACAGACACTGATCCTAATCATTTCCAAATTTCGTTTGCCAAGTAGGTATTTTGTCTTTTGTTTAAAAAAAATTGCTTTGACTTAGATCTACCGGACCATAAAAAATCTTGCAAGGTAACCTTTGAAAAAATGGGCTAATTAATGTGTTGCCATACCCATTTCCTCCAGTTCCCGAGAAATGGCAATTGGTCCATCCCGTACTGGATTTTTTTTATTTGTGTGTTGGTTTACTTGTTTGTTGCTTTTTGTCTCTATTATTTATTCTATTGTTATTTGTCTGGTTTTTTATTGACTTATTTGATTGTTCAGCCCGTGAAGCCTTGTGCTCTCCCCATTTGAAAAGCCATCCAACCTCGCTTCACCCAAAGACAGACTTCTGTTTCTTCCGCCTGGGGGCCGGTGGATTCATGGGGGGGGGGGTCACCCTGTTTTTGAAATGCCCAATAGGGGGGTCAGTGTGTTTTTGAATTTTGACACAGGCTCATCATTGCCTAAAATGCATCGTGTCAGCCACAAATTTCATCATTCAGTTGAATTTTTCGGCGCGCCCTTCGGGCGCGTAACTTTAATAATCAGACATATTTTTCAGCACACCCGACTTTAACATATCAGGCATACATATATCAGAGATATCTGTATGTTTAATATTTTTCAGCGTGCTCTTTGAGCACATTACTTTAATATATCAGACATTTTTCAGCACGTCCTTCCGGTGCATGACTTTAATATGCAAGACATATATATCAGAGATATCAGGATATTTCATATTTTTCGGTGCGCCCTTTGGGCGCCATACTTTGATAAATCAGAGATATATGTCAGAGATATCTTGATGTTTGCTAAGTGAAAGTGTACCATTATGAAACCTGCAGTTCATATGAAAATCATGACAAATTCCTGATACTTTTCTGTTTTCTCTATGAGAATTCAGTATGAGAAAGCAACATGCACAAATATTTCACAATATATATTTGATACAGTGACTTATTTTAGAGATAGAAAAATGACAAGGTATCTTTCCTTCTCATTAATGCAACTATTTTCCTTTGTGTCTCAGGTTTTCTGTAGAAAGATGCTTTTTTATGACCAAAATAAGAGTTAAAAAAGGCAGTTTTCTCATAATAGCTGTGCTTTTATGGTTTCAATGTTAAAAGAAAAGGTCCTCTTAGACACTGCATACATCAGATTTGGCTAAAATACCTCTCTATGGCTCCTCAGGAGATTTAATTGGATGGCTGGCAAGTCTTAACACCCATCAAAGTTTTTGATTTACTGCTTTTTCCTCTTTGATATTAAATGATTGACATCCATTTCCGTACAACAGTTCAGGACATCTGGTTAAGCATAGAAAGTGTGAAACACATTTACAGCTCATTCAAAATGTACTGTATTTAAACTTTAAGATTGACACTTTGAAATTCCCATCTTTAAAATTGACATGTCAACAGTTTCATTAAAACACAGAATGACTGTTTAAAATATATGTAATATATATATATATATATATATATATATATATATATATATATATATATGTGTGTGTGTGTGTGTGTGTGTGTGTGTGTGTGTGGTGTGTGTGTGTGTGTGTGTGTGTGTGTGTGTGTACACCTTTTTTTTACCGTTGTCGCAGGGGGTCACCCTGTTTTCAAAATTTGGAATAGGGGGGTCAGCCACTTTTTGACGTCGGCAAAAAATAATCCACCGCCCCCCCCCAAGCCGAAGAAACTGACCAGTCCCTTACCCCGGGTTTCATCCTAGCCTCCCTCTTGGCACCCAATTGGATATCTACCTTGCCTTGCGTTCCGTGCTGTGTGTTCCCGGCGTTATACGACGTTATACATTGTTGTTTTTGCAAAACCTTTATTGTACTTTATGATCAAGATCCCGACTGGGATACGATTTCAATAAAGGCTTACTTTACTTTACTTTACGACCTCCCACCACAGGCCGTAAGCTTATACCGCCCGGAGCAGAGCACGGTAGATATCTACCCGCCCTGATGGATTATGTTTTTTCTATGTTGACCGTGATGAAAAAGGGTAAAATTTACCGCGAACTGTGAGTTTTTTGCTGAAAGAATAACTTTAGGGATCGTGTGTATGAAGCCGAGCAAGCACACACGTGATGCTATCTTATCTGAAAGGTCATCTGAGCGGAAGCAAAAGTAGGTCATGAAAGGAGCCCACTTTCAGTGACGTCATCAATATCTGTTCGTTCAAGATGGCGGTCCATCATAGGCAGCCGAGCGTCGCCAGGAAAAAGGTCCAGGTAAATTGTTTTAGTTGCAATTACCGCACAACTCTTGTCATTCATTTGAAATATGAGAAGTTCGCAAACCGACATGGGTAGAACCTTCCATTGACTTGTTCTCATAACCCGTCAGGGGTCAAAAGGCCCAGGAAGGGCGTACGTACGCATCAAAACACACCCAACGTTTTATCGGCTATTGTTGATCGTACATATGCAGAAGCCGTATTCGGCTCTGATTACCCGATCAGCTGTTCCAATTCAAGGTGAAATACTGTATAGATAGTGCTCTTTCTTACCCTAGACAGTCGTTTCTAATTTATTTCTGAGCGGAAAGTTCCCCGGTGGGGATTTATCCGACAGGAACTTTTCCATGTTTTGATTACACGCACCCCGTCACACACACGGTCGTCGATTGCGGGCCTCGATCGTCACTGATACGTGATAGACCTTTACCGCAGACTCTGCAGTAGGCTATGAGTGCATGTACACAAGGCTATCTATTTGAAATACTCGTTCATCAACTATTTCAGATTTGCTTGTTGGCCCCAGGTATTTTTTCATAGAAGTACTCGAGCATTTGTGCTTGTACAAGGTCAAGTTCAACTTGACACTGACAGCAATGCAGCGGTAGTTGAATATGGGCTTGTGCTCAACTACGGTCCTACTAAAAACTGCCCGGCAATGCCCGGCACTGCCCGGCGACAAACAGGGCACTGCCCGGCACGAAATAAGCGCGTCAGCTATCACAAGAAGTCGATATCTACATACCACAGACCACTAACTCTTATTAAAAACCTAAAAAACCATAGTTCAAGCCTCGAAAACGTCGATTTACTGGTTTATAGTTACGGCGTTCGTAACCCTACGCTGGGCCGGCCCTACGCAATCTTGTTTACAGAACCAACTATTTACTGAGAGAAGGGGTAGTAGCCTATCGAAATTTAAACGAAACTTCGCCTTGTACTTTGAAGTCTTGCTGGATGGGGTGTCCGAAAGCAAGTGCTTGCATATTGCATTTGACAGTTCCAGATTCCCGGTTCTTTTTTTCCACTTTTGATGTTATCGATGTACAATTCATTATTCTGAGGGCTAGCTGGCCCAGCGTAAGGTTACAAACGCCGTAACTAAAGACCAGTAAATCGACGTTTTTGAGGCTTGAACTATCGTTTTTTAGGTTTTTATAAGAGTTAGTGGTCTGTGGTATGTAGATATAAACTTCTTGTGATAACTGACGCGCTTATTTCGTGCCGGGCAGTGCCCTGTTTGTCGCCGGGCAGTGCCGGGCAGTGCCGGGCATTGCCGGGCAGTTTTTAGTAGGACCCCTCAACTATGATAATACAGAAACAAAACAAAGTCGGTTAAGTTTCCCTAGCAGCTAGCAGTTACCTCCATATTGATACTGTTAACTGAGACGTAATACTGTTTCCATTTTACCTGTGTGTTCTCCATGTGCATGTGTCTGACCATGGCGTAATTGACAAGTCACATCATGCATATGTGTCTTTCAGTGCTCAAATTGACTGAAAGACAGAGAGAAAGCCAACAGTATGCAATATAATGCACAGAAGTCAAGTTTGAGATACTGATCTATAAACTCCACCTCAAAAACAAACACACCAAAGAAAACCTTGTCACAAGTGAACGTCATCCTCTGACTCACATTCTATCGCTTCTCAGGTGTCTTTTGTAATACGAGATGAAGTTGAAAGATGTCACAGGTCAGGGGTCAATGGAATACAACTAGATCCTTCAACCAGTAGATTATACTCTGCAGGTAGAGACTCTATCATTAGGATATGGAATCTGAACAACGTAAAGGTAAGTTTTAGTCATAGGTAACAGTGCGCCCTCTAACTTTGAAGATTTCAAAACTTTTTCAGTCAGTTTGGGAAATTTCCGATAGTCAACCCTGTACAGATACATGTGATGTCTGAAATTTTCTTGAGTCAGAGAGAAAACTCCTGAGTCTGTGCAGGGATTAGCAAATCATTTTCCTCTTCCACCACCCCAATGGCTAGTAGCTCCAAAAAAGTACTAGCTTGCCATCAGAATTAACTAGCCCCATGGCCAACACAGTTGTACACACTTCAAATTATACTAACTAATGGAAATATTTCACTAATATACCTTGGATTATGTAGCATTGACAATGCATTTTGTGGAAGTACATGCTATAGAAGTTCTTTGCACTCATTGATTTTCAAACTATACTAGTCTACTGAGCTAGTTATAAAAAAAGTGCTAACTTGGACAAAAAAAAATTGCTAGCCCATGAGGTCAGGCTAGTACATTTGTTTACCCCCCCACTGTGTCATATCAAATTGACTTAGTTTGAGGGAGCATAGTTACTGCTCAGACCAGTGGAGTTCCTCTGCTGTAAAGTACATGTACATGTAGACATTGGCATCAGCACATCTGACCACAACTTTCACATCTATCAGTAAACTTTTCAGCTAAAAACACTGACAGAGGAGACCAAAAAGTTTTACATTTGTTACTTCAAAGTCACGTAGCTTGCACAAGTGTTTGTCGGTTGTGTTGTGTAAAACTTTTCTCCTTCTTCTGACAGGACCCATATGTGCAATCTATGGAACATCACACAGACTGGGTCAACGACATCATATTATGTTGCGGAGGGAGGACATGTAAGTTCAATCTCCAGAGCTTTCAGGGAAGTTAAAAGAGAAGGCTATTTATCAGCACTGCCTCGTAACAAATCAACTGAAAACAACTTTCAAAGGAGAGCAATGCATAAAAATCACATGAACTGTCAACTGCTAATTAATGGTGGAACTAGAGATTGAAGATTGCTGCTTTAATTACGGTAGACATGAAACCTACCTGTGCATACAGAAATCAGACACCTCATCCGGTATTTCATCCCGTAAAGATCAACCCGGTTTTCTTTAGAAGGAACCATCCATTGTCAATGAATAAACATATTCAAAGCGTGGTGCTTTGTTTTTTTGTAGGCTGTAGAGTCCCACTGTTTGGTTGACAAATTTTTCTTTGCTCTTTCAGTAATTTCTGCATCTTCAGATACAACAGTCAAGGTATGGAACGCACACAAAGGTTTTTGTATGTCAACATTACGAACGCACAAGGTGAGTGCTCATTTGGACTCATATTCGGTTTCAGATTTATCTTGTGTGATAAAGTACATCTTTAAGAATGAATCCACATGCTTCTTTCAAAGGTCTTTTACACTACACTAAAATTCAACATAATCAGACAATTAGGATTAAAGAGAGCATACAGATGATACACGTTTAAACTGTCCTTTGTATTAATTATAGAACTCAAATTTTGTATGCTTCAACATAGTAACTTATATTCAATTTTTGTTCTTTGTCATTCCTTGAAGGACTATGTCAAAGCTTTGGCGTACGCCAAGGACAGAGAACACGTTGCATCAGCTGGACTTGACAAACAGATCTTCCTCTGGGACGTCAACACACTGACAGCACTCACAGCATCAAATAACACAGTTACAAGTAAGTGTATCTGTTCAACCCTATTTCCTTTAGACAGGTCCACAATCAACATTGATAACAATGGGTTAGGGCTAAACCATGGCTTTGAAAGGGTTAATATGTGCCCAGTTGACAACAATACATGTATAATAGTTTTCAGTGGCAAATCTTTAAAAAGTGCCATATTTAATGGCTACCCCATAAGACATCTATACAGGTAGGTTTACCCACTGTCAGTAGGGCAACTTTAAATGTAACAAATTTTGCATTCAGAACTATTATTTAGTTACAGGGCCTGGGTTATTTTTTGTGAAAACAGTTGTTTTATGTTTTTTGTGAAAACAGTTGAGTAGTTCAGTACAATACACTAATGTGTGAAATCTAAGGCAGGGTCAGATGAGTAAGGTTTTCCACAATGCCATACTTTACCCATATTTGGAGAAATACTACTATAAAGTTCCATGATGTGTCTGACAAAAGGTTGTAGCAATTCAGCCCTGCAGAATGTAGTTTCATTTGTAACCGAGCAAAATCAACATTAGAAAGATTTCCAAACAAAAGTGTAATGAAATATCACCAAAACAGACATCCCTCCCTTTCATTCTGTCAAACCCAATATATCTATCTGTGGTCCATCTTTCCCCGATGTCATCCTTAATGATGCTTATTACATGCCTCGAGGTGACTACAAATCAGTGCATTGATTTGAATAGGAACATCCGGGATGTTAGCGGGCCTGTGAACGATGTACTGACCGGTTTCCATGGTTACCCGGGCCAGTGAAGCCTTTCAATGTTTTCGACGGCAAAGTAGACACTTAACGCTAGATGTAAAATATCCATGCGCGCACTGCTATTGGGACTTTCGTTAGATCTGTTTGATGCTGGTCGATAATGGTAAAATTGTTTGAAAATGACCTGCATGTAACTAATGTTATGTAGCATTGTGAAGAGGCATGTAATAAAATAGTATTGCCTAAATACATGGCTTTATGTGCCCTTGCAGCGGGAGACAATTGACCCCCTGGCGTCGGGCATATTTGCACCTTCCCTCGGACATAATAGCATGTATTCAGGCAATAATATATAATACTATACCATTTGGAAATGGGGTTCATGACTGTCCAAAGGTTGGTGACAATGGCTGAAGGTCAGCATCATTGATTTCTCATTTTCTCTAATTTCCCAGCGTCATCACTAAGTGGACAAAAAGACAGTATATATAGTTTAGCAATGAACCAAGCTGGAACGACGATTGTTTCCGGTTCAACAGAAAAGGTAAGCACACACAGTACTTGTTTGTCACATTATTGCCCTTTGATGGGGCTGTTTGTAATTGAAGAGTTTATGGCGCTTATCAGTCATAAGATAGGTGACGCCACAGGATGTTGTAGGGAAGTTCCCTTCCTGTAAAAATACTACTTAGAGAGCAAAAATACCCCATTTCAGGTAGAACTACCATTACAGTACCCTTCTGGCCCTTAAAATTATCCATCATTCATCAAAAACATTACTTCCTATTTCTCATTGCCTATCATTGTCGCATCAAACGTTTGTATTATTGTCATTGTTTTTGGCATCATAGGTCCTCAGAGTGTGGGATCCACGCACATGTGCAAAACTAATGAAGTTGAAAGGTCACACAGACAATGTAAAAGCATTGCTACTTAACAGAGACGGAACACAGGTGAGAGACAATTTCATGTCACAATCCTTCATGATTTCATTGACATACTCAAGCAGGGTTGTCCACAAGGGGAGTTTTACTTTTAGGGGTGGGCCACCCCTCTTGTTTTGGAGCAATCTATTCCTATGTTAATGACTATTCAGAAGAATATATTTTTACAACTATAGAATATGCAAATTATGCATTGTAATGTAAATTGGTTGCCCCTCTGTTTTTCCAAGCGGTGGAAAACACCGCCTATTATATGGTGTAGAACATCTTCCTTGCTTTGAAGGATAAAGACAATAAAAGACAAGGGAAACACACACATGGCTTAGTACACTCATTGCATTTGTTGACCTCAAATCCCTCCTTTCAATGAATGTTTTGAAGTTTGAAAATCCAATGGCGAAATTATTATTTGAATATACTATACTCCAAATATAATAAATTGCTGAAATAGGTTATCGGGAGTTTAAACCACTGACAGGTCAGTGAACAACAAATGTTTCAAAATAAAATTTAAGCAGTGAATGAGTATCATGTACATACACTGTTTCCATGGTGCAGTAACCATGGCGTATACTGTGAATTTGCATACAGCAATCAAAATGTTATGGACATGTGTAACTATCCCTGACCTTTATACAATAACTTCTGACTTGATACGTTGGCTAGATTTCTAGATTATCACTGCCTTTGACGTTGCTTCACTGCTCACATTTCTCTGTCCATCCACAGTGTTTATCAGGGAGTTCTGATGGCACAATCAGACTCTGGTCAATCGGTCAGCAGCGGTGCATTGCAACATATCGCATACACGACGAGGGAGTCTGGTCACTGCAGGCCAACGATGTGTTCTCTACGTTTTGGTCGGGAGGCAGGGACAGAAGAATCTTTCAAACAGACATGCGTATTCCTGACAGCAGTGTTCTAGTATGTGAGGAGAGTGCGCCGGTATTACAGATGCACTTGGCTGATGACAGCTCTGTGGGTGGCAACTACCAAGTCAAATATAAATAAATGGGTAGGTTGGACATTCTGTCAGGTCACTTTCTATTCTTTAGGACAGACAGACAGATCACTTCAAAATACATTTAACTGTTCATACCCATTTACTGTAAATAGGTCCACAATCACTATTGATAACAATGGGTTTGGGCAAAACCATGCTGATTAAAGGGTTAATGCTTTCACCACTAAATTTTGGTGTATCCCCATAGTTTCCAATGGCATGGCTGGATCTTTATACTCAAAAATGGGGATGGGTTACATATGATATCTCTGTGCACTTTTGTCTGTTAGCACAAACATGAATGAAATTTATCATCTAAACTCTTACTCCAGTGGTAATTCTAAAGCTGTCACATGCAACGAATTGAATAAAATCAGATAGAACATTCTCAAAGCTAGAGGACAGTTAAAATTTAAAAGTCAAACGTGGTTAAAGATTATCCGAAGTATGTACAAGCCAGGTGTGCCACTTTTGTATTTTGGGCAACAGCAAATAAAAAGCAATAGAAATTTGATGAAACCCTATCAACTGCACACACTCTCAGTCAGGCAAATGTCATCAAGTTAGCATGTATATTGAAATCTGATACACTATTATTTTGGAACGTGATGTAAAATGACTATGTCTTGTTCTGATACATTTCAGTCACTGAAGTCAAAAAGTGCCAGGGGGTCTGGTGACTATGACAACGATCGTCCCAAGCCTATCTATGCCCAGCCAGAATTTACAATCAAAGGTAAGAAAGCAACTTGAACTGGTTGTGTCTATGCTTGCTCTTTGAGAATTTTTCTTTTCAATTAGAAAATAGACAAAGGTATCTCTTTTTGCCTCTGGAGTAATGATAAAATGAAGATGTTAATAATTGTTTCCTTATAAAAGAAATAGTTAAGAGGACAGGGAGCTCTGAGCTTTTGTAGGCTATGTTTTTGTTTTTAACAGACATGTCCATTTTAAGGTAATAAATGCCTCAAAATGTAAAGCTTTGCTCTTTCACTCTAACCTTCTTCAAGGAAACTAAGTTGTATACTTTCTAACCAAAGTAAAATTGGGCAAATTTCTGTTATGAGTGAAACAATTCATGTAAAATGTATTGATACTTGAAATTCAAAATGGCCACTCTACTGTGACTACCTCTATATGGGGGAAAATCGAAGTTTTGTATTTAGTGAAAGAAGGCTGTGAAAAAGTTCATTTACTTCACTGGCTTAAATTAATTAGTCAACATAAGCACACTATGCCAAGAAGACTGGTAGCAGAGGAAAATTTTGGTGCCTGAATATGCAAACAAAATACCTGACATCACAAGTAATTCCCTAACAATTGCTATTAAAACACAAAAATGACAGCCCATCATGAAAAGCTTGAATATACAGGCTACTACAGTGTGCTAAACTTTTTACGGGCTTTACAGTAGTAAATTAAAGAGATTGTTGAATTCTGTTAATTTTTTCAACACTAGGTGGCGCCAGTATAGTCCAATATCATGTACTCAATGACAAAAGACATATTTTAACAAAAGACACAGATGACATTGTGGCTCTATGGGATGTGTTGAAGGTAAGTTAGTGACACAAAAGTTCATTGAGTTCAGAAGTTGATGAGGACTTGAAGAAAGGGAGTGCAAGCAAAGACTCTTAAGTGATGGGTCTTTCAAGTTTCAGTGGAGTGTACAAGTTGCACAGCTGGCACAAGTGTCACCAATGCTGAAGACGTCACTGGTTGCATGTCACAAATTTGAGCCAAAACCCAGCTTAAAAGCACAGTCATTGCCCCAGCATAAAGGGACAAAATCCCTATCTATATAAATTATTTTGGTTATTTTATTTCACGTAAGAAGTTATTTATGTAGTTTGTGTGCTTACTGAAAGATGTTGAATTTCAATCATCAGAGCTCTACTCACTCCTTGCTTATACACATAACATGTAAATTTGCTGATGACATAATTTCTGTTATATATCATAAATGATGTCATCAAAGCATTCATTGTTATCATTACAAGCAGGGACAGAGTAGATATCTGGTGACCGACATGAATGAAATTCCTTCAATGAAATTCATTGTCAATTGTTTTACACAAAAGAAGAAGCAGATGAAACAATAAATGTTCAAGCTTCATTATGTCTTTTTCTTTTCTCTTGTAAAGTTAGTAATATCAGTTTTTTTGGACTGTCCAAAATTGACTGAATATTTTTACAAGTCTTTCACTGAAAAATCTAGTAATCACGTATCACATTGCAAAGTTTTAGATTAAAGAAATAAATTAACCACAATGCACTGATGAGTGAAATTAAAATATGGCCAATATATCCTATCCTACCGGTATGTCCTATGGCAATATATCCTATGTTTATGCCAACAAGAAAAAGTAAAGTTTTGATTTTCACACAAAAACCCAGTAAGACTTTATTTACTCTTCATGATGTAAAAAAGTCCACATAACCAGTGGACTGGATAAGTTTTATACAAATATTAGTATCAAAAAAACTTGATGAGCGTATTCTGCCTCAACCAGTTCTCTTTCTTTTGATCAAGAATGTTTAAAATGGCTGTTTATTGTTTTCTTTCCTTTCAGGCTTGCAAAATCAAAGATTTGGGTAAAGTTGACCTTGAAGTTGAAATAAAAAACAGATTCAAGAGAGTTTATGCGCCGAATTGGTTCAGTGTGGATCTGAAAATAGGGGTGAGTTCAACTCATATACAACTGTCTTCCTATAAGAACCATTGATGTATTAAACAGTAAAGTGACAAGCAAAACATTGCATTTAGGGAAAGAAGGAGGGGTCCGTCTTGTGCAAATGAAAACCAACTGTACACCATGGTTACAACATGAAAATCATTTATTTGTGTAACACTCAGTCACTGTTCAGATTTTGTAGAAAATGTGTCTAACTCAGAAACCTGTCAGAAGTTTGAGCCTTCCAAAACCTATTTCACCCATGAGCTCCACTTGTTTTTGGGAGTAGAACAAGAAACTGTAGTTGACATTAAAAAATGTAAATAGTGGAAAAATCATCAAATTTACAGCTACTGGCCCCACAATTATCCTATGGTCCCATCTAGATTATCTTCACATTTGAAGCAGGAGAATTACAAAGATGCAACTTGACAAAACTGTAGTTTGTGAAATGCATAACACAGCAGATGTAATGTGTGATCCAAGGTACATAAATACGCATCGTTGATGATGGGTCATTATGATAAGAATTTCATATTGAAGAAATAGTCATGAATATACCGTGCATATGTTAATACTACCTTGATACATGTATGCTGCAGGGCTGATTCAACCCACTTTTCTACTAGGAAGGTCAAGTGGCTGAAAGTATCCTGTTGATGAACTTTTACAGGCTTGACCTTGAAAACGAACACAAACAGGTTAGCTGCTCAAATATATGGTTAGACTCAATGAACTTGACCTGATATCACATTGTCACTGTACATTAAAGATTTATTTCTACCCTGTGTTTATAGATGTTATGCATACACCTTGAAGAGAGTGACTGCTTTGCTGCGTGGGTCTCCGCCAAAGATGTTGGACTTCAACCCAATGAAGGAACTGATGCTAAAGGTGAGATGGATGTGAAGTTTTTATGTCAGCGAGGAATTGTACAGTTAGTGTAACACGTTGCCAATCGGCCAGATGTGACTGTACACAGGGACTTTGTGATGAAACTTTCAAGACCAGCTCGAACAGTGGCTTATCACATGTCATCCAATCAGAATAACACTTCTGCAGTGTTCTCCATGGCTTGGGAAAACAGAGGGGTGCAAATTTACATAACAATATATAATTTGCATACTCTTTTGTTGTGAAAACATATTCTTTCGTACAGTTATTAACATATGAATAGACTGCTCCAAAAACAGAGGGGTGGTCCACCTCTAAAATCCCCTTGTGGAGAACCCAGCATCTGTCAACGGACAGGGCAAATTAGTTGTTGAATTGATTTGCAACACAAATGTTCAGTATTTGTTTCAGCAAACAAAAATCCAGTACCAGAAAAACCAACAGGAGAGCTAAGTGTAGTACAGGTGCCCTGGTCCTGAAATGAAAATGGTATGCCTCAAAGCACTACAACATACAATACAATATGATTGAGGAAAATCATGTATTTTTGACATTAAGGCTGATCTTTGCTGTGTTTTCTTGATTTCAGTCAACTTTGGTGGTCTGTTGCTTCAGGCGTTGTTGGAACACTGGCCTAGAACACACACACCGATACATCCTGATGAAATGAGCAACCACAGTAAGTTGTATTCCAGGATGAAATCCACTGAAATGTACACTCACTTATTCTGCAAATCTTCATACGAAAACCTAATATTTCAACTGTTCTTGTGTATTTTTCTGTGCTATTGTGAAATGTATGGTGACACTATGTGTACTTTCTTGATTCGGATTTGAAGTGTGAAAATTAAAAAAACCTGCTTTGTCTGTAGTTGTACTGTAAATGAGAAAAAATTTGAAAGTTGAATAGTTTAGAATGAAAAAGATATCTGCAAGTTAGACAATTGAAATTCAAAGATGTTACTTTTTGTCACCTAAGAAACATTATTTCTGTGTAAGGAGCTGTATAAAGAATCATATGATTTTCCTGATCATTCATTTACAGTGAATGGAGACGAAATGAGTCCCAACGACATCAACCTCAGTATGGAGCCTGGCACGCTGAAGACTGGAAATGGCTACTTCAGTGTTCCCGGTCACACACCGGTGATCTTCTGTGAAGTCGGCGGGCGTACGTTGTTCAGGTTGCTTTGTCGTGATGCGGGAGGCGACACCGAGGGCATGCTGCTCAATGAAAATGTGCCACTTTGGGTCGTTGATATCACGGTAGAGGTGAGAGGTCATTGAGATATTATAATGCCATTATCACCCAATCAGAAACTAGAATGACTTTTGTGAGATATTTTCATTGGTTGAGACACAACATATGACACACCATATGGCGTGCATATGTCGTACCTATAACAGTTGAGCTTTATACATCAAATTATTTATGAATGCAATAGTATACACTATGTAATATTTTTCACATTTATAAAATACACGTTGTAACGCCAAAAAGAACAAGAAATTAGAAGTTGATTTGCCTTGTAATTTTGAGAATATGCCATTCTGTGGATTTTCATGAAGTCCAATATGGCCACCAAGGTCATGTGATCTATTGAAGTCCAAGTGTACCATACACGAGTACTCCCTGAGTACATCTGTGTGTGTACGGTACTTCTGCATCTGTGAATCTAAGCATAAAATTTGCTACTGTGTCTTTTCAGAGGAACACGCCTAAGTTCAACAAGATTCCGTTCTTTGTACAACCCCATTCATCGTCTGGAATCAAATCCTTGAAAAAGTGAGTACTTAAGACCTCTGCTCTTCTTTGCCAAGAGACTTTAGTATCTGTAATGTGACAAGGGTACACGAAGATTATGTATGTTGGGATTGTTCTATTATGTTGAAAGGGAGTCAACTTGCTGTTGAGAATGGTTGTCCCTGCGTTTTTATAATGAACAGTCATTACTCACAGCTGCAGTTATGAACTCGCATACATACTGGTATATTCAGCCATATTATTAACTTGCATATATGTATATTCAGCCATATAGATGCTGCACCTTCATATGTCATGCAAAGTAAACTGCCCGTTTGAACACAAGTGTTCTTTAGGATGAAATAACAAGGTAGTTTGTGCACATTTATTTTCACATGGTTGTCACTTCACCATAGTTCTGATCAATGCAATACACATTTGACTGTCATTCATAATGCCATCCTTTTACAAGTAATGAGGTCTTTGCTTTCTACGTGTGAAAACAAACGTTTCATCAAATTTAAGCAAACTCACCTCCCTCATACATTTTTCCTGATTCGCTGTTTGTCTCCATCCTTAGGGACAGGCTATCGGCCAGTGACATGTTGCAAGTCCGTAAAGTACTAGAACACGTGTACGAGAAAGTGATGGGGGCGGACAACGTCTCCCAGACGACGGCATCGTCAACTGATAAAGGAGAGCCGGAGAAAGACGAAGACACAGCGTCAATGGCAGAGGACAAAGTTGAATTGCTATGTCAAGATCAGGTAAGATGATAAAAGGAATGAATGAAAAATCCGACTATATTACGTTGTTTTGTTTTGTAGATGAGTTATGATCGTGAAATATGAATTTGTTTCAGTTACATCATAGAATTATCAATGTACCACATACCATGACTGGGGAACGTGATAAGGACTTACTATTAAGTTTGATATCTGTGTCTGTTTGTGTGTATGTCTGTCTGTCTGTCCACATCAACAATTCAAAAGCAAAAGGCATGTTCAGCCTCATTTGCTCTGTACAGCTGTGTACAAGTACAAATGTCTTGTGTTAAAGATGTGAATGTGATAAAATAATTGAGGATGGTTGTGCCAGTGTCGGTACATTTAATAGCAAATAGAATGGATAGATATTGTTATTGAGAGTTGTAAACCAGTTCTTTTGATGGGTGCAAGTCCTTCCTCACATGTATATCAATGTAATTATATCTGGGGACATGAAAAATGTCAAGCTAAGTGTATTTTTCCAAACTGATTGTCCCTGTTCCCAAATTCATGACAAGACTACTGAAAAGCATTTGAATTTTAGCTTGAATTGTTTGATGTTGAATTCTACACATTTGATACACTGTAAAGTTCTGATACAATTTCGCCAAAGTCTTTAGATCGTTATGGTCATTTAGCATCCACTTTACTGGAAGACGATATCCATGAAACTGTGATTGTGAAAAGGTCGAATATATAAATACAATTTTCTATGCAAAGAATTTTTTGTTTCTAGTAGTTTCGTCTTGACAAAGGTGAATGTTAGACATCCAATGACAACAGACTGGAAAAAACATTGAAAGTAAAACATTCCAACATACAATGTACATACAATGTACATACAATGTACATACTGTAAGTCAAAACTACACAGTAAAATCAATCATGATTATTCAATCATCTTTCCTTGCAGGTTTTGGATCCTAACATGGATTTGAGAACTGTGAAGCATTTTATATGGAAGAGTGGAGGAGATCTTACGCTGCACTACCGACCAAAGCCATCTTAAAGTTTATTTTGTTACTATAAAATTGTTTTAACACAAGGAAGAACTGTCTCAGAAACTTCTATAATCAATGGTTGTGAAGAACTTACATTGGTGTTTTTGCTGAAGTTCTTTTTTATTTTCATGAAGCCAATTGCTGATTGGCTGAATGATTGTTGTTCTGGTAAAAACCAACCAATCAGATCTTCTCTTCTGCAAATGACAGGTGTCAAGTGCTGATAGATATATCATAATGAAGACATGAAATCAAGTAGATTAACACCCACATATCAGTGGAAGAAATGAGTGCTGGTACAGTGGTCTCAGAGGGTTGTCTGTGATTGGTCAGTTACTCCATGTGTCTTTGTTTATCGGCCAATCTGTGGATTTTGACAACAGGTGTGATGACATCATGTCTTCTAAGTTGCTGTGAGCCAGCCACAAAAAGTGAACTTGTTAAATGGTCAGATTTTATCGTTTCTTTTTCAAATACTTTAATGTGATGCTGTGGCAGTTCTCTTCAGCTCTGTCTGGGCATGTGCAGAATATGCTAATTGCCATGGAGGGTAAATTTTTAGTTTTTTATAAACATCGTTTAACACATTCTCAAAGATAGATGCCTTTGACTAGACTCAGTAATGACGACTGGAAAAATCAACAAATGCGTATTACTGCTTTGTGATTTGAAAGGCCAAAATACTCAGTCATGTGTCCTGTTCAGTAACTTCTTTCTGCTTATGAAGACGATTATTTAATCAGTTAAACCCTTCAAGTAATGTTTCCAACAAATTCATTTTCAGTATTTGATTTAAACTCTTTTGTATGATTATTTACAGTTCGAAAGATGGCTACACTGTTTTAATGTTTTGGCCAGTTTGTCAAGCTGCAATCCTTTCTCTTTCTTTCCTTAGACAAAAACAACTAGAATCATTGTTTATCATTGTTAAGTTTTTGAGTCTTGTCCAGTTTTCTCCCTCTGTCTCTTTGTAATAACAAAGGACACTGCCCACGATGACAATAGAGGGCGCAGTCTCAGAAGGTGCTCTTCACTACAAAGTTGCCCACCATTTCACAATGAGTGGTACAGTTTTTGTTGACAGGACAATTGTTGTCAGTGTTGATCAGTTCTTTTTGTTCATTTTGACAAATGGCAGTTAGTTCTTACTCCCTGCAATGAGATCATTTGTTGAAATTCTCGTCACAGCCTCTAGTCATAGCCTCAATTCTGATTTGTGACAAGTACATGGAAATCTTGACTTGAATTCTTTGTAAACAGTAGCTAAAAGAAATTGAGGCCTACAAAAATGAAAATTGAGGGAAAATATTAATATTGAAATAGATCGTGTTGGCAGGGTGATGGCCTTTCCTACTCAGACAATGATTCGTGTGCTAGCATTTATATAAATTATGCTAGCAATCTAAAACATTAAGCCTTGTAGTTTTGTTTACAGAACCTGTAGACTGAATTATGTGAATTGTGTATTTAAGTCGTGTTGATATTACCGGGCACAGTCTCACATCATTAATCAGTGACCAGTAGAGTGCTGACTGGAAAGCAAAATATATTTTGAGAGGAAATGGTGTTTTGTTACATTTGTTAAAATATTGCTGTTCCCTTTTATTGTGAAATCATATCCTTTTTTCGTGTCTTTGTACAGTTTTTTAAGAAAAGATGAAACAGTTAATTTAAAAATATTGTAAGTTGGTTGCAAGATACGCATGCGACCTTCCAATCAATAGGGGATAAAATAAGGTTGCAGTTGAAAATGTTCATGAGTTCATAATGGCCGATTGTATTTATTGTTATGTAAATAGGGTCAAAGGTCATATGCAGAATTAAGTCTCTCCTTTTGTTCTTCTGTTAGTTATCACCACACACCATTATGTGCACATCACATTTCTTTCCTGTCAGCCAAATGACAAGTGATAAAAAGCTTGTATGCTTCATATGTACAACTTAGCCAGTTCTGTTGTGTACAAACGTTTGGCTGTCTTTTCTCAGATAGTCCCTTCACTTCAAATACAGACTTGGCAGGCTTTCTTTCCATAACCAATTATTGATATGTGTAGGTCTGATCAAATAGTTTTGGTTTCTTGACAGGGTCATAAGGATGTAAACAATGTTTGCTGGCTTCAGATTTTGCTTCTCATTTTGATGCGGCTCATAATTGTACAATGCTGTAACGTATCGCAACACTGCCCTCTCACAATGAACACTCTGTTAGGGCCTGTCACACCTTGACCATTTAGCCAGCGTATGCCAACATATCAAACATATCTCTAATGATGTATTTTTCAATTTTAGGCGTATCCACAGTGTATGCATAACGTACTTATAGGTTAAAAATACGTTTTGGATATGTTAGGCTACTATCTTGCCGCATTTCGACTTATGAGTAACTTACAAGTAACGTGTATGGGAACGTGTGCCAACGAGCGCATAACCTACCTACAACTTACAGCCCACATGTGCAGGATCTATTAACCATACGCTGGCATATGTCGAAAAGTTTTGTTCATGCACGTGCACAAAAATTTTTGACGACTTCGCTGTACTACAATGTATTCCAGCGTGCTTCAGCATGCTCTTAACTTATACAAAACTTAGCCATAACGTTTTCAACGTACACCCAGAGTATTCGCCAAATTTTTCATACGTTAGCATACGCTGGCTTAATCGTCAAGGTGTGACAGGGCCATTATGTACTGTTCAATATGACTTTGTTTTGAAATAGGATTCCTCATTCTATATGCTGTTGTTCAGAGTCCCAGACGAGTGAGTTTAGACAAGCAAAACATGAATAACCTTCAGGTGTTCAGGCGAGAGACTTTGTAAATCTCCAACAAGAGATTGAAGGCAGACTTTGGATGACTGTTTATGTAAGCATGTGAACAATAACCAACTTATTAAGATGAAAAAAAGCCTGCCGACCACATAAACCGAACACAGAAAATCTTTGGCCAGAACACTCAAGACTCATTCTGCTAACAAATCTTCATCTTCTTGTAAACCACTAATATACCTTATGTTATGGCAGATAATCTGAGCTGTAAATTCTGAAGAGTTTATGCAGAGAGAGCATCACTTTTAACCTGTTCCAACCCAAGGTCCTGTAGACAGGTCCACACTCGCCATCTATAACAATGGGTTTGGGTCAAACCATGATTGTAAAAGGGTTAAACAGGGAGTGCAAGGAAAACATGGTTGCAATGGTATACACACCACATTATATACTTATGCTGTTTTACAGTGGAAGTCTGTGATGCATACAATGTATATACCAACAGCTGCAATTTATTAAGGATGGGATACTCAATTTCAAATAAAGTGTCACTGACTGACCTTTGCCCTCTCCATGGTGTTATCAATACCATGGCAACAGGCAACAACTTGCACTGTGTTTCAACATTACAATTTTCAACTCTATGTTTTCATCGAGGACAAATCAGCTGGTTTTGTTTTTTCTCCGTTTCAATTTGTTGATATACCCATTATTTACCCATTTATTGTAACAAAAATTAGCCAAGTTTTATATGTTTCATGAGAAAAGAAACGGAATTGTTAAAATTATTACTGTCACCACAACCCAAGATTGATTGGTACAATGTATAATTGTATAATGAAAATCACAAATAAATATTGTCAATATGATTGTACTATTCTCAAATCGTGCTTTTTAAGTCACTTATTCGGTTGTACATGTGATATGGTTTAGTCAGCCAAGTTCTCAGCCACTGTTTCTAGCCACAATATTAGTTGCCTTGTTCTTCAATCTAAAGCATTGATCACTGAATATAACTAGAATGCGCCCCAGGGACAGATATTTGGACTCTCAAACTTTTACAATTCTTTTCTGATCTACCACTTGTGGGGACTCATTTTGAAGCCCTTTGAATAAGAAAAACTTTCACCGTCTTAGTGTTTTGAAAATGGAAAATTTTATTTTTCCCCGTACAGTTAACACAGGGATGGTGGCCATTTTGAATATCAAATATCGGTAAATCTCGGGTAATTTGTTTCTCTAGTACCAAAATTTGCATGGTGACCCCCTATTTTTATTCTTGATTTTGAAAGTGAACAGTTGAAAGATTCCTTGAGGAAATTTTGAGCAAAAGTTTAAGTCTTTCACTTTCGAGGCACATACTACCTTAACTCATATCATTGATGATTTGCCATCTCAGCTGAATGCATTCTCAAGATAATCATTCACTGATGACAATTATTTAGAAAGCAACATCGTGGCTAGACTAGCCCACTAGTTACTCAGCTTTTGTTTTGGCATACCCGATAGCTGTCGACTAGCCATGCTGGCTTAGCAATCTTGCCATCCACAGATGAATGACGTATTAATGGTTGATACGCAAAGTATAGTAATTATGAAATATGAATATTATTAATAAAACCAGTTTGGTAAATTCGTGAAACATATCTGCGCAACTTGACTCCAGACAGAATGATAAATCAGTTTTTAACCTCCACATTGTGGTGACAATATGAGACGGGAAGATTATCGCACTACTTGACAAAATTATTTCTTGTTGTGCACACATGGATGCTTCACACGATTTACCTAAACAACATGACCTCGTGGGGGCGCTCTGATACTTGCAAATGACTGTACACTTGAAGAGAACGATATGCCCATGTTTGTGTCTATGCAAAACTCAATCACAAGAGTTAGCTAATAGTCAGTTTTGAGATCAGCAGGAAAACTGATGAAATTCAGCGTCACTCTTGAAGCTAGCATTCAAAATCAATTTTCAAAATGAATTAACGGTAAAGTTAAAAAATTGGTTACCGAGAAAAAATTCCACTGCTTTTGCATACGGAAAAAATGTAAATTGTTGCAGGACTGACAAAGGAAAAGAAATTGCCGTCACTGTTGCTGTTTATAAAATTACTGCCATACCCATCCTCCATTCCCCAGAACTCAAACGGTTCTCCCCTAAATCCATTGTGATGCACCAGGTTTGACGCAGCAGCATGCATATAGCCATGCCAAAATGATGTCAGCGTATGCACGCATTTCAAAAAACCTTATAAAGGTACATTGTAGCGTGCTCCTCGAAAGTGAGAGTTAGAATTTTGCTTACACTTTCCTCAATGAAACTTTCAACAACGGTATTCTCTTACCAAATCAAGAATGAAAATAGGGGTCATGGTGTGAAGTTTCAAGAAACATATTACCTAACATTTACCGACATTTTCGATTTTCGAAAGACTGAGATAGAGAAAAATTTCTTACTCCAAGAGCTTTAAAGTAACCCCTACAAATGGTAGATCAAAAAAGACTGGTAAAAGTTTAGAGTCCGACCATCTGTCTCTGAGGCACATTCTATCTTAATTAATTTGAGGTGGCGAAAATTTTCAGATCCTCATACCAATCCTCTAAACTTCCATATAATGTGCATTAGTTCCGTCATTTGACTCGTGCAATACGGACACTGAAATCCAACAACGATTAGATTTTGATACTCTCACACCACTGAGCAACATCTCAGAATATTATTTCAGAAATTCTGATAATTTGTACATATCATGATAGTTTTGATGAATATCACAAGAAGAATAAGAGCATTGTTGACCATACTTCGTCAAATCGCTGTTTTTAAAGTAAACATCGAAGTTAAGGCGAAAGGAAATAGTCAAGTGATGTGAAGTGTAGGATTTACATAGAGTACACGTGGCTATTGATGGTATACGGTACTGCAAAAACACTTCTAAACAAAATCCCATTAGAGCTCTGATTTCCAGGTTGAACACGTCTGCTTTTCTCTGGACAGGTACATAACTTCTGTACATAGTCATTCAAATGAGAAAACGTCCTCAACACTTTTTCAAAACCCTACAATGCTTTGAAGGATAATTTTAGGACCCACTGATCGTCGTTCACGTAAACCTTTAAGCCAAAGCCAAAGCATAAGCCAAAGCGTTGGCTATATCATTCCTGTATAAAATCGCGTTGGTGTACGCCGTTCTCCTCGGTTTTTACTGTAATATACTCAATATTATCAAGAGCAGACGTGTAAAAGTTTTGAATCTATAACTTTTTATTCATAATAGGAAAGAAAGTTGTACGCAAAATGTATATCCTACTCAAGTGAGAAATGTGTTCAGTTGAAAAATGCACATTGGGCACAAATGTTAGAATTTTCAATTTTTCACATTATTTGCTAGTCTGATGTAGACGTATTTTAAAGCCAGTAGAATAAATCGAAACTTTATTATTCCTTATAGGGTTCACATAGCATGGTCAGACGTTCCCGTATTACGTGTAACTAAATTTCTATCGTAAAGATTTTTGAACGTTTAGAACGTAAATCAATGTGTCTAAAGGGTTTCACACCATTAATTTCAAATTCTTCATATAAAATTTCTCCGAGCTCTTTAAAACCAAATGATTTACAAAATATTTCAGCTTCAACGCTGGTCGTTCTTGCAAATAAAATTCTCATTTCTTTCGATCTAGCAATGTCAATTGCCCAATTTACAAAATAAGTTAGTATTCCCGTCCTGCGATAACCTTCCTTCGTGACGCTAGTATCTAGGGACAAAAACTGTTGGCCTTGAGATTGCAATTTCCTAACCTCTGGTAAGCTGTAGAACATGTCCACTAATTTTCTGGACAGCAGTCGCGCAGGACTAAATTCTTCACACAGGGTTGGGTCGTGAAGATATTCAAATTGGTCCGAATTAGAAATTAATGGAACCTGTGCCGACGCCAACTAAGTCGTTTGATCTGGTTTCAATGGCACAAAGAACTATGCCACTGTCCATGACATGTTGCAACATTGCAATATTTCTCTGATGAAATACTCCTTCAGGGATTCGAAGATAACGAATCATCGGGTTATGTTTAGGGAATTCTTCAGTTATTAGTGTAGCCGCCTCCATCACACGTTGCTCAGATAGGAATTCGTATCTCACTCCATAATTGTCAGATCTGAAAGTATCAAAGGTACATGACGTTGATGACCTTCATTCTCTATGATCATAATTCAATGTGTGATGAAGGTCCTACAATAACGGCCATCACCACTGTTTGAAGTTTCCATGTTTGTCACAGAGAGATTTTACAATTGTTATATGCTTAGCTAACATTGATATTCAACAACACAGCCATAAATTTAAGACAACGTTTGACCGTAACTGCTTTAAAAAAAGAATGTCTTCAAATGTCGGACGAGACCAAACTTTCTGAACACGACCCAAAAACAAGCGCGTACCTGTAAGTACACAGTATGCGTGCTTGGTTATTGTGCGTTCAAAAGAGGGTAACAGAAGGTTATCTTTGCAGTCACGTCGCTGTAGCTAATCACAACCCCATGAAGTACAAAAGAGCCTGTCACTCCTACACAGTCCCCAACCTCTCTGTCTACCTTTATAAGCAACCTTTTGAAGATCACTGCTGTTTGTTTTCCAGTGAACCCTCTTTCCCATCACTTCGTTTGCACCATGATTTGGAAGGACAAGTCCGCAAAGGGGATTTTCGAATTTTTACCTGGGTAATTACCTTTGTGTCACGCAAGATAATTATGATTTACAAGCTCTTACAGAAGATCTGTACTTTTTTTGAATTCAGACATGAAGATATTGCAATTCTCTACATGTGCGACATCACCACAGAGAAACATGTTACAGTATTGTCCAAGGAAGAAAACTCACTTTCCATTTCTGTTTTCCTGAGTGTGAGTTGACAGTCTACATAAAACACTTGGACATCTGCTCCTCATGGCGCTTCGAACAAGTTGTCCAGTGATATTCCGTAAGTGCACATATGCCATGGTCAAAAATCTGTCAATGTTAGAACAAAAATCACAGTGATATTAGACCACGTGTAAAAAGTTCACAGTTTAATAATTACCCGAATTCGACTAACTTTGAGTATTTACGATGACTGATTAGATGCGAAAACTATGAATGATTTAGTACTTATTCATTAAATGATATTAAAATTATATCACAACAAATTTTTAATATGGCAACTTCAACTCTGATGTTGACGAAAGTTATAAATGTGGACAACCTTGATATGGGAGGAAATGCTTTTGTACAATAGCGCGTTCTGGGATATTGTTATGTTATTTGTTATTTGCTGCAAGCGTTATTGCAAAATGTGTCTTGGGCTGCTGAGTAAATTCCAAGATTGGTTAAAGCTAAAGCTAAATGCAGTAATATTTTTCACATTGATGAGCTGATGATAAGTATGACGCATTCAGAAAACTTTCACTACATCTGAACCACAGTATGGTCAACACAGCCCCAGGTCGAGTAAAACTCAGTGTTGTCACCTTTAAGGTATGATATCATTACAATTTGTTCAATACACGAATGAGTTCATGATCGGTATGTCATTTTCAAGGATCTATTACTTATGCAAATCATTTCACAATCAGTATGCTAAGCCCCCCTAAAAAAACCGTTTAACATTATCAAAGTTTGATGACTAATGTACCGATGAAAGTTAATTTGTTCAGTCTTTATATGTGGCCTAATATGCAATAAGCTTATAATCGGTTAGCTTATGCTACTTCCATCAAACATGTGACGTAACCATTTCTACGAATGACCAATGTACCTTGAAAGTTCGTCCAATTTGATTGCATTCAGTTTTGATCTGTGGTCAATTACCGTTTCTGACCCTAATCCGTTTTTCATGCTGAAATTTCGAGTATTCTTTTTGTCAACACATATTGTATGTGTGGTGATCATTGTTTATTGTTTACAAATGAATTCTAGTCCGGACTTGAATAAAATTTTCAACAATAACAATGGAGATTATACTCATATAGGTTGTGTTGATATGCTAAATACCTGGCATTAAACAACTTGGGAATTCAATGCAGAAAGTGTAGGGAAACCACAAAAGAAAAGTTCTGAAATAATAGCCAAAAGATGAAGCTTATGGAGCTTTAAAAGTATCATTTGACTTTCTCTTTTACCGTTTAAGGAAATTTTACATCTATTGTTCAGGTTTAATACGATAGTTTCCATGGAATATGGCTCTCCTCAAAGTCAGCATTTATAAAGGTGAACCTCCCAAGAAAAGTGATCCCCCGGTTCCCCTGTCCTACCTAGCCGCTCGCAATGCCCGAAGGCTTTCTCGTTGAATATTAAATTGATCAGGGATGCATGGATCGCAAATTGTATACAACATGAATATATGTTCATATTTGATGCATGGACGTCATTCAGAGGCTTATCGAGTACTTTTACTTGAATACTCGAAATATCAGCATGACAAATGGATTAGAGTCAGACACTGAATTCCTAGCCTTGTACCGGTGCTTTATGTGATGTAAATTTTGTGTGTGTTAATTTATCTCATCTGAGCGTCTCAAGATTTATATTAATTTCTCTCGTAAGGAGAAATTAATATCATTCTCGAGACGGTCAGATGTTTCCATTCCCTGCTTTCGACCATTAGGTAATTTCATTCTTACGAGATTCGTGGGGGTCGTATAATACTAGGACCACATACTAGCTGCAACAATACAGTAAGCTTAATAGCCTTATGGGCCTGGTAGACTGAAGCCTAGGGCCCACCTATGGGTTCACTGAGGCGCAATAGCGTACAATTGTCCGGACCATACAGATTTGTACACAGGGCAATCATTGATAAGCTAAACAGATACACAGTAAAAAGGGAACGGAATTTTGTACAAGATGTACTAGTACTCTGGATATTTCCAATTACAAAGAACAAGCAAGATTTTTCTCTTGATAGGGCGGGGGTCAAACGCAAACTGATGCAAAAACTCGTACCGTCTGTTCAAGAAAGACAAAGGGTCAGTCTGAGTGAATATAGGTCAAGGATCTCGGCAGAGTAAAAAACTAGTGTCACTTTTTATAAAAGAAAGGTCCGTGGTCAAAGTCTTTACTTTGTGAGGTGAAAAAAGGAGGGGAGTCTAAACAGCGTTACCAATTTTTTTACCCTTGTCATGGGAGCGCCCAGGGAGCCCTGTTTAAAGCTTACTAATTTCTGAAATGATCGAAGCAAGTATACGAACAATGAGCATGCAGCCATTTTTTATTTAGCAGGAAAACCAGAAAACTGAGGGTCGGCAGTTTCATAGCCCTCAACTTTACCCGGAGATTTCGTGTGGTGCCCGTTTCCCCACCACACATGATTGTCAGGGATAAGTTTTTCTACGAAAGTACAGCAAGGTACTGCCAAGCATTTCTAAGCTTATAATCTATGCCTAAAGCAGTACACTCACCTCAAACAGAACGACGACGTTGTTACCAGTCACAGAGATTGCCGTGTTGTCAAATCAAAATACCCGTAGAGATATAATGTTTTACCAGCGAAAATGCTGTCAGAGCCGTCCAGTTTCGCCGGTTGCCGACTTCTGAGAAAAAACACTGTCAGTTTGATTATGCAATAGAGGACGGATAATGTAATAAAATGGTTTTGGTAAATTTTCATAATTTACTGGCCCGGCGTATTAAAGGATGACATCCGTATTCAGTTTTCCAACTCAAAAGGTCAATTGTGCGCCCTCTACGGAGCCTTCACAACAGAACTTCACACCAGTTTTTATCCAAACACCTTATACCTCTTCTCCGGTTTTCCATTGTGCCTCATTAATTTGCTCGTTTTTTAAAAAAAGGAAACTTTGCCATTACTTTGCGTAGTAGAGGTGCTTTGTTCCTAGTTAACAATTTATACTTCGACATCAAAAGCACAGGGGACTCAGGCAGTATACTCAACAAGTAAACAAATAAATAGACAACGAAATAAACAGACTATAACTTACAGAAAGACAAGAAAAAGGATAATGAAATGAAAGAGACAAAAGGACATTAAACAAAGACCTGAACAGAAATATAGAAACAAAACAATTAGGTCCTAATATCTCTAATTTGATTAGAGCGGGCGGGACTGTTCTGAAGTAGCTATGGGATAATTACAATTGTTGATAAGAGGTCTAAAAATTGCTCTACTGTACATGTTTATTTATGTTATTTACGATAAGTTTGTTGTTTTTTTGTTTTGTTTATTTTTCTGGGGTTATGTTTCTTTTTGTCTCTTTTTTGCAAGCTATTAAAACGTAAAAAAGACCGTGTTCTGCGAAAGGCACTTTGTGCTTTTGAATTGCTGTAGTATCGATTAATAGCAGGTAAACAAGATAGAGGTGCACAAAAGAAGATAGGATGGAATTTTCTGGAATAAAAATGCAAAAGTATACGGCTAATTGGGCTTTAATATAAGTGTGTGATGAATAGAAATATACAAGTTATTTGGTTTTTGTACCTCTCTCTCTTTCAATTAATATTAAAACCATGAATATTATAAACATAAAATATATATTTTGGTATCAGGCAGTATCACAGTGCAGTGGCCAGCTATCCCCCCGAAGCTTCATACTTGGACAAGGCTGCAACATTGTTTCAAGTTGTCTTTGCTTCTGCCTGGTGTAGGCCTGGGTACGTATACCTTATTGAGGTAATTTTCATCACCCCTGTACAACCTTACATCCTGGCAATTTCGGTTATACACGACACTAGGTATGGTGATATTTAAAATGCATGGGAAAACAAATTAGGGGAAAGTGCATAGTTTAGCTTGAAAGTGAGCTTCCGTGACAACTGCATGCAGAATTCTGTGAATATCATTAAAATCCTATCGAGCGAGAGGGAAAATGAAAGATAATCATGGGCCCAGTAACTCAAACTTTTGATAGTTTTTTCAGGTTGTGTAAGCCACAGTTTCTAGGTCTACTTCCCACAGCGTTGATAATCAAATTCAGGTCTGGACTTGATTTCAATTGTAAACAACACGAACAACACATGTCACATTTCTAACAACCAATGTTGACAAACCAAACACTGGGTATTTGTAAAATGCTGCAGGACGTAGACTAGGAAAGCGTACTTGATACATGGAACAAAATACTGAAAAATATATGGTCACAGTTACATTTATTGAAGATTTTATAACACATAGGCCACAAATATTGAAATATCAAAATTTGCTCCTGCAATTGTGTGGGCTGGCTGTCATGAAATTTGTATCATCTTTTAGGCAGGGTCATCCATTTTTTGAGTTGGGTTGGAAGTTTTTGATGGAGGTGTAGGAAGGCTTCGCAGGTCATACCGAACACTACTCTTCTATTTAAATTTTTCAAATGGAATTTATTGTGTCAGAGTGAAAGTTTGAGCTTGTAGATTGATCTAGATGACTGTAAATCACCGTGGACGTCGTTCACGTAAACCTGTAAGATATAAGCCAAAGCGTTGGCTATATCCTGTATAAAATCGCGTTTGGTGTACGCCGTTTGCCTCGGTTTTTACTCTAATATGCTCGATATCATCAAAAGCAGACATTTCAAAGTTTGTTTGAATCTATAACATTTTATTCAGAATAGGAAAGAAAGTTGTACACAAAATGTATTTCCTACTCAAGTGAGAAATGTGTTCAGTTGAAAAATGCACATTGGGCACAAATGTTAGAATTTTCAATTTTTCACATTATTTGCTAGTCTGATGTAGACGTATTTTGAAGCCAGTAGAATAAATCGAAACTTTATTATTCCTTATAGGGTTCACATAGCATGGTCAGACGTTCCCATAATTACGTGTAATTAAATTTCTATCGTGAAGATTTTTGAACGTTTAGAACATAAATCAATGTGTCTAAAGGGTTTCACACCATCAATTTCAAATTCTTCATACAAAATTTCTCCGAGCTCTTGAAAACCAAATGATTTACAAAATATTTCAGCTTCAAGGCTGGTCGTTCTTGCAAATAAAATTCTCATTTCTTTCGATCTAGCAATGTCAATTGCCCAATTTACAAAATAAGTTAGTATTCCCGTCCTGCGATAACCTTCCTTCGTGACGCTAGTATCTAGGGACAAAAACTGTTGGCCTTGAGATTGCAATTTCCTAACCTCTGGTAAGCTGAAGAACATGTCCACTAATTTTCTGGACAGCAGTCGCGCAGGACTAAATTCTTCACACATTGTTGGGTCGTGAAGACGTTCAAAATGGTCTGAATTAGATATTAATGAACCTGTAGCGACGCCAACTAAGTCGTTTGATCTGGTTTCTATGGCACACACGGCTACCATGCCACTGTCCATGACATGTTGCAACATTGCAATATTTCTCTGATGAAATACTTCTTCAGGGATTCGAAGATAACGAATCATCGGGTTATGTTTAGGGAATTCTTCAGTTATTAGTGTAGCCGCCTCCATCACACGTTGCTCAGATAGGAATTCGTATTTCACTCCATAATTGTCAGATCTGAAAGTATATGTATAAAAGGTACTTGATGTTAACAACCTTCATTCTCTATAATCATAATACAATGTGTAATGAAGTTCCTGCAATAATGGCCATCACCACTGTTTTTCACAGAGTGATTTTATAATCGCTATAGCTAACTTTGATATCTAACAACACAGCCATAAAGACAACGTTTGATGTTATTGCGTAAGAAAGGGTGTCTTCAAAAATCAGACGAGACCAAACTTTCCGAACACGACCCAAAACAAGCGCGTACCTGTAAGTACACAGTATGCGTGCTTGGTTATTGTGCGTTCAAAAGAGGGTAACAGAAGGCTATATCTTTGCAGTCGCTGTAGCTAATCGCAACCCCATGAAGTGCAAAAGAGCCTGTCACTCCTACACAGTCCCCCCGCCCCTCCGTCTACCTTTACAAGCAACCTTTTGAAGATCACTGCTGTTTGTTTTCCAGTGAACCTTCTTTCCCATCACTTCGTTTGCACCTTGACTCTCGAGAAAAACGGGATTTTTCTCGAGGGTCTATGGTTTGCACCATGATTTGGAAGGACAAGTCTGCAAAGGGGACTTTCGAATTTTTTTCACCTGGGTAATTACCTTTGTGTCACGCAAGATAATTATGATTTACAAGCTCTTACAGAAGATCTGTACTGTTTCGAATTCAGACATGAAGATATTGCAATTCTCTACATGTGCGACATCACCACAGAGAAACATGTTACAGTATTGTCCAAGGAAGAAAACTCACTTTCCATTTCTGTTTTCCTGAGTGTGAGTTGACTGTCTACATAAAACACTTGGACATCTGCTCCTCATGGCGCTTCGAACAAGTTGTCCAGTGATATTCCGTAAGTGCACATATGCCATGGTCAAAAATCTGTCAATGTTAGAACAAAAATTCACAGTAAAATTTAGATAGACCAAATGTAGAAAGTTCATAGTATAATAATAACCCGATGAGTATTTACAATGACTGATTAGATGCGAAAATAATAAATTATATAATATTTATTCATTTAATGGTATGAGAATTTTAGCGCAACAAATAATAATGTGGCAACTGCAACTCTGAAATTAAATGTGAGCAATCTTGATATGAGAAGAAATGCGTTTATACTATCTTGTAAATTAAAGCCAATTCTAGGATATTGTTGTCATTTGTTATTTGACTCTAGCACAGCATGCTGCAAGCGTAAGACCGAGACCAGTTAATTTTCCGATTTCTCAGCGCCGAAAACATGCATCTGCAAAATCAACAGTTCCCCTTATTTAATGTACTCCACGGACTTTTGAGTCTTATGACACGAACATAATTCGATATCTATCTCGATCTGGGCATCACATTCAGTACAACTGACGGAAAATATAGACGGATAATTTGCTTGCACTGACGAACACATTGAAATCAGCGAGGCAGGGTTTGGATTTCAAGCTATCTAATGTCCCAATTCCGACAATCGACACTCTGAATGTAGGTCAAAGATCTCGGGAGATCAAAAAATAGGTCAAAATGTCCCAGGGAATGTCACTCAATTATCGAAAGGTCCGTGGTCAAAGTCTTCATGAGGTGAGAAAAGGAGGAAGGATGGGGTGGGGGTTTTTAAACAGCGGTACCTATTCATATACCTTACCATAAGAGTGCAATGGACCAGGAGCTGTAAGCTTACTATTTCTGAAATGATCGAAGCGATTACATGTACAGTTGAATTGAATAGATGCTTCGACACAATGAGTATGCAGCCATTTTTATTCACCAGGATATTGCGTTCAACAGTGCCATCGCCCTCAACTTTCCCTGCTATTTTACTTGGTGCGCGTTTCCCCACCACACATAATTGACGGGGGAAAGTTGTGTTCTATGAAACTACAGCAAGGTACTGCGAAGCATTTCCTATCTATGACTTCAACAGTACACTCACCTCAAACGGAAAGTCGTAGATGCCATATACACGTTGTCAATTCCCGTGGAGATGTATCAGGCCTAGGTAAGAAATATTAGCAAAGCGTACGGTCCATATCGTCAGGATGGAATTCTAGATAGCTAAGCTACGAAGTCCCACCTATGAGATGTAAAACACAGATAGTTGATGACAATATCTAGGTTGTCAAGACGCAATTTTGACGATTTTTCCCGTCATACATGCCGTTTCAACATGGCGGCCTAGAATAACGTCGATGCGAAGGCAGCAGTCGTGGTAAGTTTTTACCGTTATTTTTATGTTTTGAAGTGAGAAATCGTGAAAAAATGTATCGCCTTCCGGGTCAAATATCATGGAAAATGCCCTCGTGAAGTATTTTTGTCGAACGTTTGGTATTTTTAGAGAAGATAGATGTTAATTGCGGACTGCTGTGGGGTCTACCAGCAGATCTGTGCGATTTTGCAAATACTAATAGGAAATAGAGCAAACTTTGCATGAGTACCATTTAATAAGCTAGACCCTGCACATACGGTAATCTCAAAGATCAGATGGTAGAAGTCGCATGTTGTATACGAACAAGTCAACGAGTTGAGATCTTAAATTGCACTGCACTGCACCATACCGTGTACCATACTTGTACTGATACGCACGTGGTTTTCTATGGATATCGCACAGATCTGCTTAGCAGACCCACAGCAGTCCGCAATTAACATCTATCTTATCTAAAAATACCAAACGTTCGACAAAAATACTTCACGAGGGCATTTTCCATGATATTTGACCCGGAAGGCGATACATTTTTTCACGATTTCTCACTTCAAAACTAAAATAACGGTAAAAACTTACCACGACTGCTGCCTTCGCATCGACGTTATCTTAGGCCGCCATGTTGAAACGGCATGTATGACGGGAAAAATCGTCAAAATTGCGTCTTGACAACCTAGATTTTGTCATCAACTATCTGTGTTTTACATCTCATAGGTGGGACTTCGTAGCTTAGCTATCTAGAATTCCATCCTGACGATATGGACCGTACGCTTTGCTAATATTTCTTACCTAGGCCTGTCGAGATGTATGTTTACCGCTTCTAGCAGGCGAAAATGCTGTCACAGCCATCCAGTTTCGCTGGTTGCCAGCTTTTGAAAAAAACAGTCAGTTTGATTTTGCAAAAGAAGACGGATGATGTAATAAAATGGTTTAGGTAATTTTTCTTAATTTACTGGCCGGGCGTAAGATACCACCCGTAGTCAGTTTTCCTACTAAAGAGGTCAGTTGAGCGCCCTCTACGGAACCTTCACACCAGAACCTCACTCCTGTTTTCACCCAACCACCTGCACTTTATGCCTCTCAGTGCCTCTTTTCTCGTGTGCCTCATTTGTTTGCTCGTGTTTTTTACAGGAAACCGTAGTAACATCACTTGGCGTAGTAGGTGCTTTGTTCCTAGTTAACAATTTATACTCCCACATCAAAAGCATTGCCCTTACACAGGGGACTCCGGCTGAATGCTAAACAAGTAAACAAATAAACAAGCAAATAGTCAAACAAACTGACAGAAATCTGAACACAAAAGAAAGGATAATGACATGCAAAAGACAAAAGGATAATAAAAAAGATGTAAACAGACGTATAAAGAAACAGAACAATCAGGTCATAATATCTCTAATTTGATTCCAGAGGGCAGGACTGTTCTGAAGTAGCTATGGGGATTACATTAGTTGATAGGTTTCGATATTGCTCTACTTTTATGTTTATCATAAAGTATTTACGATCAGTCTGTTCATTGTTTTGGTTTGTTTATTATTCAGGTTTCTGTTTGTTGTGTTTTTGTTTCTCTCCTGCGAGGTATTAAAGGGACATAGGCTGTAACTTGTGGCAAGCTTTTCAGTATTCTGCTTCTGTATTTCAACTACCATGTATATGTCTGACCCTAATCCGTTTGTCATGCTGAAATTTCGAGGATTCTTTTCGTCAACACAGCTTGTATGTGTGTAGTGATCATTGTTTATTGTTTACAAATGAATTCTAGTCCGGACTTGAATACAATTTTCAACAGTAACAATGTAGATTTTACTCATATATGTTGTGTTGATATGCTAAATACTTGGCATTAAATGACAGTTTAGGAATTCAATAGGGAAACCACAAAACAAAAGTTCTAAAAAAATAGCCAAAAGATACAGCTTATGGAGCTTTAAAATGCAAAAAAAAAAAGAACCCGTGTTCTGTGAAAGATTCACTTTATGCTTTTGAATTGCTATAGTATTGATTAATAGCAGGTAAACAAAAAAGAGGTGCACAAAAGAAGATAGGATGGAATTTTCTGGAATAAAAATGCAAAAGGATACGGCTAATGGGGCTTTAATATTATATGTTTGTTATGAACAGAAAATGTCATTATCAGTTTTTGTTTTTAACTCTCTTTCAATTGATCATACCATTAATATTACAAACATAAAATGCATTCTAGTATCAGGTGCTATCACAGTGCTTTGGCCAGATATCCCCTCATTAATAAGAAGATTCATACTTGGACATGGCTGAAACATTCCAGTTCTCTTTGCTTCTGCCTGGCTGTAGGCCATTGGTACTTTATAGAGGTCATTTCATGACCCCTGTATGACCTAATTACATTCCAGCAATGTTCGGTTATGTATGACACCAGATATCATGATATTTAAAATCCATGGGAAAACAAATTTAGGGGAAGTGTAGAGTTTTGCTTGAAAGTGAGCTCCAGTGATAACGGAATGCAGGATTCTGTGAATATCATTAGAAGCTATTGACCGGAGAATCCAAAGAAGTACTCTGAATCTTTTAAATTACCCCAGCCCCGTAACAAACTCAAAACACATTCAAATGCCCTCTTCTGACTTGCATTAATTTGGACCCAACAATCCCCCGCCCATATAAAACTGACCTGATTTTGAAATATATTTTTCGTGTACATGTCTGTGTGGGTGTTTCTCTTCCAGGGAAGGAGGGCGCTGTTTTGACATGTTCTCCGACGGGAAAACTTCATCCTTTAAAACAGGAACAGTGACCACATAAAAAGGTTTGGTAACAGAATGACATCCCTCACCTGTCATGAACACAATTTACATAGTTGTATGAAAGGGATTCTAGCTGTACCTTTTGGCCAATATTTCAGTGCGTTTTGTTCTGTGTATCAACTACAGCTTCTTTTTCTACTCCTCACAGCATGCTAGAATAACAAACATTCTGTGGCAAAATAGTCTGTAATCATTATTGTTGATGACAAATGAATTTTAGTGCAGACTTGAATTCACTTTGAACTTGAACAGTAAAAATGCTGACTATACACATATGCCTGTGTTGATAATGTGAGAACTGGACTTTTCATCACACTTCAAGGAGCAGAACAAGAAACTTCAGTGGATACACAAAACCACCCAAAAATTATTCCAAAGTTACAGACATAAATGGATTACCCAACACATGCTTCATATCAATCAGAGACAGTTTTGTTTCAAGCTCCCCCTTTCAGTCCCGACATCCCTTCAAATACCTCCCTGCAAACATTCCCTTGATATCTTCAAATCCCCCAGTCAATTGTCCTGCCCCCTTCCAGAGGGGTTTGTGAATGCACCCTGAGCATGATAGTTGCACATATGTGTTTCTACAATACTGGCAAAGTCAATTTCTATCTATGGCATACAACTGGAGGTCAGTCTAGCCGAGCTCCTTGCTTTTGAGGTAATCCTGTTTGGATTAAATTTAGAATGCACCTATTTTCTATTTAAATTTCAAATGGAATTTACAGTGTCAAAGTGAAGGTTTTGACAAATAGATTGATTAGATGAACCCAGAAACTCTTCTGAATGTAAATTTCTTCATGGAACTCTTTTGAAAAGGTATTCTCTCTCAGACTCAATTTTTTTGTAAAAGGGAAACTGGCTGTGACCATAGAGTTTGCAGCACAAGATGACAATTGGCATCATGGCTGAGTAATACACACAAAGGTCATCCATGATTGTAAAAATTGCTCATTTAATTCTGCAAATCTTTTCAACAATTCATATTAGCCTCGTTATAAAAGTATGACATAGATTCCAATTGTAAAATGTACAATAGCTGTTGGTGTTAAAAGTACTTGTAATTTTCTTCTTCTCTAAAATTATCACTTATTCAATAGCTCTATAAAATATAATTATTTCATGTTGTTGCTATGACAACAACAGAACCTATATTAATATTAATGTCAGCAACTATACACATCTATAACATTCATTTTTGCGATCCTATCTCTACATCCGAAAAAAAAATGGGGGCTTTTAATGTTATACATGTGATCTTTCTAACAAGGCATGAGAGAGTCACGTAACATTTCAGTATTGACTGTACATTGCACAAATATCACAGAAAATGAAAGTTTGCTGTGACAACATCTATCACGGATTTCAACAGTGATGATATCAAGTACATCCAAAAAACTGACAACATATGCAAATCCCACTGCCAAAGTACATTTCACAATATATGCAAATACCAGTGGCAAAACACTGCACGTTTCACAATTTATGCAAATACATCTGCTGTAATAACACCAGCCAACAATGCACAACTGTTTTCCTTTAGTGTGAATAATTGTTTATGTACAATCTAATTTCTCATTGCCTTGCTGAACAAGGCTATAAACTGTATTATTGAAGACGTATCCTTGGTTTGGTATCACTTTACCATTTCTTTTAAACGCTGATGCATGTTTTATGAACACCAATTGTTGTGATATCCACAGAAGAAGCCACACTATACATGTATTTAATAATAAAAATGGTGATACATGTGTACATGTACATACTTAATCCGGTACAGAATGCGAAAGTTAAATGTAACTTTTACCAAGAGTGAAATTGCACATCAACTTTTAAAATTGCATGATGTGTATCATAGTCACTGGTTTGAGGGGAAAAAGGTGAAATTTACAAACAGTATCAAAATGTAGCTTTTGTACATTGAAAAATATGTATTGTAGTTTTGTCATGTTTTGTGCTTGCTGTGTCTTTGGAGTAAAAATGTCACTACTCAAAGACCAGTAGCTGTAACTTTTGGTGATTTTTTTCACAATGTTTGATCTGAATGATAATTGCAAATTCTTCTTCTCTCAAAAACATGTTGAAAATACCCACTAGTAGGATTGCCCACACAGTGTCTATACATGTAAAATGCACTCCTATTGTTTACATTTCAATTCTAGTCCAGACCAGAATTCACTTGTTAACTATAATGACGCAGTTTACACATGTACAGGCTGAGTTGACAAACTGAATAATGTGTGTATTACCATGCCTTCGGGGGTAGATAAGAAATTACATGTATAGTTGACATCAACAACAAAAAAGTGAAAAAATTAAAATTTAGCATCACTGGCCCTTTTATACAGTTGTAAGCTTGTTTTAGGTGCCAGTAAATGGATAAATGGGTTTGGAGGCTTGCAGCATTTCTCTAGTCCATCAATATGATTGTACCTGGGGTACTGATACACCGAGGGGCACACATGTCACGTAACACGACTGAGCAACTCCAGTAGAATTTACATGTACCTGATTACTGCCCCTGAACAAAAACACTGTATTATATCATTCTGGCTACATAACTATTACGGTTTTCTTCTATTCTTCCATCACAACATAGCCCTACATTTTTAATATCTATTCTGCAAAGGTGTTCACATAAATGCAATAATCTCTGAAGACAAAACTTTATGGTTTGACACAGGTAGAAAAGAGGCAAGCAGTACATTGTACTAGTAGCATCTCTTGTCATAATGAAGTACTGTTTTAAGACCAATGTCAGAGACAGCTTTGCCATTTCAAAGTTCACAAGTTCAAAGATATGATCAACATTTAAATGAATTTTAATTCAAATCTCAGTCTACACTTATGACATTGCAAAATTTCAAATTCATTTTTATTTGTAAATGCAAACAACGCTTCATTCTTGCAGTATGAAATTAATCATTCGAATCTGATCTCCATGTGATACAACAATTCCTAAATAACTAGTTTCAAAGAAATTGACTCATTTTACAAAGATTTGATTATAATTCAAACCAAGACTAACAATCATCAAGCTCGTTTTTGCAACAAGGTCATCCTAAAGTTTTTCACTTGAAACAAAACTTGCATAAACATATGTTTATTCATGAGAGTTACATTAATGCCACAAGCATGAACAATACAGACCAGACTATGGCAAGGAATCTTTTTTTTTCATTTTGTCATAATCTTCATCCAAGGAATACAATACCTCATGTATTGGACTCGCTTCTAAGAGTTATTAATATATCTTTATTTTGTAGTTTTATTCAGTTTGTTATCCTAAGATTAGGCTCTTGTAATATTTTGTCAGTAAATTTTTATATTAAATTCTATAAAATTATAACAAAAGATTAATATACTTTTCTCAAAGCCTTTTCAAGGCACACACAGGGCACTACAAAAACTTAAGCAAATTGTACTGTAAAGAGATAGTGAAAACTACCAACACATGTACTGGTACTGTGGTAGCTCTCTTGATGTAGTCGTCAAGAAAGTATTCTTTTACCAAGCCAGCTGAGAAGTTATTGAAGGCACTGCATTTTCATTAATTATAGAACAAGAAATTCAAATCATCAAAAATAGATAAGTCATCCAAGGACAGTTTTTTAGTGACATTTGAATTCCAATAATACTTTGATTCCTGGTCTGTAGCTTGAGTGAACTCATTTTGAAGTCAGCAGAGCAAATGGAGTTTCGAGTGTCTGGATTTTTGTGAAAACTGAAAATTTAATTTTCCCCATACAGTTATCAAGGTAAAGCGACCATTTTGAATTTTCATGCTTAGGGGCCGTCGATAATAAAAGCTGACGCACAAGAAACGTAATTCCTTCGTTTCACTTGAAACCCCCTCCCTCCCCCTCAAAACGAAAGTTCTTATGCGAAATCACTTTCGCATTATGATGCCGTTTCTGACAAACCCACACGCACCTCTCCGATCCGCACGCCCATGAAAAAATACCGGAAGGGCACATTAATTAATAATAAACCTCCACTTTACGCGTTTCACTTTTTAAGACAGAACATTTTAATGTATTTCGCACGTAGGAAAATATTTCACATACATGTTTCAAGTTGAAAAAGGATACAAGTTCTTATTTCACATTCATGTCTTTTCGTTGTCTTTTCTGTCTCCGTATTTTGTGGTCATTCTGTTCTCGATGAACGCGAAGGTACTTTTGTGTTCTCGCTGCAAAGTCGCACTTCGAAAACAATAGAAAATCCTTATGCGATTTTGACGCGCACAAAACGAAAATGAGCTTTTACCCCCTCCCCCCCCCTAAACGAAGGAATTACGTTTGTCGTGCGTCAGCTTTTATGATCAACGGCCCCTTAGGTAAATTTTAGGTGATTTATTTCTCTTACAGAGTTTTGAAATTGAAAATGGTCGCTTATACCGTGTGTTACATCCTAGAGGAATATCAAGATTTTTTTATTTTTGAAAAATAAAGATCATGCAAACTTCATTTATTCAAAAGTCTCCGAATTGAATCCACGTACATGCGGTATTGCACGAATCTGAGTCCAAAAATCTGTCCCCAAGTCATATCCTATTTGAAGCACAGTTCATACCGGTATATGCAGAAATTTTCTTTGTATGAAGGAAAATGAACAATGCCTTGAGTAATTGTACAACTACCTGGGTACATATTACAATTGATGGGTCACGATGAAGAATGAGATGATAGCGTGTTCTATGCTGTTGGTGTTCTTGCACAGGCAATGACTTCTGTGCTGGCACTGAGTTTTGTCATACTATCTTAACCCTTTCACATCCATTTTCCTCTCTGGAGGTCCAACTTTGCCATAGAAAACAATGGAATTGATTCAAACCATGGTGATAAAGGTGTTAATCTTGGCCATTGGTACCAAATTCAAAATGTTACGTATCACCCTAGTCAAGGCTGATCTTTTTTGTAGAGTGATATATTTCTGCTTGTATCAAAATAGCTTATCCAACGCCTGGATAGCTACTGGTATATGTAAATAGCATCATCATATTACATGTAGATATAGTAAGGTAAGTAGGTGAATTATACTGAATTTTTACAGCTGTATTAGAAAACAAAACACACAGGTTTCAACAGTCCAAGTGAAACACCACTTCAATTACATGGAATTCACAACACTTTGAGGAGCAGTTTCACAGTAAATGTTTGACTATCAGTGTTCATAACTGACGTACATGTAACAAGAATTAACGACATCATACAATGCTTTATTTTTCATGAATTTAAAAGTCTATACAATGTCAGGAAACGTCTTGAATTTTCAAAATTTGTACTGAATCTAAATGAAAATATAACACTGTGTATTAAAATTCAACAACATCCTGCTTTTTTCCCTTGCGGAGGTAATCTTTCTGATTCTTTTGAAGACTTTCCCGCATTCCCGGCATTTGATGGGTTTTCCAGGTCAACGACATCCGGTGACCTCTTCCTGGCTGCATTGGGCTCGATGGGATTTCCTTCCGGGTCAAGGGGTAAGAGTGTCTTGAAGATGTAAGTAAATACATTGTCTACATTTTCGCCGGTGACAGAGCTGGTCTCGTAGAAAGGAATGCGGAGGTCAGTCCTCGTTCCGTCCTGAAATCGCGATGGATTCGCATCGTAGGCGAATTTCTCCCCTTCTTCGTTGGTGACTTCGCGAGTGTTCGGGGTCACCAGATCAAGTTTTGTTCCGACAGCAATCACCAGGCAGTCCTCTTCGGCTCCTTGTTGTAAAAGTGGGAGGTGTCGAGCGTACAGGCTGTCAAACGACTCCCTCTCGGAGATATCGTACGCCATGATGGCCGCCCGAGCATTGCGACAGTAAAATGAACTCAAACCTGAAAATTTTTCTTCCCCAGCAGTATCCTGCGACAAGAAATGTTGGATTATTTAAAGGTTTTCGTGAACAATGTTACAGAATGAATCATGTTTATAATTTCCAACAGGTGCCCTGATCAATAGAAAATACAAAACAAATATACAAGGTTAACACAGCAAGGCAAAGAGTGTGGTGTGTATTTTCTTGAACTTGACCTAAAATAGATCATATCACTGACCAAAAACTTTTTCAGTAGTAAAACTGCATGTGAAATTATTCACAGTTTCCATTTTTACTTTGGGTCACAGTTAGCTGACAAAACAATGAGGAAAAAAATTTTACGATTGACCTTCGTGTACCCTATTTTTTCAGAGTTAATGTACATTACTGGAAACATGTTTTTGGTTGACTAATGTTTATAGAATAAGACATCAATGTTTCACACACAAAATACTCAGGCAATAGTATAGGAATACTTTATAATCACCATTTTAACGACAAAATACAAATTTCTATGAAAACGTAAAGGCAATATGACAAGGCTCCTTGAATTCAAGAATATTTGGTAGGTACTATGTTTTTCAAAATGTGACTTGATTGTTCACTACTGATGTGATGTTGTAATTTTTTTTGAAAAGAATGGCAGAATAAACTATTTGATAGAGCAATTTTTTTTTGTTTTAAAGAAATTCTTGCAAATACTTACCCAGATGGCAATGTTGTAAGGTCCCCATTGCTTTAAGAAGAATGCAGCACCAATGGTTTGCTGAAATGGCGAAAAAACAAACAAGAAATTTATGTTACTAAAATCAGACCAATATGCAATGTAGTGTATGCAGTCATCTCAGTGAGTTGAGGTTGCAAAGGTTGATGAAGGTAATTTTACATCAGCATAATTCTGAGAGTTTTGATAAGACTCCCTCGATAAATACATGGCATCTTGGCGCAATTTGATTTTAAAGAAGGTTAAAAAAGCTTCAGACAGATCATTTAAGAAAGTTTTCACACAGAGGAGGAATACATAGAATAGGAGCGGAGAAGAGAAGAGTAGAGGAATATGTAGAATAAAAACACAGAATTTGTAAAAACTAATTGCCACATGAAATAGAAAAAAATATCATTTGGTAGGTTTGTCTGACCATGATTAATTCAGATTACAACCAAGAAGTGTTTGCATTGTTTATTCACTTGTTTTGTTTTAGTTGCTTTTGTTTTTCAGTCTTCATAAAGCATAAAATTCATACAAAGGCTGCTATTCAACAACATAAAGGAGTCAGTATTTTAGCTTTTATAACGTTATTCCCAGGTCTGTTTAAGCTCTCAAAATAGCTTACTTCAATATTTGTACTGGTATAATTATATTCCTGTAAATAGAAAATGTTTGTATGCAGGCAGTCGGTCTAGTAATTCAGCAATTCAACAATGGTGGTAAACATTACGTGCTGTAATACTGGTACACTATAACCAGACCAGTTATGGGCAAACAATTGCCCTGAGTTGCATGAATTCCTGCTCTTTATGATGTGCAGTTAACATGAAAAATGATCTAGAACTTGTGAAATATGCATTGACAAAATGTACATGTACTGTACTATAATATACATAACTGGAATCGTGTGACTTTGTGTTTTCAAATTTTGCTGAACATAGCATTATTTCTACAATGTGGATCTTGACAGGCAATATTTGTGGATGCAGATAATGTTACACGTGAACTAAAAATACCAAAAAGACTGGTATAGGCTATTTGCCACGATTTACCACTCATCAAAGTAAAACTAAAGAATGAATATTTTTTCCAAAGGTATACGCTGGATAGCATAGACACACATAATGCAATGAAAGCGAACAAAAAGACCTTAAAAGCAAACCAGACTTTATCAACACTAATATAAAGTCTGACAGGCCATAATGCACATTACCAGTATTCTAAGAGTGTAACTATAATGACAAATTTTCGACAGGAAAAGACATGCTAAAGTGTATTTTCATACACAGAAATGTTTCTATTAACATGAGATTATTTTTCTTAATGTTCTTAATTATTCTTGTGAATACCGGGTAATTATATTATCTATATTATTAATATAGAATCTTGTTAATGGCATACAGTTAGTTCAAGAAATATCATCAATAAAACATTATTTTGCAAAAATAATTACAAAATATGTTGACTTCATGTCTATACATGTAATTGTGAATGTAATAAACTCAAAACATGAATGGTGGATAAGGTGTTTTATTTGACCATTTCACCCAAATGGTTTGACCGTACCACTTATTATCAATGGTGATTGGGGACCTGTTAATTTTGAAAGAGTCACTTTTGAAAAAGAAACAGCTGTTGAGTTCCTAAGCTCATACATTCACAAGGCACATATCTTGGAATATTTTGAAAAATAAACTGTGGATAACATGCCCTTTGACCAAATAGATTTTTCACAGACTTTCTATCTACTAATTCACCCACAGTATCCGTAACTCCCCCATAATGCTCCACTTCAAAGTGTACAAGTCTCTGATGGTAAAATGTACACAAATGTATTGGAGTATATTCTGGTCATGATGAACTTCAAAATTATTATTTCTGACTTCAAGTCCATAGAAAATCAAAACAACAGAGAATGCGTGGGTTTCAGAAATTTCATTAATAATCAAATTCTCAATCATTCTATTTTTATGTCTAGTTACAGATCATTTGAATAACTCCTGGTACTACCTATTTATCAGTAATTAAAGAACTAGCAATGCGACGGATTACTTAATTCATAGGCAGTCCCTAGACTTAGTCATTATCTACATTCTGTTTATCTGAAAGTAATTGTCTTCTGGGGTTATAATCAACGTTTTATCTGATAGAGAGATTGCAAAACTGCACCCGTTACTGTTATTTTGAAATACAACATCACAATATACTCTTTCAAAGGACTATTTCTGCTATAATGAGAAAAATATTGTTGCCGCTTGCGATTGCAGGGTTGTTTCTAAATATGTACAGCACTGCATGCACGACACTGGCTACAGCTCCCAGACCTTCAAACAAAATGTTGTGTGTTGAGTGTTCCTGTTGCTTATGGTACAATCCCTTGACGCGTAAGTTCGCGGCTTCTAATCATAACACTGGTTGGAACAGAGGCCACTTTGGTTCAAAGTTTGTTAATAAATTCCAAAAGTCATGTCATTAATTTCAGACAAATATGTACTTATTTTTGCATATTGATGACAGCAATGGGAATCAATCCTGTGGTTGGAATATTTGACTTGAAAAACCAAAATAGGCTTTACAAGGAATAGTTTGTTGTTTTGGTTACGATAGCTAAATATACTTGTATTTGGCTATGGATCTTTCTATTAAACACTGGACCTTAGTAACTGGAAAATTTCAGCCATTCTCCAAAAATGGTCACTAGACTGAAATTCTCTGACATAGACAGGCTTGACTTATAAGAACAAGACATTCTGTTTCTTTGTCAGTCATTGTTTATGTACCGTATTGTGTTGTTCACTTTGGATGCACCAAACTCTTTGTCGTCTGGGCTCCGCTCTAACAGCTGTTTCTAAAATTGACAACAATATGGTTGTAATTATGGAAAATATTACATCATCATGCTAATAGAGTTTTGCTACTTTAAATAGCCATCAGAGCATCCAAGCATGTAAACAAAAGAGTATGATATCTGAAGCCCTGCATAAGGTTGAATTGAAAGTCAGGACAGGACTACACCTATCGCATGATTTACCTGACCAAACTCATGTATGTACATACAGTATATTACTCCCGTCGGTCTATCAGTAAAACACCTACAGGGTTTCAAAAGCCATGTGTTACTTATCAGATTAAATATATGTACTGTGCTGCAGTTTCCATTGAAAACAGGGCGATGGCAAATTTCAGTAATCTTCTTATCACCTACATGTGAGATATGCACAGGCCCTGAGGCTGAAAATGCTGGCCTTTAACTGGACAGCAGTTTACAGTACAATAGTTAATCAGTCTCGATATTGAAATACAAAATCGAGATTTTAAGACTAAGGAAATCCTTCAGTATTATTCTCATAAGTTAAAATGGACTTTTAATGTAATGCATGTTTCACAGCCGAAATATTATTTTTCCAATTTTGCCCAAGCTTATCCCCAGGGGAACTTTCAACAACCTTCTTTCATGATCATGCAACGACATTAGGGGCAATATATTCATTAGGCGAAGTTTAGAGATTTAGAGAAGCAAATTGGGTAAAAATACACAACTTAGAGTCAAATTTAATGGCAATTCTTAAAGCAACATTAACATCGTCTAGTCATCAGTGTTGCAGGGGTGAAGGCAATATTTATGATACCTGATATTTTATTTTATGTTTTTGTTATTTATTTACAGCAACTTCCCTGATTACATTTTAAATTTTACACATTTTACAATATATGCTTATGCAAAGCTTTGCGTACAATTTGCACTATTATTTGTTGAGAAATGAATTCTAGTACGTGTGGACTAACATTTGATTGTAAACAAGGAGTTTGGATATTACACATACAGTGCAGGCTGTGCTGACAAGTTGAACGCTCCCTTTGGACACGAGTTCAGAAGTAGCAAAAGAAACTGTTTATCTTAACAGACAATAAAATTTTGGAAAGCACATTTACATTATCTACTGCTTAAATTGCTAATGTAGCTTTAACTGGCAACAACATATGTTTACACATGTGGGAGATGTCGCACGTTGTGGGTTCCAATCTGATCAAGAAACTACTAAATTTTTTACTATACTTACACTCAGAGTGTCCTGAAATTTACCGGACAAGTAACGCTGAATGAGGGTCGACTTGCCAACACTCATGTCACCGATGATGACGACCTTGAGGTCACTGAAATGATAAACAAAGGTCATAAGATAAGATAGAGAAATTCAAGAGACACACATACATAATGGACCAAAGTTCAAAGTTCCAACTACTGTTACCTGTATCTATTATTTCCAAACTTTTGTATGAAGCGTTGACGATTATTTTTGTCAAAACACATGTAAAAGGTTTAATTACAACTTTGTGAGCAGAACTGGTCAAGAGAATACTATCATGTAGCTACATGTGAAAACACCAAAAGAAGCACAGCTTTGAATGAAAATTCAAAACTCCACATACTTCCAGATGATCGGGTCAAGCCCCTGATTGACAAAACTGAGTTTCACTGAAATGACAAACAAGTTAAAGATATAAAAAGTTAATAAATACACCAATAAGAGTGTGTTTTTTCTGTCTACCTTAGAAATAAAACATCTTGACAGAGCAACCAGAGTAATTATCACAGACATGCATTTAGGAATGCTGATAGCATTTGTAGGTGAAAAAAAAATTGCAAAGTTATCTTTTGCTGATCTAATTTTGAACAAATTTGTGTGTTCTAATCCTGCTTTGGGTCAGAGCCTTAAATTATGGCATCTACCGGCACATAATCTTTATACTTTTCAAGTAAACGTTGTGACAATGAAAAGACCAAAATTCACAATTTCATTAACTTGTAATCTGAATATGTCCTTGTGAAAAAAACTGAAATGAACTCTGCTTTCTTACAGTTATCAGGGAACATTGATGTCATTTGAAATCAGCCAGTAGGGGGAGGGTATAGACAGGAGAGGGGACTCGTCCCCCTGTCTATGAATCTAAGTCCAGCAATGTCTTGTCCCCACTGTGACACTTGAAAGTATTGATAATGATACATGTAGAGACTTGAAAGTGTCCAACATACCGGTATGTTATTGATATTAAAGGCCAAAAAAAATAAATTGTGCTGTTCCGATAACATGGTTTCAAAAATAGGGTAGGTAGGTTGGCAGGGATTTATTTTTCCAAGATATTTTTAAGTATGCATTTTTCAGGGGGTTCAGGGCGATCAAACACTGGCCACAACATTTCCAGAACAAGTCATCGTTGATGACACAGTCCCCACTTGTTAATGGGTACTTTGATTACAGGTCCTCAGAGAGGATAGAGTCCTCTTCATTAGGTCTGTGATAAATACTTTTGAATAAATTTGCTTGATACATGTCTGAGTTGTAGTTCAAGACATGAAAAAATCGTAATAAAATTGCCACACGGTGGCCATATTGGATCGTATCCCAAACAAATCAATGTGCATATGTATGACATAGGTGAATGTCCTTGTACCAACTTGGATTAAACCGGTTGAGATATGCCTGAGTTATGGCTTTGTACATGTAAAAAATCATAACAAAATGGCCGCACAGCAGCCATATTGGATTGTATCACAAAACAAATTAAGATGCATATATATGACATTGGTCAATGTCCTTGTACCAACTTTGAATAAATTCGCTTGATACATGTCTGAGTTATGGTTCTGGACATGAAAAAAATCATAACAAAATGGCCGCACAGCAGCCATATTGGATTGTATCACAAAACAAATTAAGGTGCATATATATGACATTGGTCAATGTCCTTGTACCAACTTTGAATAATTCGCTTGATACATGTCTGAGTTATGGTTCTGGACATGAAAAACGTAATAAAATGGCCACACAGCGGCCATATTGGATCGTATCACAAAACAAATCAATGTGCATAGCTATGACATTGGTCAATGTCCTTGTACCAACTTTGAATAAAATCTATAGAAACAAGCCTGAGTAATGGCTCTGTACATGAAAAAATCGTAATAAAATGGCCGCCTGGTGGCCATATTGGATTTTATCACAAACATTTGATGTGCATATGTATGACATACGTCAATGTCCTTGTACCAAGTTTGAATAAAATCGGTTGTGATATGCCTGAGTTATGGCTCTGTACATGAAAAAATCGTAACAAAATGGCCGCACGGTGGCCATATTGGATCATATCACAAAAAAATTGACATGCATATCTATGACATTGGTCAATGTCCTTGTACCAACTTTGAATAAAATCAGTTGAAACATGCCTGAGTTATGGCTCTGTACATGAAAAAATCGTAATAAAATGGCCGCCTGGCAGCCATATTGGATCGTACCACAAAACAAATCAACGTGCATCTGTATGACATATGAAGTAATCCTTGTACCAAGTTTGAATGAAATCGCTCCAGGCATCTCTGAGATATCTGCGTGAACGGACGGACGGACGGACGGACGCACTGACGCACGCACGCACGCACGCACGCACGGACATGACCAAACCTATAAGTCCCCCCGGACGGTGTCCGTGGGGACTAAAAAGGTATCATACATATATAAGAAATAAAAACATAAAAGACATCCTCATTCAAGCAAAAATCAAATGCCAGGTAATAAATGCGTGATTGTTCGGGTTTCTTCTTTCATTTTTTTACTTCCGTGTTTACATAGCTTTAAAAAGTTTAGAGTTGGTATGTAAATATTAGGGTACATCCGGTTATCGGAACAGCACAATGTTTTTTTTTCTCGGCCTAAGGTAAGTATTCCAGATTGGGGTGTAGCTACTACACTGCTTTCAAAGTTTGAGTTTTATATCATTTAAGGTGTGTATTAAGCTATCAAGAAGTATCATAACAGTAAAGCTGTCTCTCTACTGGAGTTCTGATAAATTTTACATGAGTACATAATTCATTCATAAGGATTGTGAGTTGTGAGAGAGCTGTGTGTTAAAAAAGTTGTATAAGTTCAACCTGTACCACTGTTTATTACTAGTTTTATTATCTTCTCTCCCTCTCTGTCTGTCTCTGTCTGTCTCCCTCTGTCTGTCTCTGTCTGTCTCCCTCTCTCATTCTTCCTCGTCAACTGCACAGTCAGCAGTTCAATTTCACCCCTTATCTTGAAAACCATATCAATGACTCAGAGAGAAGTACTTGATGATTGTGATAGCCATAAATCAGTTGTCATGACAACAAATCAGAAGGAATTGAATCATCCACAGAAGTGCATTGCAAGGTTGAGAGAATGAAAATGGGTGAGGGAATACATGTATGTAGGGCAACATAAACTACATGTATTATTGCTGACCGTTTATCACCATGAGACAACTTGCATGTATACTGTTTGTTACTAGCTGCATACACGCAGTGTCAGACACTGCTGCCATGAGTTCAGGGAAATTTTTCAGTGTTTTCATGCGTAATAATTTGGCAGTTGACTATTTAGTCTGTTAAGTTATTTTCATCATTATTGCATGCGTTATGCGTAAATTCTGAAAATCTGCAGACAAATGTTTATTTTTTATTTTTATAAATCACTTATCAGTGACGTCATTTGGAACACCAATATTGCCATGGTTGACAGTAAATGGAATCTGCTACCATGTAACATGTCTTCATTCTTATTATTGAATTTCTCTTTGCCAAATATCTTCCATTGTTTGTACCAGTACTGGGACTGAGAGGCTCTCAGTGACCAGGTGTGACATTTAGTCACCATGACTGGGTCACAGGTAATACTTCCTGTGTCAAAGTTCACTCAAGAAGCTGCTGGACTCACCTACTAATATCACTGTACTAGACTGATGTGTACACTGCATAGTACATTGTAAATAATGCAGCAGATGTTTTGATCGTTACCCGAATGTACCACTCTACATTATCCTGCTTTTGGGCATTTTAACCAGCCACTGTTTTCACATTTTTAGCACTAAATAAGTTTGTTTTAAACTGAAATTGATTTACTGATATCATGAAGACTTTGTGTCAAACACAGAAGACGGATATGTGTATATTTGGCAACCTGCATGTGGCCCTGCAATTGGATGTTCATGGTGCAAAGATGGTACAACAGAAAACCCAAAAATGTCCATATGTTGCAAGAATGAGGATATGAAAGTTTGAAAGTTGCATGAGATGTGTTGTGGAGGATGTCTTGGTATATATTGTTGATAAAGTACGACCTGGTGACTGTACTGCAGTTTGCCATGAAGATGGGCCATGTTGATGCAAAACCTGACATGCATTAAGACAAAAATAATTTTTGAGCGCTTTGGTGCTGTTAAATTGAAGTTTTGTGTGATGCTATAAGAAAACCCACTGTACCACATCACAGTAGGTACAGTTGATTTTTTTAGAATAAGACGAAATGCAACAGTATCACATGAGATTAAAGTTACTGGTAGTGGTAAACTTGAGTTTATAGTTAAGGTGACTGAAGGATTAGTACATTCATTTATTCAGATATCGCAAGTGAAAAATTATTTTAAAAGGGCTAATTTTTTACCCTATTTGTAAATAGGAAAGTTTCGAGTGTATTTATTAGAACACAGCATTGGGTGACAATCTCAGTGAAATGTTTCACCATGGAGGTAGTGGTTTCACATATCTAGAACTTATGTTTTCGCTTTTTCCTATCAGTCTGATAGCTGACTTCTGCTTTTAATTATGCCAGTTAAACTAAAGTTGCACTGCTTTACATCATAAATTTCATCACTGCATTTGAGTACCAGGTAGATCATTAGAATTTACCTTAGAAATAAGTCAAACATATTTTTATGGCGGAAAATTCTTATCTAAGATTGCCTGTTTACACCTGGCGGATTAATATCGCATTTAGGAACTGCAATTTGTTCACTTTCCAGGAGACAAAAATGGTCAAAAACAGACACTGAGACAGGTGAAAACAACTGATGGAGCAGTGAGGTGAGGGTACACAAAGTCAGACCATGGAGGGAAAGTATGGGGCTACTACCTCCGTGGTCAGACCGATTGCTACCGTGAATGAACTTCTTGACTCGGCTATCATCGTGAACTCTGATGATGACCTAAACGTCCATGGCTGTGCGGTAGAATAAATTGGACTTTGGACTTTCTCACCTTCTAACCCGCCCGTTAACCCCCCTTGTCAGTCACGGTGCAAGAACTGGCAAATGTGTATGTACCAATAACAGTTTGAAACCTTAACGGGAGAAGGGAATATCTGAAAATCTGGCCACATTTTTTTCACAAGTTAAAAATGCAGGTGAAAAGATTAAGCCAGGCAAGACCGAAGCCATGAAGTTTGGTTGTCACACAGAAATTTTGCTTGAATTGTCAGGGAGACCATTCATACCATCACTCCCCGTCAGAGCCCCTAAGAAAATCCCATTTAGATCGCAAACAAAGGTGTTTCCACTAATCTTCAGCCTTTTAAAGTTGTGGTAGATTCATTTTGAACGTGAAGTTTCTTATGCTGCTCTACGAAACCAGGTGTACGTCACAACATGGCAGTGCACCAGTGTCAATGTTTGATCATGATATTACAACGTGCAATACTTACGCTTTCTTCTTTGGCGTTGTCGCCATTTCTTCAGTTACCATAAATTCAACAACATCCCATTGAAGTATGGTTCGCGGTAGTATGTATCAACTTTTATAATCTCTAGCTGATGATTCAACGTCAGGTTTTGTTTCCCTGACAGGGGTCGTATATTGGACGCACTGCCTCGTTTCCAACGCCCACTTCCGGGTTTCAAATCTTCGCCTTTAGAGGGCGATATGCGGTGCAACATTATTTGAGATTAGCGATTCAAAAAAAAAAAAAAAAAAAGATTAGCGACTAATTTGGGCAAATTACTTGAGAAAATCTAGGTAGGGAGACCCTAAATGGGCCTGCTTATGAAAGTTTTTAATCAAGAATTTTGACAATAAACTGAATAATCATTTTCACTATCGTATGCGCCTCGAAAGTGAAAGACTTAAACTTCTGCTCAAACTTTACTCAAGAAATCTTTCAACCATAATCTTTCTCAAAATAAACAAAAAAATCGGGCGTCACACTGCAAATTCTGTTACTAAGGAAACAAATTACCTCTAAATATACCAATATTTGAAATTCAAAATGGCCGCCATCCCTGTGTTAACTCTATGGAGAAAAACAAAATTTTCAATTTTCGAAAAAGTAAGACGGTCAAAATTTTCTTACACCAAGAGCTTCAAAATGAGCCCCAACAAGTGGCAGATCAGAAAAGAATTGTAAAATTTTGAGAGTCGGAATGTCTGTCCCCGAGGCGCATTCAAAGTGAACAACAATAAAATCCGGGTGTGTGAGAGGCTATGCTGAGTAGCTGGAAGTCACTACCTAGAACTCAAGAGAGTAATTTTACCAACATCAAAACAAAGTCTTCTTAGTAAAATTCTGTGGCTTAATGATAACATAAAGATTGAACGAAATGTCATCATCAATAAAAAATGTTTAATGAAAGCGTAAGATCTTAAGGCTTAAAAATTATCTGGGATGATAATAGAAATGACAGACTTGAACAATGGGGAAAAATCGCAAAAATTACAGGAGATTCAAATAAAGCAAGAGGAAAATTACAAGACGGAATATAAAATTCTCTTCAATTCAATTCCAGATTCGCGGAAACAATAATGGATTCAAAAATTCAAAATGAAGAACGCTCATAATGATATTCTCGACTTAGAGAACTATGGCCTTACAAAGAGTGATGTCAAAACCAAGTCACTTTATTGGAACTTATTTGACAATATATGGTCAGGTATTTCCTAATGGTTGGGTCCTAATCACAGGAAGCATGGTCAAAACGTTTAATTTAAGTGAGGGGAAAATGCCATATCTGTGGCCAAGAAGAAATCCTGGAACACATCTTTACATACTATTTAGCTTGTCAACATAACATTCTACATGTGTACGTGTAAAATACACTGTTATTCTTTACGATTGAATTCTAGTCCTGACCAGAATTCTCTTGCTAACAATGACAATATAAGGTCCCAAAATCCATGCAAAAAGACCCAATCGCAATATAAACTATCTTTTTTGCTCATCCTTCCGAACCATCCAACTTGCAATAGATAAAAATCTATCTACAAGCCTCGTAGCGTGTATTGCGTCATCATGTAAGCGCACTTCTACAATACTTTTACTGGAGAGACGGCGAGTATTGAAGTCGTAAAAGAGTGAGAAATCGACTGTTTGCACAATGTTTGCCCGGAAGAGACACAAACTTGAAATATTTTGTATCGATTATATCCATGGGTGACAATGAAAGGCCAATGGGCGTTCCATAGCCTACAAAAAACGCCAGTGCGGGACGCCACCGTTTTTCGCATCACGCGCACCTACAAAGCATCCTATGAAAGCGTTTATTCCAAAGGGAGGAGCATTCTAAAAACCGACGGAACAAGAAAACGTGAAAGATCTTTTGAAAAATATGAAAATTTTAAAGACTTCAGTTTTATTAAAACAAAGGAAACCCACGTGAAAGTGTGAACTGCATGTAACTTGGGCCAGAGAGAAAAAGCTATGGTTTCTCGGATCATTTTATGGCAAACTACAATGTCAGCGAGCGATGTTTTATATATTTTCTATGAACCAGCATAATCTCCCATTAGTGACATTGTTGCTAATGGCTTTGAGTCTAGATTTTACAAATTGTCCACAATTATAGAGGCATTACATATCGACAAGCAGTTTTGAACGAACACATTTTGAGCCTCTCGACATGTTCACAGAACAAAACAAAAAACCTGTAAAAGTATGCACAGCGAAAATGCCCTAAAAGTAGGGTCAAACATTTGTGCATTTTCATTTACTTTACCCCTATGATGTTTTGGCCTCTTTACCATTGCCCCAACACATTTTCCACAATGGCAATGGCAATGTAGCAGTATATATTTGCCGAATTTGAAAAATAAATTCCAAATTGGCTAAGTAGCAGCGGCGATTGCGAGGACCCATTGGATTTGTTCTCCCTGGCCTTATCAGTACAAATTCTCACCCGCGTCTGGATTCAGAAGGGATACTCCGAACCTTTGAAAACTGGTATGGGATCCTATGACGTCGAGCATGCGCAGTCATCATCGTCAGACTTACGACTACCTCTATTACGTCAATACGACCCTTTCACAAACATACAGAAAAGGACGTTATTACCATGGTTATTTGCCAGATAAGCTGTCCAACAAGTTTCATCAAGCGCTTTTTAAAGCTGTAATCAAATCAAGCTCTCTCTTCGACCGTTACCTGGTCGCTGGGTAGGAAGTGTAAATTAGCTTGTCAAACAAATTTTACCTGCCGTCAGAACAAACGCAAAGTGCACGTGTATGCCACTGGTTGCCAGGAAATAAATTCCCCCACTGCTTGGTAATATTGAGTCAGCTTTCAGGATGGTTTTAAAGAGCGCGCAAGTGTGAATTTGATAAATGCTTGACGCAACCAATTTGAAAATTGCAGCTGCTTTTGCCGGGACCCTGACCGTTCAAACGGAAAATCTATTCACTTCCACACCATTGACAAATCCATTAACTTGAATTTTACCTGTGCCCGACGTCAAAATCTGCGTGACCCAACCGACCAAATTCTTCGCGTTCCTTGATTGAACGACCCGCTGTCTTCCTATAAGTTGTCCCGTTTCGCTAAATTTCGTGATAAATTTCGCGTTGATTTGAGAATGAACGTGCCACGTACCCGTGTCAGGTACGGGTTCAGATTACATGGAGAGGTTCAAACAACACCTTTCTTAGGTGTAGTGCGTACCGGCGATTAATTTTGAAAGGATGAATATCTTTCTTAATTACTCAAATTTAATTGATTGGAAAATATGAAATAATTCTATTAGCTTAGCGGTGGTAGTGTAGTGTAGTGTAGTGAAGTGTAGTGTAGTGTGGCATAGTGTAGTGTAGTGTAGTTTAGTGTAGGGTAGTGTAGTGTAGTGTTGTGTAGTGAAGTGTAGTGTAGTGTAGTGTTTCATTCATTCATTCATTCATTCAGTTTATTTCGCTAGAAATATAAATTTACATTCACTCAAAAACACATGAAAAATGAAGATAGAGAAATCGGTACAATTGCTAAGTTTATGTTCTATAATTTAGCAGATATTCCTAGCGGTGACTACAATATAGTTCTTATGAACTTGTCCAATTGTGACCCCTAATATTCATACTATAAAGATTACATAAGGTTACATAATCTGCGTATATGGACAGAAAACTATGTAGCAATAATTGCAAGCTATATTTCAAATCAAGTACAGATCAAAACTGTATAACGAGAAACAAAACGAAGTGAAGAAATGAAGTGTACAAATAAAGAAAACAAGGTGTAGTGTAGTGTAGTGTAGTGCAGTGTAGTGTAGTGTAGTGTAGTGTAGTGTAGTGTAGTGTAGTGTAGTGTAGTGCAGTGCAGTGCAGTGCAGTGCAGTGCAGTGTAGTGTAGTGTAGTGTGGTGTAGTGTGGTGAAGTGTAGTGTAGTTTAGTGTATTATATCATACCAGTATATTGATGGTGCAAATACAGCGATCTGATTGGTCGAGACGCGAAAAGAACTGTGGTATATTGGCGATATACCACGGCTGGCATGCGCACTAGCTCTCAGCTTGAGGAAAAGTCCTTTAATGACGTTCCCCGCCAAAATTTATGATATAATAGCAATAAATCACACCCAGCGACGGTATACCACTCGATTTTGACCATTTCACTCCATATATGCACTCGCTATCGCTCGTGCATATATGTCGTGAACTGGTCAAAATCTCGTGGTATACCATCGCTGGGTGTGCTTTATTGCTTAAATAACATCTAATTATAGTGTAGTGTAGTTTAGTGTAGTTTAGTGTAGTGTAGTGTAGTGTAGTGTAGTGTAGTGTAGTGTAGTGTAGTGTGGTGTGGTGGAGTGCGGTGCGGTGCAGTTTCGTGTAGTGTAGTGTAGTGTAGTGTAGTGTAGTGTAGTGTAGTGTAGTGTAGTGTAGTGTAGTGTAGTGTAGTGTAGTGTAGTGTAGTGTAGTGTAGTGTAGTGTAGTGTAGTGTAGTGTAGTGTAGTGTAGTGTAGTGCAGCGTATGGATGGAACGAAGGGTGGATGGATAAATGGATGGATTTAGAGATCGATGGGATGGATGGATGGAGGGAGGAATTGAGTGAGGGATGAATGGATGGATTGATTGATTGATGGAGGGATGATGACCTTTTTTGACGTTGACAGCCCGGGGATTTTTAATCTATTGGCTCAATGTGTCTCCATTCCATCTTTTTTCCATGGCAACTTCATACCTGAAATGATAGTTGTACTTGACATTCAGCAAATGAATAGCAGATGATTTCCACGTACTTCCGAGCCTCACCGTGAAGGTTTGTTGCCTTCCTGCATAAAGAGATCATTATGGACAATCGGAGAAGTATGATCCCTGAAAAGTATAACAAAATAGCTCATATTTTAAATAGTTCGTTAACATAAACAAGAACTACGAGCATCCATCCATACATTTGGCATCCATGCAGAGAGCTAGAGTGGCGCGTTTGACGAAGTGAGCCACACTCAAAGCTTCTATGCTCAGAAAAATATTCCAAGTGTGAGCACGTTGCCTTACACAGTACACATCGAAGCTTATAATACAAACATTGACAAGTGTCTCGAGTTTAATCAAATGACCGTCGCAAATAACCCTTATCAGCCTTTTGACGTTATTCGAGACCATAATTCTCTGTAGGGTTACAATTCTAAGATACTCAAATTAGCTAAATTTTACACCTTTGGATCGGTGTGTAAGAAGTACTAATTGCCACTGGGATTAAATCTGGGAGGTAAGATTAGAGTCATTAGAAGCCATTTTCAATAATCAAATGCGGCTTTCTTCACTCCTCGTCGACTCCTTCAGATGCACACAAAACGTACAGTGCACTGCACACTAGAACTCGATATGGCTGGTGAGAAGATTTCATGAGTAACACTTATGTGCGCCGTCGCTTGATTTGATACTTCAAAGGAGTTCTCTCAGCGGTCGAAATCACGTTCTCCCTCGGAACAAAGACTATTCCACTCTTTGAATTCTGAAAACAGGGTTGTTTTATCGATCATTGGCCATCGATATTACGTCAAGCGACGCATAGCACGATGCTATAAAAGCGATAATGCCCACAATTTCGCCTTGAAAGCAAAGAGGGACGACTTGAAAGCCGCATTTGATGAAAGTGCGAACACTTAGCGATCACAAAAAGGAAAGGAAACTGCGATTTGATGCATAAGATCAGCCTATAGGGTTACCACTCAGAGGAAGCGGTCCGTTTCACAGCGTTGTCGGCAAAGGAAGCAGATAAGACAATTATTGTGTGCGAGCTCTGTCGAAGCGATAGAGAGCAGGACAGTGTACCGAGTTCATCAAGCATAGCCAGGCACTTGGCGGAAACAATATCATGTAACTTATCTTCAATCGATGTACAGCGGATCACGCATTGAGAATATCACTCGGCAAATCGAACCGATACTTCAAATATCAGATAAGAGCCATCACCTGTGTTCATATTCATTATTTAATTCAAGCATTCTCATCTCTGACAAGAAGAAGCTTCAACCGACTAGCTATCCTTCAACTTTTATCTCTCTCTCTCTCTCTCTCTCTCTCTCTCTCTCTCTCTCTCTCTCTCTCTCTCTCTCTCTCTCTCTCTCTCTCTCTCTCTACTCGACTGATGTCGTTATACGTCATGGGTTCACTGAAAAATATTCAATCGTACAAGAAATTTGGCTCTTATGAATTTTCTAAAAGTTTTATCATTTTTGTCATTTAGACTACCCGGCCAGTCTCTGGATGAATTGACTCACAACTCGGTCTATCTATTGATTTACGGTGAAACTGCACTGTCAATTATCTTGAAATTTTTCTCTCAACATTTCAGCTCTCTGTCTGCTTTGGTTTTTTATCTCTCTGTTTCGCCAAGCTCTGAAGACAATCACACCACACTGCTCACTGCCAGGCAGCAGAACACGTTTGAAGCACTAATCTACATAGACAGTAGTTTGGAAATTAGATTTTCCAAAGCCCTGTCCTACGATGCGGCGAATGTAAATCCAGTATAACAATTAACTCTGACATGCTTCTTTCCGTTGAGAGGCAGGAGAAACTAACGGGAGAGATAACTGACCTGTATGTTGTTTAATGCCACCATTGAAGCTATGTCCTCCTTTGGAAAACGCGAAACCAGCTGTTACAGACGTAAGGCTACGCAATGACATTTCAATTGTCAGAAACAATTTTCTTCTCAACTTCCTAATTTACAGAAGCCAAACCGACGAAGGAACGTTGATTGTGTTTTGATTCGTCGATTCACGTTAAATAACAAGTTCACGTCCCATTCGATCCAACAGAGATAAAAGGCATAATTTTGATCTGGAATGGATTTTTTGGATTTTGAATCGTTGCATGTTCGACCGTTTACAAGGTAATTTATTTCCGTACTTTTCGTAGGCCATGTTTTGTGCGTGAACAAAACCGATCACTTGATACATGAATAGTACAATAGAAAAACTTTAATCACTTTTAATCACGCCATTCAGGCGGGAAAACATTGTTAGAATGCCTGTGTATTATCTGTCCTCTGTTCCTCATACAGACAACTGGCGCTCTGTACCTAAACTGACAATGCTAAACTTTTTTCCAGGACGAAATTAAAGCGCGTATCAAATTTCCTTCAACACCACGTTGAATGGAACCCGCCTTCGCTGGAATTATAATCCAATCTCGTCGTTTAATCACGAACACTGGAGAAGGTCCGAGTGTTGTCCTATTTCGAGAGTTGCCATAGAAACGAAAATGTTGATGCATGGGATTGTTGAAATTGGTCCAATAAGTGTTTTGTGTAACGAAGCATGAGATAGCTGATTAAGCAGCCGATGACTGCTTATCGTATTTCGATGGATTTCCTTGCCTCTGTCAGGTGTGGCCGGCATTTTGTTTAGCTAGCGGTGATAGCAAATCAAAGATTTGCATAATAGTCCGGCAGGCATAAATTGTACCGTCATTCAACACGTAAGGATATCAGCCTTTCGCCCGAGGTATAAAACTAGCAAACACCTTGCTGAGGGCTGTTCGGTTATTTTCAATTTTCACTATGATCATTAATTATGGGATAGGACACAAAGAAATGGACGAAAGAGAGATAGGCCGACAGATAGATAGATGGACATACACACACATATATATACATATATAACAAGATAGATTGAACTATAGACAGATAGATAGACAAACATACAAACACAGATGACAGACAGATAGAAAGGTAGACACATGCATATACGGATAGATAGATAGATAGATAGATAGATAGATAGATAGATAGATAGATAGATAGACAGATAAACAGATAGATAGATAAATAAATAAATGGGTCGATAAATAGATAGACGGAGAAGATTGAGAGAGACAAGAGAGATAAAGGCAAACCGCCGGAAAGAAAATAGTCAGACAGAGACAGACTGACAGGCAAACAGATGAGCTAACAAGACACGAGAGAGAGAGAGAGAGAGAGAGAGAGAGAGAGAGACAGAGAGACAGAGAGACAGAGAGACAGAGAGAGAGAGAGAGAGAGAGAGAGTTATTCTAAAACACGACGCATGCGCATTGGATTGGAAACCGGTTTGAAGGAACTACATCCAATCGCTTAAATCATGATAATGCCATGCAAAGCGCGTCAAGTCGCGTAGCTAGGTCTTCACCTTGATGAGTAAACTCAGAATATATTTGACTGGCTTCATCACTTCAAATTGTACGCTATCGTGTCCCTGTCGATCAAAGTTTTCTCGCCCTCTATGAATAATCGTGTCTTTCTCATTAGGTTGAAACGCGTCTACAAATTGCAGGGGACACAGCCTCGACTCTAACTTCGAGGAAAACTCATTTACCACAACGGTTTCTATGAACGTGATAAATCGACAGGTTTCTCCTTGTATGGTCGTTCTCGGGTTTGCCTATATTCAGCGCACTCTACCCTTTACCTATACGATTTTTTGCACCTACATGGAGAGGAATGACAACGACGAAATATGAGGAACGTCGTAGAACCCACGTTCGTTATCGCGCTGACTTTAGTGATATTCAGTGGGAACATCGTGAATCTTTTGGTGATCAGAAGATGCCGAGACATCCCACCTGTGCCACGGTACTTCATGTCATCTCTGGCCGTCGCTGACCTTGGAATCGGGTTCATATCGATCTTCGCTGTTTATCCATCGCTCACTGGCGTTTGGCCGTACGGGGATATCGTCTGCTTCATCATCGGTGTGCATTCTCACACCTTCTGTTCAATCTCCATCGTTTCCTTGCTCTTCGTCAGCATCGAACGTTACTCTTCCATCAACTGGCCTCTCCGCTATCACCGCTACATTACGGACAGGAGGGCTATCGTCCTGATAATTACAAAGTGGGTCGTCCTGGAAACGTACGGATTTCTACTCGCGGTTATACAGGACTGGAATTTTTACCACTTCAATCGGGGCGCCCTGACTTGCGTTCCCGGGTACGGTGAGCCGGCGTATCGCAATTTTACCATAGTTGGTTTGGTGACTTTTATCATCATTCCAACAATCATAATCGCGTACATTTACATACATATTATGCAAATCGTGCGCCGACATAAGAACCAGATCATGGATCTGAACACGCCCAAGAACAGCGAGCAAGTTGAAGTCCGAAAGACAAATAATCAAAATTTCAAGGCGGCGAAAATGCTATTCGCTGTTTCTGGGGCGTTCGATATTGCTTGGTACCCGTACGGCATCTCGACCCTTTACCACGCATTGTCGGGTAAACCGCTGCCTGAGTACGTGCATTTCATCACTATATGGTTGGTCTACTCAAACAGTTTCTGGAACGTCCTTATCTACACAGTCATGAACAAGAAATTCCGGAACGCCGCTATGCAGTTGCTCCGGCAATGTGTTCGGTGCGGTACCGGCGTATCTCAGAATGACTGGGGGGAGCAAACAGACCGCGGGTCGGTATGTTGACGTTATGACTCCAAATGTCCTTATCTCAAGTAATAGACGGTTCTGTGGAATATATGAACGCGTTATGGAGGTGACTGTTTTGAACAAAGGTACAATTTACGCCCAAGGCATAGATTTGCCAAGAAACTAAACATTTTTGCTAGCCTTAAGTTCTAATTATATCCCATCATCTTCCCTTGGGTTGAATGTAAAACTGGAAAGGAACTACGATATGTCCATGGATTAGTTTCATTTTAGAAATCTCAATCTCATGCAATAGTTCCTCCTGGTTAATATGTATTAAAGGCAGAAATATGTCAAGGTTCAATTGCGAACATCAGTTTGTGAAGCTAAGGATGACAAATTTGCCCGCGAGGATTTAGTTTCAAATCAAGGATTTCGTGAACAAGAAATGAAACTCCAACCAAAGGTCATTAATTTCTGCGGTGCTTAGTTCCATTGGTAAAAGGTTATTTTCACGGGATGACAAAAGGCCACGATGACGCGATATGATATCAAAAGTAATATTTTCGAAAAACCACCGTACTATATGCCTACACAGCAGACTCAGAGAAGACGGGGCTACTTGGTGTCCAAGTAAAGGAAATATGTATCAATTTATTTTATATTACCATAGGTTTCTTATCTAATTAATTAATTAATTAAAACATTACACTGGATATTAAATAGCTATTGATTATGTGATCGTTTTATCAATCTGAGATGGTATATATATGCAACAGCCCAAATTATGCACTGTTTAGCTGAATTCCTTCATATCTATGAATAATCTGTTAATTTGCGAGCGACTGTGTAAGAATTTCTCTCCGGGAATGTGGCAATTCCAGTTTGTAAGTCGAATTCAAACCAGTCACATATGATAAATAGATATCTTCTGATAAATAACGGAGGATAAGCTGAGTTAAAATGCGGCTTGCCGAAGATTAAAAACATGTGGATTTGCGATTTTAAGCAAATGCGTTTCAGGAATGCGATTAATTTTACGGATCATGAAAATGAATTAATAGTATAAATTTCAGTTATTATCATTGCTGTACTCATGTGACATGCCTCGATATGGTAGCGATATAAAATAGTCTTATATTCATGCTAAAGCTAGACTGACCCTTGCCGCTTGACTTTTCTCGTCCATATGCACCGGGCATATGCAGCAGTTACTGGTTGGCCAAGCCGCCGCACTCACCCATGTATTACTTCAAGTTACTCTGTTTTGATATTTATATGCTCACAGACTGGGAGTAAGACTATGCTAAAACGTGCTCGATGTTGAAATAAAAGCAGGAATTAATATCCTTTACTTATTTTTTTAATTTCATAAAATAATTAATAACATTTGTAAATCACCTGTGTTTCTTGAAGACAATTAAACGTTGCGTACTGAATGATCGATATCACTAGAGGAATTTCCGCGAGATCTCGCTCTCGTGAGAACATGATTTATCATAAGTTATCCTTCTGTAATTTGATTTCAGTGTGTGGGGACTGGATTCGACTGGAGAATTTTCTGCGTTCCTGACTCTGTAAAAGTTAATACTTTCAAAAACCTTTCATTTCAGCTCGCGAAACACCCCCTGAACTGACAAGACGGTGTTTTGATGGTAAACAAGGCGTTCTGGTACACTATAGATAATTGTGAATAAATTGATACCTTCAACGTCATCAAAATATGAGCAACAATATTCTTAGACAATGACGTAGTTAGGAATGGAGTAACAACTCTCGTCTCCACGATATTGACAGACCGGTTTACGTGCGTATAGCCGCGTTTGAGATCAGATCTCTGATTGAAAAAAGACGCTTGGGATTAATCTAGTATATTAAGGGGTGAAAAACTACTCAGTCGCACAGAACCAACTAGACATTTGTCGATTACCACTGAAAGAATGATACTTATCTCGGCAATTAAAAAACAATTTAGGTGGAGGACTGTATTTTGAAGCAAAATGAAGGAAATCATCCCACACACATTAAAAAAACATGTTTGACAACACCACTTGTATATATGTCACTTGTATTTCCCTAAAATTCTGCCTTTCAACTAATTACTATATCGAAGAGCGACTGTCACGAGCTGCGTGAATTGGCTTGCGACAAAACGGGATCTGAAATACATTGGGTAGACTAGTGAAGATAGGTAACAGAAATCAATGCGTTTTTTATAAGTTTGCACTAAATGACATTCACCATTCCTTTTACGTATTGTAATCAACTCTCCGGCAACTTTCGTCTAAATATTGACAGATTCGTGTACTTGCGTGTAAGCCGTGTGTGAGATCAGATCGTATTGAAAACGACTTGTCGACGTTTGACGTTCGATATTAGTGTGGTATCAAAGATGACAAACGAGATTTTATTCGATGACCATCGAACTAATTATGGTACTCGTCTAAAAAAACAATTTGCGCAAAGCGATGTCTTTATGGAGCTCAGTGGAGAAAATAATCCCCACACAAATGATACATTCAGCAAATCCTGACAACATTACTTGTATGTCACATTTCCTCCAAAATCTGTCTTTCAACTTATTACTGACTAGTGCACATAAGACTGACATTTGTCACGTGAATTAGTTCGCAACAAACGCGATTTGAGGTATATTGGAATAATTTTGTGGTGAGGAAAACTGAGAGAAAATATGTTTACATTCTGTCGTTTTCTAGTTTATCAAGTCTAATATTTGTACAGTAACTTTTCCTCAGTCATATTTTTTTCTCAAGAAAAAATAAAAAGTACTTGTCACTACTCGAATTACGCCACAACCGTTCCATGCGTGTGGCATATAAACTTTTACCAACCCTCGATCAAACGAATCCAACTTTAAGATGATCAGGAACAGTTACGTATGCAAGCAGGAATTTGCCTAAAATATATCCCCTAAATCCTTCTCCGGAGCATTTTTCTGGACCAGAAAGATGCACCGCCTATTGAAAGTCCCAGTAATCCTTTGAAAGCTAAAGCTAACATATGGGAAAACACATGAGTGTTTACGGGTATGATTTTTAGGCATTCAAATATACTCTCTAATGTAATAATGTAACGTGGCATTTGTGTAATTTCTTCAGTAAATACGATTCTGTACACCTAGGGTCAGATGGAACCGTGCCTTCCCGCTATCACCGTCACGGTGTTTATCGATTACGACAATCTAGCAATTCTCGCTTCTAGAAAACATACACAATGTGTCTTGCGTTCCAGAAGAATTAATTCGAAAAGAGTACCTGCGGCTATAATAATGCAAGGTGCGACGTCGGTAAAAAGTTCACCTGAGCATAAAAATGACTCAGTTCTTAAGTTTTCCTAAACCATACTAAGAAACTTTAGCTGCTTTCATCATCATTGAATCCACCACCAGACTTTTTTCTGTCTAACGTAATAGCAGACGAGAATGGCCTATGCATGAAGGGCATTGGTTTTAAAGGCAATGTGATGTTTTTAATATCCGGAACACGTTCAAATTTCTTTCCTGTACGAAAGATAAGTTATCAAAACGTAACTGTAGGGTACAGTCAATTGTGTATATATATATATATATATATATATATATATATATATATATATATATATATATATATATATATATATATATATATATATATATACATGTATATTGTTATTAAAAGACTGGGCAAAGGGCAGTAATAATGCATTTTCAAAAAGCTCCCTGTTTCTGACCTTACACTTTCATAAGTTTCGCAAATAGAAACATTTTAGGCTTGAACTACCCCTCCAAACTGATGAATATGTAGTTTTGATCCGACGTACGCATTTTGCTGTTGTCGTCGCCTTTAGGGATAGCATTGCTAGTCTTTGCAGTCTAAATGATGTTTGGACCCTGACTCGTGCAAATAATATTCCGAATTAGGTAAGAACCACACAGTATCTATAGTGCTTTTTGTAGGTGGTAGTCGCAACTTAGAAGAGACATTTAGGACAAGTTTATGGCCGAAAATAGGAAACGTGATCACTGAAGATTGAAGTATTGTCGAGAAATTCCGATAGTATTTGTAAATTGCGTTTAATGTTTGAGCCAGCCCTTGTAAAATCGTTGTCAAGTCATGGCTTAATCGTCTGGTATCGTGTTTCCTCGGAAGAACTCGGCCGGCATAGCTTTGACATTTAAAAATGAAAGGAATCTATCGTGACGTGTCTCGCTCTACACTATGCACTCTGAAAACGATGTCCATAACATTCTCAATTCACTTGTGCGTCGAGAAGATAATGAAACGAGTACAAATGAAGGATCCATTGCAATGTCGAGGTACGTAAGGCACTCTCAGATATTCCAGTGTTGCCATTCGACGCGAGAATTGTCTTCGTACCTCCTAGATCCTCTGTGAAAGTATGAATTTGCTCTGCTACGAAATGTACAATGGTTTAATTTCAAGGACTCGTGTATAGTCCTCCACTTGCGATAACAGAACGTTGCTGGCGCATGGAGTGTTCTCGTTCACTTGAGAAATTTATCGTGAATGGCACACTGAAGCCTTCAACGTCATCAAAATGTGAACTATAACCTTCGAAGACAATGGCATTGTCAAGAATGGAATAACAGCTCTCGTCTCGATGATATTGGCAGACTGGTTACTTGTGTGCAGCCATGTTTTAGATTAGATCTGATTGAAAACAACATTTCAGATTGACCTCGTATTTTAGAGGATGAAAACTACTCAGCGCAAACAATCTATCGATTACTGCCGAAAGAACAAGACCTATCTCGACGATCAAATATCAATGTACGCGAAGCACTGTATTTTGATACAAGTCGTCCAAGGGAAATGTCACATAATGTCAATCACAACTAACAAAACCTATATATATAATAATCCTTGTGAATAATCGATCATTAAATATACAGTATATATATATATATATATATATATATATATATATATATATATATATATATATATAAAGTATGTATATATATATATATATATATATATATATATATATATATATATATATATATATATATATATATATATATGAATCTCATACTTAAACGTTAGATTTCCCTGGCTTATCGCTACATCTTCTGGACATTCGTCGGGTACGCCATTTTAATACCGTTTCTCGAAGCCAGAATTTCAAAGCAAACAAGAGTGCTGCCCTAGTTGAAAATGAGGGTATGTGCTAAATCGATGTGGCGCACGGGTCAAGATACTTCCACAGTTATATATCAGTTCTGACAAACATGTACGTTAACTTCAAGCAGAAAGCGTTCCCTAGCATGTAAAGTATCCCAAAGGGGTAAGATTAGTAAAAATATGACGTATTTCTCATTGCTGAAAAAACCTTTATTCGAACTAAAAGACACGGGTAAAAGAGAGAAATTAAGTGAATATATAAAGCCACGTTGAACAATGTCATTTCAATTGTCTTGAAAACAGTAGACCTAGTGTTATAACCAAATCTAACCGTTATTATGATAAAATGTGATCACTTTCATTATCGTGTTTATTTCCTGTGACAGTACTTATACCAACACGACTCATCTATGCACACGTAACTTTGAAGCTGAATCACTACATAAGACACAGAAAAATGTGGCTGTAATAGAAATAGTTGTGAAGTGATTGGCGGCTATAAACGTGTATCAATAAGAAAGAATATGCCTAAAAATTTTCCCCTTATAAATGTTATATTTGTTTATTTAGGACTACATACTTGTCCATGTACATTTTGGAATATAGAAAAATGAATAATAACACTGATAATATGTAAAACAAAACAATTGCTGAAGGCAATGAGTACTTGGGCCGTGATAGAGTAATTTTGAGGACAATATATACTACTATTCAAATATGGTCTTGAATTTCCTCCTGTCAATGAGGCATTTGATTAACTGGTTATTAAACGAAGCAATGCAAGCAAATATGTCTAGCAACTTTTGTGGAGTTTGAGGCAGGGGTTCTTTATTTATAGCGGGAATTGCTTAAACTCCTTAAATATTCAAATTACAGCAAATTTCTTTTGTTCTCGATGGTAGATGTCTAATATTTAGATGGGCATATTTAGATTTCTACCCTATAGTTATCCCTATATACCAAAAATCGGACATCCAGCTCTATTGGCTTGCTCAGAATTAGATATGCGCATAATTAATGAAGTACAATATGTGGTGTCATAAGGTGTCCCATCATACCATCTATGAAGGGTGTAGCACCGTTGTGGTTACTGAGTTGTGGACAAATATATATATTTGAGGTCAAAGGTCATCGAGGTCACGTGACATTTTGTCAAAATAATTGTATTGCTAAGTTATTCCTATATACCAAAAATCAGACCTCCAGCTCTATTGGCGCGCTCAAAATTATATATGCGCATAATTAATGAGGTACAATATGTGGTGTCATAAGGTGTCTTATCATACCAAATATGAAGGATGTAGCAAAACTGTGACGTGACCTCAATGACCTTTGACCTCAAATATATATATTTGTCCAAATAATTGTATTGCTAAGTTATTCCTATATACCAAAAATCAGACCTCTAGCTCTATTGGCTCGCTCAAAATAAGATATGCACATAATTAATGAGGTACAATATATGGTGTCATAAGGTGTCCTTTCATACCAAATATGAAGGGTGTAGCACTTGTGGTTACTGAGTTGTGGACAAATATGTATATTTGAGGTCAAAGGTCATTGAGGTCACGTGAAGTTTTGTCAAACAAATTATATTGTTAACTTATCCCTATATACCAGAAATCAGACCTCTTGCTCTATTGGCTCGCTCATAATTAGATATGCACATAATTAATGGAGTACAATATGTGGCATCATAAGGTGTCCCGTCATACCAAATATGAAAGGTTTAGCACTTGTGGTTACTGAGTCATGGACAATAATGTATATTTGAGGTCAAAGGTCACCAAGGTCACATGACATTTTGTCAAAATGTCTGAGATATCTGCGTGAACCGATGGACTCACTGATGCACTCACTGACGGATATGAGCCAATCTATAGCCCCCTGGACTTTATCCGTGGGGACAAAAAAACTGTGTCACTGCATCCTTTAGGCAATATGAATACGATGAGAAACTAAATTTTTATTTTTCTTGGCATCATACATGCGAGTCTATGGAGAACTGCCTTATACATGGGAGTCTATGGAGGTGTAAACTAAAAAGTCCTCTAACATGGCCAAATTTGATAGCATTGTGAAACAAATCGACGTGCATCTGTATGGGGTTGGGTACTGTAGGCGTGAACGGACGGACGGACGCACGGACATGACCAAACCTATAAGTCCCCTCGGACTTCGTCCGTGGTGATTAAAAACAACGCAACAGTTATTACAGCTACCGGCGGTAGGTTCATATCCAGAGCCCCGTACGGTCTGCCGCCGTCGCTTGAAACAATCTCATGCACCCGGCCATATGGGCAGCTGGCCGGATCACAGTCGCTCGAGAGCTATTCAGCTCTGGGACTATTCGCCCCATAGACGAGTATACAGAAGCGAGGTATTTCTCGCTTCTGTATACTCGTCTATGGGCGAATAGTCCCAGAGCTGAATAGCTCTCGAGCGACTGTGGCCGGATGCATGACTTCCCGGAGAAGGCGAGCTGTCACGTTCACGCTCAGGATTATTTGTCGATCAAATTTCAGTAAATTTACCTTACCTAGATGAAATTTTGTCTATAGGCTGAAATTTCGCCGAAGTTTGACAAAATTACATCGATTTTTCAGGTTCATATGCGACATTTTTGAGTTTTGAGTGCAGACAGAAATAAGTTTTGAGGCAACATGGCTGCGACCCCATGTTGACCCCCAGCCCTGCGTACGATGCTATGTGCTACAGCTAACACACAGCATCGTACGCAGGGCCAGCGAGAGAGTTGCCGACATCGACGGTTATTTACGAGAAGTGAATAAAAGACTGTCATTTTTGGAAGCGATCGAGTAGCTGAGGTAGGCTGGGATACGACTTGGGCCCAAGAACGCTGAATTTCGGCAGTAATTTGGCTTTTTACGTCAAGTCCCAAAATGGATTTGAAGTCACCGACCCAACGTACGGGTCTTTGCAGGCTGTGGTGAGCGGGGCGGTTAGCTGTAGCGGAACACACAGCATCGTACGCAGGGCTAGTTGACCCCCAAGTGAAAATGTGTTCGCGATCAAATCTTCCTATATTTTTTTCAGAATTTTCAACAAAATCATTGCTTCTTACATCTTTTGTAAAATATAAAATACTAAAATAAAACTGCGATGTGCCATGTCTCCAGATTTCTAAAATATCGTTCGTTGACCGTTCGACGCAAACTTGTGACGCAGTTGAAATTCAATACTGACCGCCAAATAAATGAGACGAGATCAGTCTAGACATCCTCCAAATTATCCAACCATTCGCATTGGAGTTCAGCTCGCTTAGAGTATCATAACATTTTTCGGCCTTTTAGATCGACCCTAATATCTCCCATTTAGGAAATAAATACACAAGCTACCTCGACAAAACTTCGTGCACCATCCAAGACCAAACGCACTACAAATCTGTCTTGCTGTCATCATCTCCTTACATGGTAATCGGCATACCGTATTTTTTAGCAAAGGGGACACAGAATACGTCGGGTATTCAGTTTCAAAACGTATTACATTGTGTGATGTTGTCAAAAAAAGTCATGTTACTGCAGTGGTATAAATTACAAAACACAAAAGTTCAAATCAGTTTATTTTGGACTGGCTTTACCCAACATTTCATATTGTTTCTTATGCCAGATTTGACCACGTGCTTACTGGCGACCCCTTTTCATGCAAATTTTGTGTCAAATGATGTGTTCCCCTGGAAAAACAAACGTACGATTTCTAAATGAAGGAGGCGAAATTTGCCCTCAAGACTCGAAACCACCCCTTACGGGGTGTACCTAGCTATTTTTAACGAGCTTCTCGAATCTGCAGCTCTATTTCGAAATGATGGTCTGGTTTTCTCAGCTCAAGGATAAGTGTTCTCCATCGCTGTGGGCGTTACTATTCTCAACCGGGGGTACAGTTTCCAGTCGTAATGTTTTTCATTGTGTCCGGGATATAAAACCTTTCCTTTTCAAACTTTCTCTTTGATTAACATTAATCCACATCTTGTCAGTGATTAAACATGTTTCAAGTTTAAATGTTAAATTCTGGTCTCGAGCCCTCCTGTTCGACCAAACCGAAATTACCCCTCCCACTTTGGCTCGTCCAGTGGGTGTAGCAAGGGTCGTGCCATCGCCTAGTAAACGGAGGGTGCATTAATTGTTGCATTTCGATGCACATTTTGATTATATTCAGAAGATATTGTGGCAAAACTCAGATAGAGAAGCATTTATATTCACATCTCACTTATTCAAGACTGGCTGAGAGCAGCACTTCCATTCAGTTAACATCATTACGCCATTTATTATGCCAAGAAAGATGAAGCCAATACATTTTGCCCTCCCTGGTCTCAGCCAGAAATGGTTATACCTTACAGTTTTTTCCCACGGAATGAAAACAAATGTACTTGGGCTGAGGCCCAAGTACAACAAAAACACTTGCAGCTGCCAACGGAAATATATTTTATACATATATACTCATAGTAAAATAAATCTTTCTTTATCAACCATTTTCTTAAGTCTGAAATCATTTTATTGGCTATCAGACTGGACTGCATAATGTACGTTTCAGAATGAATAAACATGCCGATGATATGTAAAACACACAAAACTTGCACGTGCTAATGGAAATGTATTTAATAACTCACAGTAAAAAATCTGACTTTATTCACCATTTTTCTTAAGTCAGACATTATTGTCTTGATATATTTGGGACTAGACTAAATACTTGTCAATATACATTTTAAAACCGAATAAAAATACAGGTGGTATATGTATAACAAAACTGCAGCTGCTTATGGAAATATATTTCATAGTAAAAACTGACTTTATCCACCATTTTCGTCAGTCAGAGTTGAAGGTATACGTAGTATATGCATCTGTCGTATGCACCTTGAAAGTGAAAGACTTAACTTTCTCAAACTGTCCTTAAGAAATCTTTCAATCATTCTCTTTCAAAATCAATAATAAAAATCGGAGGTCACAGTGCAAATTTTGGTACAAGAGAAACAAATAAGCCAAGATTTACCGAGATTTGATATTCAAAATGGCCGCCATCCCTGTGTTAACTCTATATAGAAAAATAAAATTTTCGAATTTCGAAATATTAAGTTGGTGAAAAGTTTTCTTACACCAAGAGCTTTAAAATGAACCCCCACAAGTGGTATATCAGAAAGGAATTGTAAAAGTTTGAGAGTCCGAATATCAGTCCACGAGGTGCAAGCTACCACGTTACAGCAGGGCACCAAAGCCACCGATGTAATTACAGACAAACATTGATCTAACACTACCATACCTGTCATAACCCAAGAGTATGCATGAGTATGGAAAGAAAGCTCTCAGAAAGCTTTTGCCTTTTGTTTGTGCATAGGGGAAACACAGAATATTGAGTTTTAGTCAACTGTACTTGTTACTTGTTCAAAAGTCAAAATACAGACCGTTTTCTCATTCTCTCTGTATAGCGTTGACTGTAGGTGTTACTGGGCGTAAGATTGTGTGTGGGCTAAAATATCTCATTATTGAATGTAAATAGGCTCTCAAATTTTATCAAAACTTTTCTGGTCTGTCACTTATGGTGGATCATTTTGAAGCTCTAGGTGTGAGAACAATCTTCACCTTCTTAGATTTTCGAAAATCGAAACTTTAGTCTAAGCAGAGTTCAACTCAGAACTTGCGACCATTTTGAAATTCAAATATCGGTAAATGTTGGACGATTTGGTTTTTTTTTCAGACCACACTACGCATCGTGTTAAATCATTTTATCATTGATTTGGTGAGGGCAGTATTGAAGGTATCACAGAGAAAAGTTAGAGCAAAAGTTTAAGGCTTCCATATTCGAGGCGCATACTACGATAAGTTTTGTTGGTTGTATTTTGTTTGAAGGTATTGAACATTAAGATTTCTTGCATCGGAATAGAAGGTTGGTGCCTTCTAAAGCTCCAACAAATATTAATGCCGATGAGTTTGTTCCGCTGCCGGTGTGTTTCACACTGTGGTCACCAGCATTGTTATTACACGTTCTTTACCTGCGACGTGATTTTGACCGCTATCTTTCATCATACCGTTAGAGTTTTGATATCTTCCGTCAACTACTGAGTCAACCGGTAACTCTTTTGCGGCGTCTTTACGGCGATGGCGTGGTAGACAGCTTAAATTCTTCACACATCGGTTCAACGGCTCCAGTGAATGCATGCATTCAGGCAAAAAGTTCCAATTTCTGAGCGTTTTTGGCAGACGGTGCGGAGCCTTAGCTTGTAGAACATTCATGATGATTATTAAGACAATTAATAAGACAATAGGCACGCCCACTCCAACTAACCACTGCCACCCTGCGAGAGATAAAGCGAAAATAGAACCGGGGAGGAGGAAAAACATAAAAATAAGATACATGAGGGCAAACCATCTGTATTTTGCTGTTATGTTTCCGAGCTTTTTAGCCGCTTCAATGGGAATTTTCCTCATGTAAGGGAAAGGATACCAGATTATAATGCCGCTGATGTTGAAAAATAAGTGACATAGCGCTATTTGCAAAGCATGCTCGAAGTGTTTGGCATCCGAATTGGCAAGCGCCGCCAGCAGTCCGGTCACGGTCGTGCCGATGTTTGCGCCGAGCGTTAGCGGATAGGCTCTCTCAAGTTTTATGACGTCCAGGCCGACAAGAGGGGTTATGGTCGACGTGAATATCGAACTGCTCTGTAGTAACATTGTCAGACAAGCACCGACAAGGATTGCCACATAACCGGTGAGAAAACTCAGCTTCCCCGGGAAGTCTGCGTTCACCATCTTCTTGACAATTCTATCAACGCCCCCTCTGAGCATGGATTGGAGAAGTTTCACGATCGATATGAGACTGCTAATCATAATCAACAAGGATATTATCAGCAATATGATGCCAATAATTGTGTCGTTTAGGTCGGAATGCGCAAATATGTGGTCACCTGAAACGAATGAAAACGAAATACAAAAATTTAAAACTTGAGTGACTCTACTTCTATAATAAGCAAGATTGAGTTCTTTCACACTTTCACCTGAAAATGAGACGTTGCAATCCGAGATAGGCAGGAAAGTAATCACATTGCAAATATGCGTATACCGTGATGAGACTTATAAATTCAAGCATAGTGGCGGGTGGCGTTGCATATAACACATCGTATTTCTCCCAAAATCAATTTCTTGCAAAGATTAATTCGTTTTTCATTAGTTTGGTAACCTAAGCTATTGCCTGCGGTCACCTTTATGCATGACAAGCAGTCGTTAGATGGCTGCGTAAGAAGTGTAAATTTATGGAAATTTAAAAATCATATTATGAAGCACTGTATACTAGTAAACGAGGTCGTGAGAACATAACTGACAGTGTGTTTCTGACAGACCATGAAGATATCCCTAAACTTAATGTAGAGCAGAGTCAAAAATTAGAGGGTGCATTGACAATTGAAGAATGTACAAAAGCATTGAAAGGTATGTCAAATAATAAAAGTCCAGGTTCAGACGGCTTTCCACCAGAGTTTTATAAGATGTTCTGGGTGACAATTGGAAAATTCGTCACGAGGTCATTAAATCAAGCTCTCCATTCTGGTGAATTCTCAATAACACAAAAACAAGGTATAATTACATGTTTGCCAAAACAAAATAAAGACAGGCAACTTTTAAAGAACTGGCGACCAATAACTCTATTGAACACAGATTATAAGATTGCATCAACAGTGTTAGCCAATAGAATGAAAGGTGTGTTACCCGATATTATCCATGAAAATCAAAAGGGGTTTTTGAAAGGGCGATTTATTGGGGAAAATACCAGACTCGTCTACGATGTTTTATCCACCGCCAAAGAAAAGAATTTGCCAGGTTTAATGTTTTGATCGACTTCGAAAAAGCTTTCGACTCAATAGAATGGGACTATATGTTAAAGTACTGAAATATTTCAAGTTTGGTGAAAGTTTCTGTAAATGGGTAGGAATTTGTTATAGAAATATAAACAGTTGTGTAATAAATAATGGGAACTTTTCACAATTTTTCGATCTTCATAGAGGAGTTCGACAGGGTGACCCATTGTCGCCTTACTTGTTCATTACAGCAGTCGAGCTTTTGGCAGCCTCAATAAGAAGGTCTCCCCACGTTAAAGGTTTTTACATAAGTCAGAGAGAATTCCTGCTAGGTCAGTATGCTGATGATTCGTTTTTACTCTTAGATGGTTCACAAAGGTCATTGCAGGAGGCCCTTAACATATTGGAAAAGTTTTCTTTAATCTCTGGTCTCTGTCCAAACTTTGATAAAACTAAAGCGATTTGGTTTGGTTCAAAAGCCTGCTGTGGGGAACGGCTGGAAACAAAACAAAATATTCGATGGTCTGACGAACCTTTCACTCTACTTGGAATCACCTTTGATGTAAAGCTTGAAATAATTGAAGAACTAAACTACTTGCCGGTTGTCAGTTCAATTGAACGCTTGTTAAGTATATGGGCGACAAGATCTCTGACTCTATGTGGGAAAATATGTGTGGTTAAAACATTGGCAATACCGAAGCTCATACATATTATGTCAGTCCTACCAATTATGTCCACAACTCTCGTAAAAAAAGTGAATGACGTTCTCTTTAACTTTATATGGAACAACAGACAGCCAAAAATAAACAGACTAAGATTATGCTGTGATGTGCAAAATGGCGGTCTGAACATGTTAGACTTGTCAACATTAGCTAGTTCTTTACATATTACTTGGATTCATAGATTAATGTGTGATAAAAAAAGTCAATGGAAGGAATGGTTTAAGGCAGTTAGTGGATTTAGTGGTCAGTGTCTCCACTATTTTACTCCATCAATTGCAAGGAATGTAGCATCAATATATTTTAGTCAAAATAAGTTCTGGAAAGATACTTTGATGACATGGTCTGACCAACTGAAACAATTGAATCAAGACGACGAAGAAAGCGATCCAGTCACACAGTGCATTTGGTCCAATCCAAACATTCAAATCGATAATAAATCAGTGCATTATGTTAAGTGGCATAGACATGGTATCTGCAATTTGGAAGATTTACTAGATGAAAATCACTGTGTCATGACATTTAATCAATTTAGTCATAAATACAATATACCACAATCAGAAAGGTTGAAGTTCATAAGTATTATTGATGCTATTCCTAAGCAATTGAAAGCAAAAATAAAAAATAAAACACATAATCGATTAATAAACCAGTGTTTTTCAGAAAAAATATGTAGGAAAGTATATTTAAGTCTTTTTCAAAGTACGGTAATGAACAAAGTTAAAACACAAGTCAGTACGACCAAGTGGATAGAAAGATTTCATGTCGGTGACCTAAAAAAATTCTTTCCATTGACCTTCAAAATTACAGACGATACTGCCCTGCAAAGCTTTCAGTACAAGATTCTTACACGTACAATAGCTACCAATAAATTTTTAAAAATAAGAAATGTAATCACAAATGACAAATGTACTTTTTGTAATGAATGGGTGGAAGACATAGTCCATCTTTTTTTTGAGTGCAAACATATTCTTCAATTTTGGAGTGATGTAGAATCGCTTTTGCTGAAAAATTGTAATATTCCAATAACACTGATTCCAGAGAACGTTATATTGGGAATTATAACGAAAGATGATACATTCACTGTTAATGTTTTAGTAATTTTAGGTAAGAAATACATATATGATTGCAGAAGATTGCACAGAATACCAAAGATTCACAATTTACAATATGGGTACAAGAAGAATAACAGTAGAAAAACATAAACATAAATTAAGTTTCTTTGATAAAGATGACACGGATTCAAAATGGTCAAAATTAAGTCTATTTTGCCAATAGAATTTTGAGATTTTAAACCGAAGCACTGTCCTGCTTTTTTGTTTTTTTCTTTGTTTGGTTTTTCTTTTCTGTTGTTGTTATTTTTTGTTTTGTCTTTCTTTTTCTGAAAGCCAATAAAAAAATAAAAAAAAAAAATAAAAAAAATTATGGAAATTTATGCAAATGACCCGATTTCCTGGTTTCTTGTTCGTCCCGGTTTCAACAGTTCAAAGACATTTAACTCCACTATGGCCTAGTTCTATTTTTGTGAACTATTCATTTTAAGTTGTTCAAATAATATACAACAAAAAGAGAACTTTACTAAACAACGAAGTTCCTACATTTTGAATCTCTATTATGGTTATTGTGATTTAAAACAACCCCTGCCATATTTAAAAATGAGAACAGATATTACAAAACAAATTTAAATTGTTATTTTTTGGTATATACTCTAGTTTCAGATGGCATATTAAATTTCATAAAGTTGTATAAAGTTTGACTTAAAAATTCATTTTAATTATTAATACCCAATTTTCGGTTTTCTACCCCAAATATACTTCACTTCAATCTGTGAGTAATCTATTGTTATCATACGAAGTAATTAAGGAAGTTAAATACTTCTAAAAAACCTTTCATCTTCTGTAAGTTATGATTGAACGCTGAGAAACCTATCCACGCAAAGAATCGTTGCAACGTAATCAATACTTACAGCGCTTTATGTAGTTCGTATAGTTTGTGACTTCAGACAAAGCTGTCACGTTGGTGCCATTAACCAAATTAGTCACGTTGATGTTCATCATGATATCGTCCTTCTCACACCATCTTTTCACCAGGCTAACTTTTGATGTTTCCGCTATCTCACCGAGGGCAATCTTTGCGATCAAACTCTTATCCAGCTGCAGATAAATGAATAAAAGGTTGTTCAGAACCTTCCGGTTGTTAGTTGTAGTCGGAGACGCACCGTACCCTGATTGCCATGTAGAAGGTAGTTGATAATATTCGCAAGGTTTGAACATGGTACACGATTGTAATTGTAGCTTGTGTAGTTGTTTGGCTGTTTCAATGTTTTGATTATATTTACTGAAACAACCATAAAGTCCAAATTGACGATGTTTGCCCATCTTTGATTTTTATGACTACGGTTGTAACATGAGGGAGCTCTTTATTCAGTAATCACGTGACAACGGCAGGTACTCTTAAGACTACGCGATAAACTTATGATGGGGGAGTGTAATTGTATTAGAGCATTGGAGAAAGGTCTGAGACCAATGTGGCTTACTAATATGGCAGTAAACATATTTGAAAAATTGTAAATGCGATATGAAAATTAGCATTACGTACTTGTATGATCAATTTTGTTAACGGTTTTGTGATTACATTAAGGAAATCAACGTGAAAATCTTCGTTTGCCTCTACATTAGAATGACCAATGATGGCTTCGGTTAACAGGTAGAGATAGTTACTAGCGACCTCCAGTGGCAGAAGAACCAAAACTGACAACCAGTTAAAGCAGTCGTGGACAGTAGCCCCTGCAAATGCCCTTCTGAATTGCTCTGGACTGGCGACTTGACCCATGGACACGATAGTGTTTGTGATTGAAGTTCCAATGTTTGCCCCCATTATCATTGGAATCGCTTGCGTAACGCTTATAACTTATAATCAGTAGGAAAGAATGCCAAAGAGAAACAGAAAGAGCTAGGTTACAAGTCAGTCAATTAAAAAGCGTGTATTACTTCGTTGAAATGACAATACGAGCATGATACTTTGTGGATATACATTTTTTTCTTATCACAAATTTGATTCTAGCCCAAATATTCGTCACGTTTTCATTAATGTTTGGAGTTGACTTACACCATAACGACATTTTGCTTGATAGAGAACGCTCTTCCATCGTATTAAACCTGGTTCTACTGCGTAACTCACTGCACAAAAAAAATCTGTCGAATAGTGTGCAGTGTACAGTGCTGGATAGCGAATATCTAATAATTTCCCCATAGAATTAAAATAGGGATGGCAGCCAATTTGAATTTCAATTATCGGTTAATATTAAGTAATTTGTTTCCCTAGTTGAAACTTTTGCACGGTGACCCCTGACTTTCATTCTTGACTCGGTAAGAGAATGGTTGAAAGTTTCATTTAGGAATGTTTGAGCAAAAGTTTAAGTCTTGCGCTTTCGAGGTGCATACTACCTCAGCCATTTTCTATCTGAATACTTACGATCAGCGGCTACCATAGCGACGATAAGTGAAGTCGACGTACTCGAACTCTGTACCAAAACCGTGACAATGACACCAACCATCAACCCGGAAACAGGATTATTCATGATTTCGCTCTCAAAGACAGCTTTGCCAGCAGTAGAGCCCCCAATCAGAGTGAATGCTGAACCCATCACGTTGAGCGAACAGACGAACAGGTAGAGCAACAGTAGCAAGAGAATCACCTTCAAGCAATTTATCACGGCACATTTCGACGTGACTTCACATTGGAGTTTACCTTTTGGAAAAAATAGAAATTAAATTTTAAAGAACTTAGGAATAAATGCCGACTGTTTGCTTTCATCACTTTATATTCATTTGTATATTAAAACATATCAAGAATCTGTTCTTCAATGATTGATATTCTAGTTTCACATGCTTTCGTTCTTGACAAACGTTTAAAATAAAAAAAAATGCCCATTTTATATTTCCTAAATGCTAGTGACTTGTTTTCCAGTAGGTTGTTATTCACTAGCACTGCAGTGGGCATATGCAAATGAGTGTGTAAATTACGGTAAAGACACAAAGTGATATGATCTACGATTTGTGTATGCAGGAAGTTGTTATCAATGCTAATCAGTTTACACGCAATTATCAGCTGATACAGACTAATATAACGTCATAACTGCAGTACTAAGGTATGGACCATTACTTTATCGAAATGATGCGGTCTGCATGGGTACCTGCAAACTGTTTTTGTTTACATTCAAAAGTCTTTGCAACTCGTTTTTTTAGTCACGAAGAGCTTGCACTTTAAATTGCCTAAGTGTTAAAGTCTTAGACGCGAACTCACAACTTTTCGTCCATACATACTGGAAACATTGTGCGCACAACTATTTTAACTCGTTTTGAGTATGCCAGTTGATACTTTAAAATCCTAAGTGACAAAATGTCTCCAACGATGAAAGCCATGATGAACCTCCAACAAAAACTGGAAATACAAGGTTATTAATACACTGTAACTATATGTACATAATGTTTTGAATGTATTCAAATTCTTCAATGTTTATTATACAGAAAACATCTTTTTCACAATGATCACATTGTACTTCTCATACGTCATCAACATGCAAACCAAAAATACAACAAAACAACAACACACATACAAACAAAAAGTCCTTTAGGCACATTTCCGACACATTAGTTACCGAATGATATTGTCTTCACAGCTCAAAACCTTATCCGTTACGCCCTTTGGTCATCATCATCCCAGCTAACATGTAGTATCAGAGTAGTAGAATAGAATGACTGTTTCTGTGTAATTCTTGCAGGTTTTCCGGATTTTCAAACCATTATGCGTAATTTTGCCTGGATTACAACCTAAGCAGTCGATGTTAAAGGCATAAAATGGCTTCCTCATTCTATGTAGCACTTGTGTCAGTTACATAATTTACATTACCCTTTCGGAGCCCGACATCAGTGCTATAGCCACAGATAGCCCTCCCCCAAAAAACCAAACTAACCTTAAACAACAGTTAAAGCTGCAAGTAGTGTTGGCGGGGCCCAAGCGGTCGCAATGGTTGAAAGTACTTGCACTGATGATACTATGTGCGAAATTTGAGTTTTAAAAGGTCTTTTGGTTCTTGTAAATATAATTTTGAATATCATCTCATGGTTATTAAAGTTTTTTTATGAAAACCAGTATGGCCACCAAATTACGCGACCAATCCAAATATGCTTTGCACACTTATTAGTACTTACACTAAGGACAATCAAGTAAAATTTCAGTTCAAATGGTGCATGGGTTCTGGAGAAGAAGATTTTTGAATATTACTAACTGGTAATCGTAGGTTTTTCACAAAAATGTGGCTGCCAATCCAGTTACCAATAGAAATGCTTTTCACAAACTTAATAGTACACACTCTAAGGATGATACAAGTCAAATTTTTAATTAAATGGTGAGTTGGTTCTGGAGGAGAAGACTTTTAAAGATTAAATTGGAATTTTTTAAAACTAGCCACCAAACCACATGACCGATCCAAATCCCCTTTTGTAAGCTTGAAAGTGCTCAAAATGAGAATAATCGGAGTAAAATTTCAGTTCCATTAGTTTGTCGGTTCTGGAGAAGAAGATTTTTACAGGTTAAAATGTTAATTTTTGAAAGTCCAATATGGCGGCCAAGGTCACGTGACCGCTCAAGATTTCATTTGCAAATTTGAATGATCAGAGGCAAAGGTTGCTTTACAAAAAAATTAAAATCGACCAGCCCCCTAGGTCATTAGGAGAAGCCATTTTTCGTTGTTCCGAAAATCCAATATGGGCGCCTGGTCATGTGACCAATGGACAAATAGACCTCTCAGATGCCCTGACAACTGTAACAAGTTTGAGAGATGTAGCTGTAATGGTTTTTAGTTCTAGAGGAGCAAATAAACGGCAGAAGAAGAAAATAGAAAAATGCCAGTAAGACCAATAGAGGCCTAAACGTAAGCTTGGCCCCCCCTAAAACATGAAGAAACAACCTACCAAAACATTACATGACTATGTAACACTAAATAAATTTTTGTAAGGGAGCTATATTTTACAGTAGATATTTCCATATGCCTGAATCCTATGTCATGGATCAACTTGAACACCAAATATTCTTGCAGGGGTGATGAAGCTGTTTCGTCATCGTTTGCATCATGACAAAAATACAATAACATCCAGTCGTTTAAAAAAATTAAGAGTCTGGCATTCCGTAATGAAGCTAAATATATTATGATACTGATTACCATTATGCAATCATTGACTGGGATTTACTTTAAGGATGTGCCTGTTTGTCCTTCCTAGCCTTCACATTCTCAATATGAAGGTAAACAATATTGCTATGTCTTTTCACAAAACTTTGATTTTACACCAAACATCACTATGCAGTGTCTATGAGGCGAGGTTAAAATATGTCAACATCGAAATTTCGCCAAAAGCAAGCCCACTAGTCACATAAATGAGTTCCCACTTCAAATTCCCATTTCTTTCTTTTGAACATCGGAGGGGTATAATAGTCTGCAAAGTTGGCCTTTATCAGAAGTATGGAGGGGCGATGTAGTCTCCGGCAATTTTGCTGGCTTTCTCATAAAGTGCAAGGTCTTCATCTGTTTCACTTATCCCTCTCATCAATCTGCATAATGTCAAGGTCTCTTTCACCCAAGTCATAAATCATTTGCAGATGTTCATAATACTTTTCAGTATCCGCCTGAAACAGTTCTAGGACTCGATTATGCTGTTGTCTTTCTCCTCTGTACCCTAATAATTGAGTATAATTTCTATCGGATTCAAACCCACAACGTACGGCACCTAGCAAATCCCCACCCTTAAAAAAGAGTGGTTCAATAACCGAGTTAAGTTGTTATAATGTTTCTAACTGTGACCCCTCCTCTCAAGCTGTGGATCTAGAGTTCATTAAGCACTTACATTCACATACTCACTATCAAACTGGGCGTAAGACAGCCAATGGGACAATTCTGTCCACCAGCAGAACTATCACCCCTGGGTAGAAATTTAATGTAAAACAAGCACTGAACGTCCTTTAAACACCATTACATTAGGTTATGTTCCTAAAACTGTCACACCTATCACTGCTATATTTTTATCTACAGATAAGGTTCTTTTGGAATAATATTGCTCTCCTCGAAAACATATTTTGTGGCCACAGCTCAGATAACTACCCCTGCTAGTTTACAACTCCTATAAAGAGATGGTTTCTTGCATTTTCAACCTTTGTTTTCATAATAATCAGGCCGATAGTGATCCATCATACAGTGGGTTTACGAACAGCTCCATGTCCGCTATGGAAAGAGAAAAGATTAATTATTCAACATCATGAACTGCGTAGTCCCCTGGCCCATATAATACATCTTGGCTGTGGTGCTGACATCTCCGGTGATGCATTTTTACAGTTCAAATACTGGCTTTGCTTGATGTAACCCAATAGCAGTTTTGCTGACAACTGTAATACCTATAAATATGTAACAATTATTGTACAATCTGTGTTCTGGCACGTCTCTGATGGACCCTTCAGCTGTTCGACTTGTTTTTTCTGAAATTTAATCTGACGACTGGCTTCAACCCTAGCCTGATGTTTTTCCACCTTTGTAAAGTTATTTTTCGATCATTTATCTTCAGGCTTAACAATGCAGTCACTTTAAAAGCTTTGTAAGAGCCCTTCGTAATCTCTGGTATGGTCTCATCCACTTCGGGATTCACAATTTGGAATTCGGGATTCATTCGTAATCTTCATCGACATGGCCATCACCGCAATTAGGGTTGTTATTGCGCCCACCCCAAATTCCAAATGTTCAGCAGTAATTAGACCAGCATTAAAGGGCAACCACGAATCCTCACTCGTTGTCTTTGCGGCCTTTTATTGTTTGTATTTCAGTAGTGAGAGTCAAGTCATTCTTAAGATCAGTACTAAGTTGTCACTGATAACAGCACAGAGGCTTGACTCGTATGTCTGGAAGGCCCCTTATGTTGCCGATCATTCCAATTCTTGACTTTTCCTAACATGTAATTTCTGACAGAAACATCTTTTCACTAGTGTCATCACCCCGTCCTCTCGGACAACAATGTCTCAGATCCCAGCATCTCTTGAAGTCTCATTAAATGCACTTGTCATATCTGCTATTCTTAGTAGAAAGAAAATCTATGTCAAAATTTTATACAGAAAAAATAAAATATACATGGTGAAGTTATGATGTACGTCCCATTCAATTTGCAAAAAAAAATGCATTATTACTAAGCATCTTACCACAATAAATGCCGTTATCACTGATGTAGTTGCAATTACTATTAACCCATTCTTTATATACTCATATATTGGATCTGGATGCTCCATCTTGGACTGTACCGGAGGTTCCCTTCATGGCTCAAGCACACTTTGGAGCACTAATGTAGTGCCCTGACGTACAATGTAAAGTGTCTGATGTGATCTTTCCATTTATAGACTGCACTCTGTTATCATGAAGTATTGACATCATCATTGTAACCCAATTTCACATCCGGAGTTTCAAGTTACAATTCATTGCTTTAGCCAGCCATACTGTACAGGAAGATTTCCATACTGCTTGGTAACAGGTAAAGTTGAGGACTGACGGCCATTTCTAATATTCCCTATGTTTATGCGATTCTATCTTGGTATCTTTGATCATTTTGTCTTCGTCTGTAGCCACAATCATACCTTCAAGGCGTCTGAGAGACTGTTGCTGTGTTAGGACGGCCCCGCTGCTGCCAACGGCCATGCTTGTTCTTTCCCTGTGCATTGAGGACACATATACAAGCACTGTAGGACAGTCAGAAAAGTCCCGCTGGGGTCAGACCTTTACCGTGCCGTTGTAAAAATCGACAGTATTTGCCCTCTGCATCTCCATTTTTCATATAACTTATACGGGCTAGCACTCTCTTAGTTGCTGATACATGCACTGCCATTACCAGATCATTTGTCTACTTCCTTCCGAAAGCATAAAATAATTGATCTTTTGAGTTGAAGACAACGTTCATTTAAATTTGCATCAAATTTTCATTTGACACTATATGGATTATCTTTACTGTAAGCATGTACGGATATTTATAACCAAGTCCTTTGGCGTCACCAAAGTTCAAGGATGAAACTGACCAAAAGTAAATTAACATAAGTTGATATAAAACGCCTCTGACAACAAGTGGGATCTGCCATTAGCAATAGAAGTTCTTCAGCATTGGGTCTGGAGGTGGAAGCCAATGAACGAAAATCCTGCATCTTGTACACCTCGTCACTGCTATCGTAGTCCAACGCAAATGGAACACTTGGCACTCCGTTGGTGTGACCACACAATCTAGCAACTATGGTAGGATGCATGGATACACAATTTTGCTGCGCTTCGTTCCAACTGCAGCCAGAAAATATCATTGCTTGTTGTGATTGCACGTATGCTGAGTCTTCTTGCTCACTCAGGGTTCCTGGCAGATATTCGTGCTGCTGTACTCCTGGTAGGTTTTGTACAAAATAGCTTTCAGCATGCTTGTATTGTAATATATAGCCCCTGCGATTGTTCTTAAGCATCTTTGTGCCCTGATTAATTTTCACATCTCCGATATCATTTAAGCATAGATTGATAATGGGTTTCATGTGTATTCCCAGTAGTTACATATATTTGTTTGTCTGTGGCTATGGCACTATGCCAGGGTCTGAAGGGGTTTAGGGACTGGACAAAAATTACAGGGGGTGGGGGTGGGCCGGTGTTTTTTTGGGGGTGGGTCGCCATTTTTCGCGCAAGCATTTTTGAAGGGTCATAAAATTTTGTGCTAGCCTATGGGGGAGGGTCACCTTTTTTATGCATAAAAGCTGAAATTGCATGTGCACGTATTACAGAATATGAAATACTGAAAAATGAAAAAATACCTCCTGGCACTTTCATTTTCTGTCATTTCCATTTTCGGCGCCCCCTTCGGGCGCAAGTTTAAGAGTATAATAAACAATGTATTGATGATCCAAGCAGCCACATTGATTTAAGTTTTCATGATTTCTACTTATCCAACTCCTCTATTGTACAAATAAACTGTCCCCTATAATGACGCTTTCAATAACAATTTGGGAGATCACTTATTTGATATCATTCTCCCATTGACAATACATTGGGCATAGGTCGGTGTCAAATGTTCATGAAGCTGTATGTACATTTTTCATTTTTTGAGGACATTGACAGAATGCAAACTATTCAGAATAGTGCAAAATGTCATCAATAACAACTGGAAGCTTCAGGTCGAACAACTTTTGAATAACAATTTAGGATCAGATAACCTATGAGTTATGTGTAGTTTCCTCATGGCCTACAATGTATAGTGAATCAACATTCTGTGAAATTCCAAAATCAAATTTCTTGCACAACCATTGACTTGAAACCACTCTAGTCTAATCATGAACATTAATACTAATAATTAGGTATACATAAATGCACAGATTTACCTAGTTTTGTATTGGAAAAAAATATTCATAGATTCATAGGCTGCCATGCATAGTGAATGGACATTTCAGTGAAATTCCAAAATCAAATTTCTTGCACAACCATAGACTTGAAACCACTGTAGTCTAGTCATGAACATTAATACTAATAATTATATGTACATAAATGCACAGATTTACCTAGTCTTGTATTGGAAAAAAATATTCATAGGCTGCCATGCATGGTGAATGGACATTTCAGTGAAATTCAAAAATCAAATTTATTGCACAACCATTGACTTGTAACCACTCTAGTCTAATCATGAACATTAATACTAATAATTAGGTGTACATAAATGCACAGATGTACCTAGTCTTGTATTGGAAAAAAAAATATTCATAGTTTCATCATATGCTGCCATGTATAAGGAATGGACATTTCAGTGAAATTCCAAAATCAAATTTCTTGCACAACCATTGACTTGTAACCACTCTAGTCTAATCATGAACATTAATACTAATAATTAGGTGTACATAAATGCACAGATGTACCTAGTTTTGTATTGGGAAAAAAATATTCATAGTTTCATCATAGGCTGCCATGCATAGTGAATCGACATTATCGATGAAATCTAAAAATTACATTTTTTGTACATGCATGCACTTTTTCCTGCCACTTCAAGCAAAGAACATTTACATGAATTATCACACACATATGATTTGTTATTTTTTGGACAAAGCTTTATATCGGCCGCATTTTGCCTTTTTTTGGGAGGGGACTTCAAACGTATAGTAAGTCAGAAGGAGGTCTTGAACACATTGCGTGTTTGTTTGGGATACTTAGTAACAGGGGAGGGTCACTTATTTTCATGCAGGGATAAGGGGGAGGGTCACTAATTTTTGTGCATGAACTTTTGAAGGGTCACTATTTTTGATGTAGCGGTGTTTCAAAAAACACCGGCCCACCCCCTGTAATTTATGTCCAGTCCCTTAGGAAACAGCGTAACTTATGTCGGTGTTATATAGAATGGGGAGATCATTTTATACTTCTTAATGTGACTACGCAGTCTGAAGATGCTCACGTGTTTCATTATGTATTGCAGTTATGTGTAAATTTGAACCTTGGCCACATGTTTGCAACTTCATTGAAAGTGTTATAATCAACATGAGTAATATTCAACAGGATTAATTCTAAATCCAAGTATATATTCCCAATCAGGAAAGTTCATTAAAATATGCAAATTAGCAATTGACTGAAATGTTCTCATTAAATACGCAAATAAGGAATTGGCTGAAGTAAAAATGTTAAATGACTTTCAATAATGTCGTATCATAGTATCTTTAATGTACAAAGCAATTCGTCAACTTTGATCTAGTCAAGAAAGATAAATTCCTTAATTAGGAAAGTTCATTAAATTTGCAAATGAGGAATTGGCTGAAGCAAAAATGCTTAACGACTTTCAATGTTGTATCATAGTATCTTTAATTTACATAGCAAGTTTCATCAATTTTAGTCAAGTCAAATCAGATATATATCCCTAATTAGGAAAGTTCATTAAATGTGCAAATTATCCAATATATTTTTGTCACCCCTTAATATCTTTCACAGCTGATATATCTTGGTGTGATCAACATTTGTAGCAAATCTCATCAAATTGTGTGCAGTCGTTGTCAATATATATCCAGTTTTTTTCTAAAATCATTAATTATGCAAATGAGCAAAAAGTAAGCAAGCCACACCCACCAAAAACTCATCAGTTCTTGCCATTTGCGAACTAAATCTATTTACTAGATTTGATTCTGATCCGATGAACCGTTTTTGAGATATCGAGCACAGAGACAGACAGACAGACAGACAGACGCACAGACAGACAGACAGACAGACACACAGACAGACAGACAGACATCGCTGCGACATATGCTCACGTGTGTGAACACGTGAGCATAAAAGGTCGCTCTATACTACTCAAAGAGTTTATTATGTGTGACCGTATTTGTTTATTTGACATAATGATTGTAAACGATTGTGCGCTTCATTTGTGATTGACGACCTTTAGACTGCATCATGACCATGTTAAACGCTCGCAGGATAACTCATGGACAAGTTCAGCAGCACTATGTTTTCATTCAACAAATTCACACCTTTTGCTATATGGGTTCGATGCGGTACGTATTTACATATGATATGTATTGACATCTTCGTTGTTGCAATCGTTACAATTTTGGTGTAGTTTTTATAGATCTGTTGAGTGTTGACTGACATGCTCTCCAAAAGACGTATACACTGACATCCCGCTGATCTGGACCCATTTTATAGCCAAGCCTTGCCTTTAAACAACAGTCAAAATATGATATTTGCAAAACAAGGAAGATTTATGTCTGTCGGCCTTCTTTGAACGATCGGTTTTACTATGGCTTGTTTAAGTATGTAGATGTTTATCCTGTGGTGTCAAAAAGGTTCAAGGATGAAATCATGAATGTATAGCTATAGCTATAGCTAAGAGTAAACAAACAACATTTGATTTAAGACACCCTGCCGACTACAAGTGGAATCTGACATTATCAACAGAAGTAAATTCTTTGCGATACCTGCAAAACAAGAGAGGGTTTGAAGAGAGGTAATTCGAAAAAGATATACCAAAGTTATAGTTTTTGTGGGGAAAATAAACTACAAGTGTGGATCAGAATTTCCGAATGGAAAATTGCACTTGATGAATATATCGTCGTGTTCTTCTTCCATTTTGATTAACCTTTCTTATTGTTATATTACCCCAATCAGAATGAAACTAACGCAGCTTTAGAGTAACATCCTGTTTTAATAGGTTGAAATATACCTGTTGATGTTTCCAAGTTTTTGACGTCATCTTCCTCATCTTCACGTTTATCTTCAGATGATACTTTTGGTGGACAATGTCCCGATTCAATCCTCGTATACATCATGCAGGCAACTTCGAGGAAAAAATGAGACAATTGCATTACTTTCTTCTTTGGTGATTTTGACACATTCTGACGTACTATCGTGCTTAAATTCTTAAATTTCGGGGTTTATTTAAACTGTAGTAATTATTAGGCTTTGATAAGGAACGAGAAACGGTTACATGGAGAAATTGAAAATACAAGAAAATGTTACATACACAAAATGCCGAGTACTTGCATACACGCATTTGCTGTTCCAATAAAGATACCAAAGTGTAATGTTTGACAAAAAAGAAACACCTACTAACACAGTGGGAAATAATTGCCTTCCTGCAGTGCCTGCCTGGCGCGGGTATATCTTTTGGCTGAGCACATGGAATTTCACATTTTGCTGCCCGATGTACTTGTGAAATAATTTCCGATCTTTTTGTATGCCGAAAGTATAGGTGAGGCAGATTAACAGACCAGTTACAAAAATGTAATTTGCTGTATGAATTTTAAAAATTACCCGCTCTGATATTTGTTTCTACGAATTTCTTACAGTGCCGTAGTTCAAAGATGGTCAAAGAGTGGAATATTGATTGATTAAAAACTGCAATGTGCACATTTGTTTCACTAACCTTACGTTATATTTCTGACGAACAAAGCACCAAAGCAGTGGGTACTGTGACCTCAGCCTAAATAGTATATCTGAACGAATCTAATGTTTATAAACAATTTATTAGTCCCCGTGTCCGGGGCACTTGGTTGGGCAATTTCAAGCGTCCAATAGCGTCCTTTCACGCAGATATCTAAGCCTGCCCCGGTCAATTTCTTCCAAACTTGACATAAAGATAAATAAACGATGGCATACGCATACATATACCTTTCATGTCGTTTTTTCGATCCTACTAATAAGAGTTCAACTGTGCCTAATGACACTTTTAATAAGCTTATATGCATATTTAATGAAATTCTGTCATTAGGCTGTCTATCAAGACTGTGCGCCCCGATTTTGACATGACCTCTGTTATATATTGGTCATACCAAGGTCTAGTCATGTTATGAGCACGACATTTTGAACACCACCTCATGGGCATATTTAATAAATTTTGGTAAAGAGACTTCATAATAGTTCCGATTGCACTGACTTTGACGGTACCTCAGCAGTATAGTAATCATGCTTAAGTCTAGCTATGTTATAGCTTTTCTGAGCACGAGATTCCGATTACTAACTCATTTGCGGTAATATCATAAAAACCCAGGAAAAGTACTTCTTGAGAGAAGTATAAACTAGCAGTGGCAGTTACTAGAGCTGTTTCTACCAAATAACATTTTCTCGTAGAGCAGAAAAATGTTTTTCTCAAATAGATGTGGCAGGATCAGTTGGCATATAAAGATTAGACGTAGTGTTTAACACGACGGCGTTTACAGGATATTCAACTTTCGGACGAAAGTTGTCAGGTCAAGGTGAAGAAATGATCAGGAAAGAGAAAGGTATGGACAAATGCATGCCTTAGGACTGTAATCAATGAATATACTGAGAAGTATTGTGAACAGCCGCAAATGGTTTATGATTGGACAAATACAGACTTATAACCATGTAGATTAATAAAAATGACCTAAGTGTGACAGATGGGGACCTTTTACTTTACCTGGACTCGTCAAAGGCAGCAATAGATATCAAATCAGGTCCAATAAACATTATCATTCAAGGTAACTATGAAATTTACCAGGTCCAAGGAATATATTGAAAATGACAAAGGTAATGGGGTCATCTTGAACCACGAAATAGTGGTGGTATCAGGTGTCCGGAATGGGTAAGCGTACCCTGCCAGCTAGCTGCACCCATCAAGATTGACCCAAAGCGACAAATCCGTTGTTATTGATGAATTCTTTAAATTACTTTTGTGAGTCAAAATTTGGTATGCAGTCACTCATCATTTGAGAAACAGACAGGTCATATTATGATACAACATATCCGTATATACCATAGAACTTCTTAAATGATTGCACTAATCTACTTTCCACATTCAGGGTCGATGATGTCAGAATCACTTAAAATTGACTTTGCAGTTTATTATACTCCTTCAAACGATCAAAATAAATTGGAACACATTTATATGACTGGGGAACTTGCTGTAGGGGAAGTTTTGAAAAAATAGACATTTTAACCATTTACATATAGTCCTAATTGGTGGATAGCATATATTAGATATTCTGAAAAAATATAGCAATGCTTTTTCTTTTATATTGAACTAAATTGTGCAGGCCAAGAAGGACAAAGAGGCACATGCCTAAGGTAAATCATAGACAACGGTTGTGTGATGATAACTTGTACTCTTACTACAACAATCTTAGCTTCTTCATAATGCTAAAGAATCAACTTTTTCAAAAGATCGTGTCTTATTTGTATGTTTCAAAAGCAGAAATCGATGAACATTTTTAACCACCACTGGCTGCTTCAAACCAGTTAGAACCGGTTTAAACTGGTTAGCCAGCCCTGTGTATCCTACAATAGTATATATCTCGCTATAGTTGTTGCTGTAGCAATATTAGATGATAATGAAGCCCTCTACCACATACTATTAGGGAACTGGGGTGCATTTCTTAGAAAACGTTTGCCATACATTCTAAAACTCACATGACTAACATTTCATTTTTATTTTCGATAAGCGTGTATCAAAATCGGAAAAGGCAGATGAAGAATGAGATATTCCGAGGTGCCACAGCACATGAACACATACGAAGCATGACCATACCCTACCTGCACAAGAATTTATCATAAAAAGCATCGTGTGACACAAGACAGAAGATGTGAATATCTTCATCCATTTTCTTATACTCCATGTCAGAGGAATCAATTTCAAGTCATATAAGGTTGAAAGACAGGAACAGATATACAAGATCTTAAGCAACGAGAAATACTGTTGCCGGCTGTTTAAGCGGTTGATGACTTCAGCTAGGGAATTAACTCGCTGAGAGGTAACACAAGATGCTACTACACAGAGACGTCGTAAGTTGAAGTGGACGATGTTTATTGCAAACGCTGTCAGCTTGACCGACCAGAAAGTCATGTTCTTACATCCCAAAACTTCTCATTAAATAGACAATTTTTCAGGGCGTAACCTGAACATGTAAAGTAGTTTACAGGAAGTAACTGTTCATTGGTTAAAAAGTATTAAAGATACTTGATCGGATAGAAGATAAAAATCCTAGTACTTGATAGGAATGAAGTTTCTAAAATATTCAGAATTATTCTGCTGAGTTGGCATCTCAACTAACGCTTTTTAATATTTATAATGTTCTTTTGACAAGAGTCGACTTCTAAAAATAATAGTTACTACCGTTGTGTGGTCAAGATTTGTGGAGCCAGAATTTGATTATGTATGTATGTGCCATTGTTTCATGCCGAAGTCAATTAAATGATGACCACTGTGATGTAGCCATATCGGTGTCACACTTCATTTTTTTAGCTTAATTGTCCACTCGAGTACCAGTATCAATGTCAATGTCAGTAAACATCTTTTGTTCGCATTTGTCTGACCGGTAGTGGCATTGTATGTTAATTAACACATTGGCAACGAAACTTGAGTCAATAAAAGAACTACCGGTAAAGATACTTCAGTAAACAAAAGAAAAGACCCTTCACGTTGTACTGTGTGAAATTGTTTATCCCAGTGAACGTTCGTTATGAGTTCAACAAAATTGTACACATTCCCTCTAATACTTTTACTTTAAAAATTACAATCGTAACAATATCCCACTTCCCCTCCAGAAAACCAAAAGCTAAAAACAAACGAAAACCAATAATCTACCTAGAATGTCACGATGAAGAAGTAAAACATACAAAAACCCACCTGCAGGCGTAAGAAGCAGAACAGCCTAAAGAATCAGCCAGGAGTTGATTTATCAAACTCTTGTACTAAATTAGATCAGTGTTTTTATTATATCCCACGGCCAATAATCTACGGGGTAACTGCAATTGTTTCAAGTCCTCCAGCCACTATTGTAGATGTTGCAGCATGCAGCTTTTAAAAGGTGAGTCAGAGCTCTGCAACAAATTAGTCATCGAGTATGGGTCCTGTACATCATATTTTAAATGCGATGGAGCAAAAATTCTGACAAGCAGAACACTTTTATGTAATAAGTAGTTGCGGTTTCAGACGAGCTCTAATTATAACCAAATTTTAACTTTTATAAACATATATTAAACATTTCGTTGTCAATGATCCTTAGCAGGTTGAGGGATAGGTTGATTGTCCATTGACGTCGATCATCTGTCTTCGCTAGCCTTTTTGAATTTCTTTCTCGGAGCCACTGCTCAGAAAACCTTAATATTTGGATTTTAAATAAGTTTGATGAAATCGTATTTGGATTTCAAGTAAGTTTGATCGAGCTTTCCTCATTTTGGTCAAACATCTTTTTTCTCGGATACCGCTTGACCGACAACTTGCAAATGTATGTACACTTAAAGGTTTAATTTACATAAAGCTTCTAGGTACAAAAGTTTGAGAATTTCTTCTTTATTTTTAGCTCAATTTTCTTTAAAAGTTCTTCTTTTAAATTGTTCATCGTGAAAAAGTTTAGTTATTATGGATACGATTGGAACTAATTTGGGATCTTCATATTTTTCAAATTTATCAAATATGTTAGGTGCCCTATGGGTGAATGTCTCGATATTACCAATTACTCATAAAAACAGGTGTGTAACGTTTAAAGAAAAACAGATGAGCAAACATTTGCAGATTTTCAAGACATTACTTCACCATCCAATTATCCCAAATTAGTTCCAATCGTGTTTATGTTTTTTTTTTGTATTTAAAATTGTTTTATTGGTAACATTTTTTTAGTAACATGAACTTAAGATAAAAATGAAGTACAGTGCTTAGTTATCCACAATTTTGTGTAAAATTGAAATCCATTTGTTGCAATGTCTCTCTAGTTTGTCTTTTTCCAGAGCTATTTCGTACTCTAGATGGTAGTTGAATTTCACTTGCAACATAAAAGCTGCAAAGTGTGGTTTACTCTGTTTCATTTTCATGGCATAGATGTGTCTTTTGGCTAACAGTAGCAAGTGATTATGAATGTCAGAGTAACCGTCAACACCAAAGAGCACTTCATTTAAGTTATGTCTCGTGAACAAACTGAGAGATGCCTCGAAAAATGTGTGAAACTCGTTCCAGAAGGTCTCAGTGAATTAACAGGTGTAGAAAAGATGATCTAGTGTCTCGTTGCTGTTTTGGCAGAATGAACAGAGCGGTGATTGGTCCATGCCTCTTCTAGATAGATCGTAGTTTGTGTATAGAATATGATGAAGAAGTTTGAACTGGAATTCACGTGTTTTTTTGTCTATGGCTACCTTAAATGGTAGACTATATATGGGAGACCATGGTCCAGTAAAGTCATATTCTCTTTCATAATATCGTTCATTAATTGGACTTAGTTCCTCTTTACAGTCAATGGCGTTTCTGATGCTCTCCCTGGTAACTTTGTGGGAGGGTCGAAAGTTACAATAAAAAAACTCATATTCATATTCATCTTTAAACACCGGCTCAACCAGCAATGGCTCCGGCCACCTAACTCTGAGACATGTGATTGCTCCATAAAGAAGGAGGACTTCGTGCCCTTGGAGGTTTTTGTTGGTTAATTTTTCCCATGACAGATACCCCTCCTCGGTAAGTAAATCAAATATTAATTCAAACCCTTTCTGTCTTAGCTTTGGATTATAGACAGAATGCCCTCCAATTAGAACATTTCTGTTGTTCCAAATTGTTTGACAAGTAATGTCAATCTCAGAGTCATTGACCTCAACATTGCAGACCGACCAGGATTCAAGCATTTCTTGGTAGAATCTCGGTAGGGGCAGGCTGAGTGAGTTAAAATCGAAGTTACACTTGAATAGGTACTTTCCACCCACAGATTTTAGACGATGGTCTAGAAAGAGTTTCAGGGGTGCTCTATGTTTCCATCTAAATACCTTTTAATAAGGTTTATACGCATAAGCTTGTGTGTAGTTTTCACATCGGGAGCCTTTAAGCCCCCCTCTGAGACCCCTCTGACCATTACCTTTCTGGTTATTCTATCTTTCCCATTCCAGAGGAAATTGAAGATAAGCTGTTCAAATCTCTTAAGAATTTCAGGTGTTATTGTGGTCATTCTCATGACATAATTAAGTTGTGATAGGGCGAATGTTTTCAAAATCTGAACTTTGCCCATGAGTGTCAGGGATCTCTTTTTCCATGTTCCCAGAGTTCCTTCGATCTGCTTGAGTGGTGTTGCATAATTGAGAGTGGTGTTTAACTCTTGGTTATACGAAATGTAAATTCCTGCAATTTTGATTGGTGAAGTCGGCCATTTGATGCCAAATGGTTTTTTCTTACGTCTTTTCCACTTACCAAGCCAAATAGCTTCCGTTTTAGTAGGGTTGACCATCAAGCCTGAGAGTGAGTGGAACTCGTGCAACATTTCAAATATTCTCTGACATGACTGTTCATCTGTAACAAAGGTCGTCAGGTCATCCGCAAATGCGGCATATTTGCATTCACCTATTCCTGACCTGATACCCTTGACATTGGCGTCATCATTCAAGTTAATTAAGAATATTTCTAGCGCAAGGATGAACAAATAGGGTGACAATGGATCTCCTTGTCTCACCCCCCTTTCAATGTTAAAATATCCGGTACTGAAACCATTGTTCATAACGCAACTGCTCAAGTCTATGTAAAATGTAATGAACCATTGTTTAAAGAGTGGGCCAAACCCGTACACTGCATGAAAACGCAATAATACAGATAAATTCACATTAATGAGTTGCCTGTATCATAGAACAATACCCGTGAATTCACATGAATCCACATGGATCCAGGCTTCCTGAACACAAGAAATGGATTCTTGACTGTATTCATCTGTATATGCACTATTCAGCTAAAATACAAGCAATAATCCATGCTAATACAGTTAGTATTATTGGGTTTTTATGCAGTGGTATGTATTTAAACATTCCATAATGTAATCCCATTCTAAACTGTCGAAGGCTTTCTCAAAGTCTATGGCAAGCAGTATTCCCGGGAGTTTGTTTTCGTCTGTATGCCAGAGAATTTCCCCACTCAGCCTGATGTAGTCACTTATATCTCTGTCTTTGACAAAGGCACTCAGCTGGCAGTTAATGAGGCTAGGCAAAACATTTTTCAGACGATTGGCGAGACACTTTGCAGCTACTTTAGCGTCGGCGTTGATGAGAGAGATCGGTCGCCAATTTTTGATGTATTTGGTGTCTCTCCCTTTCTTTTCTATTAGTGTGATCACACTTTGTCTCTGGGAGTTGGAAAGACTCCCGTTTTCGAACCCATAGTTGAGAGAATCAACTACTGTTGTCCCAATTGTCGGCCAAAATGTTGTGTAGAATTCTGCTGGCAATCCATCATTGCCAGGGGTCTTATTTCTTGGCATCATAGTGAGGGCACAGTAAATTTCATTGTGGGTTATTGGTGACTCACAATTTTTCATGAGCTGGTGCTCAAGTTTGGGGATGTTGTCATTTTTCAGGAAGTGGTGGTCAGTAATATCCCTTTCTGGGTTGGTTTTGGAGGAGTAGAGAGTACTGTAAAATGTCTTTAGCTCAGAAAGGATGTCTTTCTGCGATGTTTTCAGTTCATTGTTTGCGCCAATGATTCTTTTGATATGCCCTTTTCTCCCCCTCCTCTTCTCCAGCCCTAGAAAATACTTATTGTTTTTCTCCCCTTTTTCATGCCATCTGACTCTTGAACGAATAATTGAACCTTCAGTTAGGTAGTCATATTCCCTCTCGAGCTTTGCTTTTGCATTTTGGAGTCTGAGGATGTCGTCCTCTGACGCATTTGGCCTGAGGGAGGTCTCTAGATCGGAAACTGCTCCCTCAAGTTCATTGATACGTTTCTTTTTGAGTTTCGCAATTTGTTTTGAGTATGAGATTGAAAATGTTTTAATCTCATATTTCAGGAGGTCCCATTTGAGACCTTTGTCCTCTATTCCGTCGTAATCTCGGAGCCATATGGTAAACTTTTGGGAAAGTTCGTCAATGTAAACACTGTCCTGTAATAAGCTGGTATTTAGTTTCCAATATGACAGACCAAATGGTGTGGTGACAGGGTCAAAGGTCAGAGTCACTGCTGAATGATCTGTTGCAATGGAAGGGATAATCTCGGTGGAGCTGATATCTTGTTGCAGTGAATCGCTGATAAGGAAGTAGTCTAAGCGACTTTGTGTAATGGAAGGCCTGTGTCTACGCCAGGTGAATTGAGTGACCCCGGGATTACATACTCGCCATATATCAATCAAAGTGTGATGTTCTAACAGTTGCAATATGCTCTCCTTGGCTTTTTGCCAATTGGGACCACTGGAGCCCGATCTGTCGATTTCATTATTAAATGTAAAATTAAAGTCTCCGCCGATGACAATTTCTGTGTCTGGTTGAACTTCATGAGACGACAGTATGTCAAGAAGTTCCTGTGTGAATTGAACATGAGATTTTTCATCATTGGGTGCATAAATATTTAGGAGCAGGAAGTTTCTGCCATCAATTGTTACATCTAGCAAAATGTACCTTCCATGCTCGGATGTTAGTGTTTTGTTCACAGTATGATTACAGGTGCGTAAAATAGTCATGACACCTCTACTATTGTGTGTCCCGTGAGAATAAAAACAGTCGCCCGAAGCCTGGGATGACCAAAATTTCTCATTATCTGACGTGCTGTGTGTTTCCTGAAGGAAAACAATATTTGGCTTCTTATGTTTTAACCATGTTAACACCTTCTTTCTTTTCTTAAATTCCCTGAGACCTCTCACATTAAGTGATAAGAATTTCAATTTGTGCATGTTTGATGAAATTGGAATATTTTAAAAGCACACTTACTTCCATTCTGTTGGTTGTTACCTTTTTTTGGATAGAATAGTAAAGAACAAGGATAAGAAAAGGACTAAAGGAGAAAAAACAGTTCCTACTAAATCTAATGAAAAAAGTTCTGGCAATAGTTAAAGATAGTTGTTGTCGCATGACTTGAGTGAAGATGATGTGGCAGTGTAGCTCTCCAATCTGCTGGTCGAATGTTCATGCATTCGCATGGGTGGTCTGAGGCGCGGTTCTTAAACCACATCGAGTGTTGGTGGGGGTCGTGAGGTTACTTGACTCCGTCGATATACAGCATTCCATTCCGGAAGATTGGTTTCTTTCCGTCCTTGTAAGCTTGCGCCATGAACTTGTGGTACAGGCGTTTTTTCTTGTAATCTGCGGGGAGCAGGTATTGTTTGATGTAGATTTCTGTTCCGACTAGGGCTTGCTTGGCTTTGCGTAATATCTGTTGACTTTTCGCCAGTAGAGTGAATTTCACAATGATAGGTCGTGACCGATTATTGGTGATGCTCCCTCTTACTGGGGCTCGAAAGGCTTTTTCTATTCCGTGATCACTTACTTTGAACTTGTCCGTTAGCAATTGTCAGGCAACCTCCATTGGCTTTTCGTTTCTTTACACCGTAGAAGCGGAGGGAGCATTCTCTTAGTCGACGTTGTGCTCGAATACTTTCCTCCTGAGTGTTTTTTAAGTTTTCTGTGAGTTGACAGACTTTCTGTTCGAGGGAGGCGATCCTGGTTTCATTGTCGTCGGCTTTGGTAACAGCATATTCACTCGATTTCTCGATGTCGTTTTGCCTCTCCTCGAGTTTTGTTACTCGATCTTCGACATCTGATAATACCAAGAGTTTGGTTTTGATCGTGGTGACATCTGCTTGCAAAGTTTCCAGTCTTTTGTAGAGCATTTCCATGATGATTTTATCTGGAGAAGGTTCTTCCCCGTCGCTGGCCTCGTGTTCATGAGGGGTGTCGTTTTGGCCGTCGCTTTGGTCTGAAGCAGTTCCAGTGAACGCTGTGATGCTTTTTTGCTTCTTTTTCTTGCCTTGCGGTGGTTGGATCCTCGGCATTTTCGGTCTGCGGGGGGACTGGGTATTCACAGAGGTGATGATTGAGTATTGGTACTCAGACTTTCTGAGAAGAGCTGAAAACTATGGCAGATTTGGAGAGCTGTAGGGTTAACGCACTTGCCTAGTTGTACATGGTCACGTGACTCATCGTGTTTATGTTTAAGAAATGACCTTATTTAGTTTTGTTCAAATGATGATGAAGTTTGTATGGGCAAAATATCAGAGCTCAGTTTCAGGTAACGTTTGGACATTTGCTGGTTTTCACCAATACTATTCCAAACCAAGTATCGCGTTGTTTATTTTAATCATGGATAGTGCGATTTGTATTTTTATCTTATTTACTTGAGCTGGGTCTTGCAAAAACCGCCTTCAAATTATGGACTAATAGTGCGCTTTAGTGTATCATCGCATGCATTCAGGGCGACATAATTTTGATTGCAAAAAAAAGGACTAGTCTACGAATCTATCATAACTTCATGGTGACACTGAATGAACTTTGTTTTGTAATTCTGTTATTTAAAAAAATCGTTCTGCAGTTTGCTGCTACCATAAAACTACTGAAGTAATTTATCGTATGCGTGGGGATTAAACTTCGTCATAACTTATTCGTCGGATTATCATACTTCCATACTTTGGTTCAGGGAAGGGAGTTTGCAGTCAAACGCTTGGAATTTCGTTTGTAATATACGTTTTCAGTATCCTGGGCCCCTCTTATGTTCGCCCATTCTTGATCACAGATGAGAAAAATGTAACAACTTAGCCGGCTACTGAACCACTCTTTTTTGGGAGTGGAGATTTAGCCGAGCGGTTCTGTCTATGGCCTCTCAGCTAGGCGACTGATGCCGTATGTTGTGGGTTCGAATCCGATTGAAAACTAGCCGTATTTTCTACCCTGGGTTGGTAACGCTGCTGGTGGACAGAATTGTCCCCGAGGTTATCGTTCGCCCAGTTAAAGCTATGAAATTCGTTTCTTCGCTTCGATAAAGTGTGTATGTGCGATATACGATAGTGAGCATGCGTGCGTGAGTGCTTCACGAACTCTACAACGTGTTGAGCGGTCTCAGTCAGAAAAATGTAACAACTTAGCCGGCTATTGAACCACTCTTTTTTGGGAGTGGAGATTTAGCCGAGCGGTTCTGTCTATGGCCTCTCAGCTAGGCGACTGATGCCGTATGTTGTGGGTTCGAATCCGATTGAAAACTAGCCGTATTCATTGTCAACTAGAAAGAGTTCTTGAACTTTTCACATACTCTCTGAGGTTTCTCGTCCTTTTGCAAATTGTGACGTATCTGCCGAAATGATCGCTTGGAGCAGAGTTGAAGTTTAGAACTTCGAAGGTAAACGGGCATTTATTTCAATATCTAAATTATGCAACATTTCCAAAATTATTATTTAATCCTGTTCTTAGGCCATGTAACGATAGTCATATCAACTATGAGGTCTTGCGTTTAAACTATTGACAATAAAAAGTTCATTACGCCTGAAATGACCAAATGTTTAAATAAAGAAACCACATTAGAAGTTCAGCTTAGTATATGAAATTTTAATTCCTTGAAAATACTCCACCTAGTCGCCTTACCAATTACTTATCTCTATCTGTATTGTGTCCGTCACATTCGTTAGCATCAGTGCCTTCAAGCGAAATATATTTCGATTGTACAGAAGAACACTATTCGTCTATTACGTTTAAAGCTTGATGTGGATGAATAATTTCAAAGCGTCAACAACTAACTTTATAATACCCTCAACAGACTTAGTGGAGGGAAAACTCGATATCGATGCAAAACTAAGCAGGAGATATCCATTAATTTACAAATTTTTAAGGTATTTTCTTTTCTTTTGACCTGAATTCTTTCAAATTTAAATGATATGGTGATTTGGTAGAGGTGCCAATAGCAATAGACAGTATTTTGATGTGGTCAGGCGCATCAGACATCTACTATTAATTTTTTCAGTTCTGTACTTGCTCTTGGTGATGTTTAAAAATCCATCTGTTAATAATTTAATGATTCTTTCGATATCAAAGTTATGTAAAACATCATGTATTCCAAGTAAGTCTGTTGAGGGGCCACATTAATAAGTTATGTGGTTTGGAAGTTTTGTTTCTTCTTTCTCGTCTTGTGTATGTTCTTCTTGTCCTGACTCTCCCTCTGCTTCTCTGGATAATTTCTTGCAACAACACCGAGAGAGGCACGACATCCGTCCCATGCAATTGTCAAGCCACTCTAGCGAACGCATCCATTGTGGTAAGAATTCCCAGTTTCTTAATTTTCGTGGCAGGTATTGCGGTGCTTTCTTCTGAAGTTGATTGATTACAACAATTATGATAGTTAAAGTTAAGACTATCCCAGCAAATATCACCGGATATATCCATCCAGCCAGCGATAGTGCAAAAACTAAACCTGGCAGAGCAAAGAACATAAACGCGAGGTAGAATAGAGGAAACCATCTATACTTTGCCGTTATTTCTCCTAATTTTTTTGCAGCTGAGATTGGGATTTTTCTTAAAAATGGAATGGGAAACCAGATTAGGATACCACTGATATTGAAGAAAAAGTGGCACAATGCTATTTGCAAGGCCTCTTCGAAGTGTCTTGCGTCAGCGTTGGCAAGGGCAGCCAGCAGCCCTGTCATTGTGGTCCCTATATTTGCACCGAGCGTCAGGGGATAGGCTCTCTTCAGATCCACGACACCGAGCCCGACTAGCGGGGTCAAAGCTGAAGTGAAGATCGAACTGCTTTGCAACAACATGGTCAGACCGGCACCGACTAGGATTGTGATGTAGCCCGTAAGGCACTTTCCAACTTTTCCTGGCAGTTTCGCATTTACCACTTTCTTCACAATCCTGTCTACTCCACCTTTCAACATGGATTGAAGGAGCTTAACAATCGAGACAAGACAGATCATCATAATTGTCAAAGATATTGCCAGCAGTATACCGCCTATAACAGTGTCGCTCATCGTCGAATGTGAGAATAGATGATCACCTAAAATGAAACAAAATAGAATTCTAAACACCTACTTGGAAATGAAAAGTTCATTTCTGCTTATACTTATTGTAATTGTAACGATGATTCTTATAGCCCATTTTGAATTTTAAATGGGTTGTGTTTAGCATTAAATATTCGTTGGAATATGTTTATCTTACTTTGTTCATTCTAATGATGATCATGAGTGTAATCACTTGAGAAAGATCTGTTATCCGATCAAAACCAAGACATGATATTCCAAATCACACTATGGCAAGCCAAATTTCATATTGTAATGATCTTGCACTTGCCAACATGGGTAAAGTTCAATTTCATCGGTTAACGCACCTTCTTGGAAAGTTTAACTTTCAATGAAATGTATCTTTGGGACGTTTTCTGGTATTCTTATTCTGTCTGTTGAGAACGCTTTCTTACTGTACGTCCGAAATCATATCATCGCAATGGATAGTGTTCAATTTCAAATGTTGAAAATTGGATTTTTGTCCGGACTAAAATTCATTTTCAATTACATAGACTACTTTACATTGTGTTAGTCCAGCTCGTACTCTAGTACATTTCAATATGCTGAGGGATAATTACAAGAGAACGAACATGTTTAGTTCTTGAAGCAAATGCAATGAAAATACTGTCAAAGATATTCAGCCATTCTTCCTTTAATATTTCTATTCTTTTAAAACATCCTAAACCACTTACATCGCTCTATGTAGTTCGTGTAGTTTGTCACTTCCATTAGGTTGGTCACGTTGGTTCCGTTGATTGATTCTGTCACATTAATTTCCATCATGACATCTTCCTTATCGCACCATCTTTTAACCAAACTCATATTTTGTGAATCTGTTTCACCTAGGGCAATTTTGGCAATCACGCCTTTATCCAGCTGTAAAGATACAAGGATTATCATTAGAGTCGAGTCGGAATTTATGATTCGTTACGCTACAAAGCAACGTTTCAAAGTTCGGGTACTGTGCATTACTGAAGTTACTTCTAAGTTGCTCTCAAACCGAATAATGTTGCTTTCTGACTTTACAGTCAGATTATAAAGAACCCCGAGGAAACTTCTCATCCAACTCAAATGCGGCTCGTAGTACAAAAATTCCTGATCCCAATGAAACTAGACAGTTATGCCGACCGTTAGGTGATTACACTGATACTTGATCATGGAACATGAAAATAAAGGAACAAAAAATACACTACATTGTCATTGAATATATTCATCTCAAAGCAAACATAAATAATGGATCACATCTACTTTCAAAGATGATGAATGTTACTGCAAATAAGTTACATGTGACAAATCGGGTGCAATCTTTGCAGAGGCGATGATTGAAAAAGACTCTTCGTGGCCATTTTTCCCTCAAGCGCATTGATAGTTCTATGAATTTTTTCTTGAGATGATGTAAGTATACTTGCCTGAATTATGCTCTTTGTCAAAGGTTTTGTTATTATTTTAAGAAAATCAACTTTCAACTTCTCGTTTGCTTTAGCATTAGTGTTGCCCACGATTTCACCCGTCAGTCTGTACAGATACCCAGTGGCTACCTCCACGGGTAGTAGTACCAATACCGACAACCAGTTGAAACAGTCGTGGACGGTGGCTCCCGCAAAGGCCTTTTTAAAACGCTTTAGATTGGTGACTTGGCCAATCGATACGATGGTATTGGTAATCGAGGTCCCTATATTTGCACCCATAACCATTGGAATTGCCTGCCGCACTTTTATAACTGTTGAGACGCCAAAGAGAAATTCGATGGTTTTAGAAATACGTATTTGATCGCAGTTGTAGCGGGCAGAGAGAGAGAGAGAGAGAGAGAGAGAGAGAGAGAGAGAGAGAGAGAGAGAGAGATTTTACGTTGTGTTTTGATTAATTCGCTGATTCGTACGTTTTACTCATTTTATTGGATAACGAAAATATTTTTGTTTTAGTCCATTAATTAAAGAGACTGGCAATGTTCTTGAATAGTTTAATGAGGTACTCACGATCAGCGGCAACCATGGTGACAATCAGTGACGTCGACGTACTTGAACTCTGTACCAAAACCGTTATCAGGACACCCACCATCAACGCAGAAATCGGATTGTTCATGATTTCGCTGTTGACTATAGTCTTGCCGGCAGTACTGCCGCCGATTAAAGTGAAAGCTGAACCCATGACACCAAGAGAGCAGATAAAAAGATAAAGTAGAAACAGCAGCAGAATTGTTTTCAAAAAGTTTATCACACAACACGTAGTATTGCACTTCTGAACAGATTCTGCAAGAAAAAATACAAACACAATTTATTTCGTAAAAAGATTGATTGGTTTTGTGCCTTTGATGTGTCTTATTTAAGCAATAAACCACACCAAGCGACGGTATAACACGAGATTTTAACCAGTTCATGAGCGATATAACGAGTGCATATATGACGGGAACAGGTCAAAATCGAGTATTATACCCGTTATTGAGGTGGTTTATTGCTATTATACATTATAAAATTAAATTGAAATTCTGGCCTGAAAGGTCAAAAATGGAATTTTGCTCCAGCTAGGGCTCGTGCCTGTTCCAACTGTACTTACTATAGCAGGATTATTTTCCACGTTTCGACCAATCAGATCAGTATTTGCGTCATCAATATATATGCAATGGTATGATAGAACTACTAGTTTAGCATGAACCATCGTGAATTATTCTTATTATTGCACGGCATTGTGTTTACATTCGGAAAGATACGTCGTCATTTAGAAGTACAAGTTAAGGTAGACAGGTGATATATGTAAAGTAGCTTCTTTCTGACTTAAACGTACATATACCTCTCATGCTACTTCTTTCTGAGCGATCACAAATTGTTACCTAATTTTTCTGAACTTTCTGTTTTCTCGTTTGAACCGTTGACCCTCACTCCTTCGTCGCTAGACTTTTCAGGTTCGGCCAGTGGCACCAGCGTGTACTCCCCAGTGTCCGACGACATCTGTTAAATGGAAATTTAAGTCAAGATTACCCCATTGCGTCCGTGAACAAAGCTTTCAATGAATTGTTATCATTTTCTTTCCTCGGTAAATTTGACCATTGCAAACTTTAGGTATGATACCCTATTTCAACTGGCATATTTCTTCATTTCTATATTTTTTATTTTAACCATCCTCATCTTAGTAAACTGGGTCTAATCATCCTTACGAATACATTTAGGCTTTCATGGGGGTTCATGTTATGGATTTTCAAACAACAGTCACTCCACCCTCTACTGCTACTCTTATTACCCTACTCTACTTGTTTTGAACAGCAACTTTTGGCCTTTGTTTTGCGCGGCTCCTTTCATCTTGCCATAAATATTTAAGGCACAATAGTAATGTATCATCGAAGATAAAAGGGGCAGTAGAATAGGCAGTACGGTCAGCCCTAAAGATAAAGTGACTGCTTCGTCAGCATTTGTTTCTTAGTACATCGTATACGCAAAGTTAGTCGATGTTTTAAGTTATTTTCTCAATTGTCATAAGCCCGATTATGATAAGAAAAAAATGCACGCTGGGAATAAACAGAGATTACATGCAAAGGAAAGTCATGTGAGTAGAGACGCCGCACATCGCCGGGATGTAACGTTTCATACTCAGAATCGAGTTGGTTCATCCTTTTAATAATTGGGCACTCACCACGCATCGATGCCAAGGAGGCGTTCACATGGTTTGTTGTAAAACGCCAGTGAGTAGATTGTCACTATATTTGTGAATTCAGAGGGGATATTCTGTGGAAAAACATTGATGTAAAAGCGTTCCCGCCACAATAATATTTGCAACAGAAGTGTGACCATTAAATATTTACCAAAATTCGAATCAATAATACTGTTTGACGATTGTTTGCATGGTCGTAGATAGCGGACACGATATCCTTCTGCTTTCTTTGGTTGTTCAGAAACTTGTCGAAGCGTTATGGCTTATTTACTTTAAGAAATTATCTGAAAGTATCCACCCTTATCGACAAGAATTTTGTCTATAATTACTTGCTAAACATTGATTAAAGCTACATATCAGTCAATTGATATTTTTTATAATACGCCATCATTATTAAAGTCTTAACAGTATATGACATTCAAAATGACCGCTATCCCTGTGTTAACTCTCTGGCAAAAATTAATGTTCACAAGCATAGTCACTCATTAACCTTCAGAATGGGTCCCCACAAGTGTTATAGCAACATGCATTGTAAAACTTCGACCACAGACGTTGGAGCGGAAGACCCACTGTCTATGGCTTTCCGTTCTTCCTGAATATAATAAGTGTACCTTTAGTCAGACGTGTTTTTAAAAGCGACTATAACAAGACGAACGAACTTACAGCAAACATCAAAATGGTTTACCTGTCTACAGCAGTGGATCGACTTATTTTTGTGACCTTAGACGGGTTGAAATTTGCGTTCGATTTGGAATGGCGGTATGGTTATCTGGTTGCTATAGATCGGGAGAAAGGCCTTGTGGTGTGTTATGTCGCCATTACGATATGATGTCTTCCATCGGTCCACAACCTGCGAAAACAGGACAAAACTGATTTATTTAAGAAAGAATGCTGTACAACAAGTATTTGGCCGTGTTCTTCGTTGTTATTTCGCTAGTGAGGCGGAGGCAACGCTCAGGTTTGCCCCCGTGTTCACACTTGTGATCTGGTGTCGCACCGATGTCTGTTGACTCGATCAAAGTTGACGAAACTTGCTATGAAAATTTTAGATACTATGATGTAACATTGTTGAAAGTTTTTTAGCATTTTTACTCCAGCTAATTCCTAATTTGCACATTTAACAAACATTCAAAATTTGGGATTATATTGACAAGAGTCGATGAAAGTGTCATACAAATTGATGATAAAGTTATAGAATAGCAGGATAAGAAATGTTGAATTTTCGCGTCAGCAACTTGATAATTTGCATAATTAATGAGCTTTCACAATATGATATAAATAGCTTTACGGAATCGACCATAGGCAATTACACTTACAATGAAAAGTGGTGAAAAATGGCAACTCTCAAAAAAATAGGGTATTTTCATTTCAGCTACATATTTGTGCACTTAAATTGGAGTAACATACTTAAATTGGAATTATCTATGATGAATATTTTCGTGATGGTTATCATAATACTTTCAATGAAGTTGCAAATTTGTGGCGAATGTTTCAATTTACAGACAACTGAAATATATACTGAAACACGGGAGCATTTTCAGTTCATCTCTGGTTTTAAGTAAGTTGTTCAGCTTTGGAAGTCCAAAGGACAAGTAAACTGTATTGGCGACCTATGGAATGTAATCTTGATTGGGTCAAGGATGGACGAAAGATCGAAATCAAACATCATTGTGATTTCGTTTATAAAATTGTCACGAAAATTTGTTTTACGACATACAAAACAAGTAAAGATATATTACAAGTAATAACGACTTATTGACTGAAGATTGAAAACAGATAACAATCGTTTACATGTAAACATAGCTGAGCCTAGTTCTCTGGACAAACAAAGTTGTTTTATTGTCTTTGAATCCAGATAATTTGATACAAATTAGTCCTTAGCAATAGGTTGACTTAATTGCACAAATATATGTAATTGGATATGATCTATCCCTTTCCCACTAGGGATAATTCTATCCTCCCTGGATATACAAATTTTGTTCAAATCCTTGACTTTTGAGCCAATATACTGGTAACGACTACTTCCTGTGCCGGGTCAAATAAAGTTAATGGCGTCCTTGTCATCTGCTATATCTGGGTCAGTGGTAGCAGTAATTCTCCACCACGGTGCAGTGTACTGTGTACATGAGCCACAGTTTAGCAGTTCGTACCCTGAACAGTGCAAAGTCTTACGGTGTACATTGCTTTTTCTCTCCTAGTCAAGATAACAGTTATTGAATGAGTAGATTAACATAAAAGGAACCAAAATTGGAAATCATGCATGTATGCGCGAAATATAAAGCCAAAACGTTGTTGATCTCCAGAGGCAACTTAGCTTCTTCAGTGGTATTTACTCTTGATTATACATACACGATCAGAACCGGCATGTTCTCGAACATTACAAAGTTCTCGAACATTACAAAGGATTTCCAAACCAGACTTTGAGACAGCACAGGTTTGAGTATTGAGCCGATCATGGTGTCCAAACAGGAGGACTTTTCGAAATATGACCCAATAAATTCTGCGGCCCGGTACATGAATCCTTAATGCGACAAGGACAGCTAGTGTGACATACATACCTTTGTATCTAGCCATTACACATCAAACCCACAGCACGACCTGACAGTACACTTCACAGTTGACTTCAGAGAGATGCGTAATAAAGGCATTACAAATTCTCGCCATCTACCCGACTGGTCCTTAGAAGGTCATATATCCCTAAAATACTTTGTGTCATTTATGCAAGCCACCCACCAATTCCAAATATCGTGTACAGAACTAAAATGGACGCAGTTGAGCACATGTTTCTTGCAACGTATCATTTTACTCATCTAAGACAGCTGAGAAATAACTCAAGCTGTTAAACTCTATATTTTCTTCATAATGTTCTTGCAACAAGCTATCTGACTTATAAAATCCCGTCATTATCTAAACTTTAGACACATGTTAGAACATAGGTCAGAATGTGACCTGGCGTATATAGAGCCACTGTGTTCTGCATTCCTCGATACAGCATGTTGAATGGCTTGTTCTCATTTGTGACATCATTTACTTTTAGTGTCGCACAATTACTCACCGACCAATCATTTAGCAGTCTTCACTTTTCCTGAAATGCAAGTCTTTCCCTGTGTCCTGCCAATTAGTTGATCACACACGTAGGGTTACTGTAAAACAAACCAAATGTAACCACGGCAGCTTTTGACCGTACCGCGTTGCCGTTCAACGTCCAAGGGGCGATAGGAATGAAGGAATTAACAATTCCAGGGGTGGGGTATTTCGGGAAACTTGTAATCGGAATTTTTTTCATGGAAAATTTCCCTTTTTCCCAGTGAGGGTCGTTACCTGCCTCTTTGACTTACTTGAATAATCGGTCAAATTCCTGCTCAGCTGCGCTAATAAAACACTCCGCATTCGTAGGAGTGTATACATTTTGCTTACAAATGAAATAATACTTTAAGTTGTTTATTTTATTTAATGTCCTAATTACAAAATAAAAGTAAAAGACGCTTGTGGAGAAAAAACACAAATTTTCATCAGCATGCCTGAAAAGACTTTGGTATAGACAATGGAATAAGCAATAAAATGAAGTGTGTTGAAAGAAGTTTGCTCTGTAAATTAAGTTACTGATGAGTACTGTATAAATATAAAACGTTTTGGTGTGTGCATCAAAGGATTCATGCTACCTCTTGTCCATTTGTTGACGAGTGTTTCCTAAACGGCTTGTTGCTGTTTATTTTCGTATAAGCTAAGCAGTACTTTCAAGGATAAGTTGGAGCTTATGAATATCTGTGTACGACTGAAAAGTGATCTTGAATGTATTCTAGTAATTTTGCCATTCCATTTCAAGCATTTTCCAAATGAACGTAAATCCTACACTTGATGTATGACGTCATAACATAAACATCGCTAATTTATTCGTAAATCACCGGTTTTGATGCGTATTGTCCATCGACGTTGATTAACAATTTAACTGTCTGTCACCCCTCTGTAGCATATCGTTTGACTTTACAGGATACCCAATCGCGAATGGCGTCGCAAGATCTGCTGTAAAGATAAGAGGAATGCGCATGTGTTGATGGATAATTATTCTTAACATATATCGAGTGTTATTTTAACAAAGTCTTGGTTTTCCCGCCATTTTCTGTCATTTGCCATTTTATTTGCTGTAAATGCGCGTCTGCGCCTTTCTCGACTAAAAATATGAGCGCACAATTGTCAAACATTCAATGCTTTTAAAATAACTGATTCAATTGTGTCTGAATTCAGTGAAATCACATCAACTGTACAGCCAGGCGTATTGAAGCACAGAGTACTAGCTCTAAACATGGTGTACACATGGAGTCCACGTGGAGGATCGCTGTACTCCACTTCACTATCTTTATCATTGGCGGGAAGCCAAATACCTGGTTTAATACCTGGTTGCCGGGTCATTCTGGGGTTATCAAGCCACTTCACTTCGTTCCCCGGACTTGACAAAAAAAAAAGACCGTTGTGAAGATTTTAGTGATGTCCACAACATGGGAGCTAAATGCTATGCATAACTTGTTATAATCATATTAGTGTTTCCCCAGGGGGATATGAGATACGGACTGGTATGCTGACACAATGCGTATGATCTTAATTTTTGACTGCCAATCCTAATCCAGTTTGTTTTCTGCTGAGGATATGACGTCATTACGGATTGGCGTGCTGAAACCATGCGTATGACCTTAATTTTTGACTGCCGGATTCAGGTCGCAGGCGTTCGCGAGCCACTGAACACGTGGATAGCACAATGCAATATGCCATTTCTTGTACTTTTTAAGTCATTCCTCGAGCGACAGCATATGATGCGTGTTTCTTCCCCGCAGGCGTTTTTGGTCTGATCACTATATACTGCAAGTGATCGGTTGAACCTCGTTTGCAGGCTACATTGCGACCTTTGGTTTACCATCTCATATACTTTGGTCCTTCTGGACGCATATATACCTAAAAAGAATTTCCGCCGGCTTACAGCGGCCATAACTGCCATAACTCATCCAGGTTGCAGGCGTTCTCCAACCGAGCACGTGGACAACATGAAGCAAATTCCAATCACCCACGTGTACTTCATCGATTGACATCATTCCCTCACGGTATTCTAACCTGACCCATGATCCAATCACTCGGAGATACATGTACAGACAAACAATGTCTAAAGGTTACTCTCTTTTAGAGGGTGGTACACTCCTGAGATCTTTGATCTTATAGTATATATAGACATACATTTTATTAGTAGATAGAGTTTTAAAATGATAAGCCTGCGATATGTATTCAAGTAGCTTTTGTACCATGCATTTCATTGCTTTTAAAACATCAAATGGTGCCTGCGACATCGTACGTGCGTATTCTATCTGTCTCTGTCTCCCCTTCTGTCTCTATTTCCCTGTCTATCTCTGTCTCCCTGTGTCCGTGTCTGTGTTTCTGTACCTCTCTGTCTCTGTGTCCCTGCCTCTCAGTCTGTCTGTCTTTCTCTGTCAGTGTCTCTCTGTCTATCTGCCCGCCTATGTCTGTCTCTCTGTCTCTGTACCTCTCTGTCTTCCTGTTTCTGTCTTTCTGTCTATCAGTTTGTCTCTGTCTGTCTGTCTGTCTGTCTGTCTGTCAGTCTGTCTGTCTGTCTGTGCCTGGCTGTCTGTCTCTGTCTGTCCATTTCTCTCTTGTCTGTCTGTCTGTGTCTGTCTGTCTGTCTGTCTGTCTGTCTCTCTCTCTCTCTCTCTCTCTCTCTCTCTCTCTCTCTCTCTCTCTCTCTCTCTCTCTCTCTCTCTCTCTCTCTCTCTCTCTCTCTCTCTCTCTCTCTCTCTCTCTCCTACTATATGTGTACGGTGTTCACGGCCATTGAAATGTGTATCTTGATTATCTCGTAAATACATGTTATCTTTGCCACAGAATTTTGTACACTAATAACGTCCTTGTTTTACGCATCCCTTTCAAATTATTGGGCGATGATATTTTTTAGAACAGGAGTTTTGACAATTTTTACTATTGAATATTCATACTTTTAGCTACTTAATATCGAAGACTATAAAGACATCAAAATAGGCTCAATTTTAGAAGAAAGATATTTGAGAATTTTATGATCATGATTATATTTCATCTACAATTTCTTAAAGTGATAAAAAGATTATTATACGAAAGAGGACTGACGTCTGACGTCCGTTTTGTGCCGTTTGAGTCGACGTTGATGCTTCGTTTCAAATCGTTGAATCCCTAAAGCAGCGATACAGTATGTACTGATTTGATGTCTACTTGGTTTCTGGACCTGGCAAAGCGCCGATCGGTACAACAAAGGTAACCTGTGGGTCATATCCTTATAATGCTCGTATCTCCTTATCAGGGTCTGATTAAACTTTAAGTATTCTTCGATTGTAAAAAAACTAGATAAAGCTTTTGGATGCTAATATTTCGGTCATTACGGGTCAAATATTGCACAGTTAGCTTTGTGGTTTAATTGCAAAAAAGTGAATCAATTAGATAGACATTAATCTGATGTAACGAGATATTATAAAATGTTTGTATGAAGATACATCTACAGTAACGGACACAGTCGCTGTTTTTGAAATTGGTGTGCGTCATAAATGTCTCCTAAAAATAAATCATGACAACAATTTATGTTGATCATTCGGATCCATACGCATACATGTTTGGTTTTTTTGTGGGAGTGTCAACTGTCTCATTAAGGCATTTCTTGTCAGTACTTGAAATTAGATCATTTGTCTTACACAGTAACATTCTTCAGCATGTTGAAACGTTTTGTGAAATGTGAGTTAATTTTAAAATGATAAAGAAAACATAGAAAAGGCGTCCGAAGGTAGCTGGTTGTCTCTACAAACTTACCAACCGTCCAAAGTTTTATCAATAGTATAGAGACTATAGTGTTCCCCATTTTGCAATAACGGATAAACGGATGAACAACCAACCAAGTAAGCTAACATCCACCCAAACAAATAAAAAAAACCCAAACAATTAAGCAAGCAAGCAAGGAAACAAACAAACAAACAAACAAACAGACTGACAAACATATTGTAAATAAATATCATGAAGTTACAACTGCATAGTCCTAACGAGGTTATCACTAGCAGGTATTTTGGAAATTTAATCATCTGTACTGTAGCAGACCTTCGGTTGAATGACGTCATAAGTATAGCGCACGGCCTTGTTTCTAGTGTTTTTCGTCCTGATTTCCACAGGCAAAACAGTTTCTGCTCTTCACTATTTGAGTCGTTTCAAGCACAGTCCATGCACTAAGTGTTTCAGACAAAGAAAGCAAAAGTGGTGTTACTGACAAAACAGCGCCCTCTTCGTTAGGAGTTTCTAAGATTAGGTTCTAGGCAAATAAACGAGATACCGGGAGGAAGGAAAAGATTCCGACAAAATTTCTTATTCGAATAGATGCGCAGACAGCTGTGAAAAAAAATTTGACAATCGCAAGTTGTAGAAACAGTTCCTTTTAAATTAAAAATAAATCTTACTCTTTTGCTGCTGGCATCAGCTTACAATCAGGCATCCTTGAGCTACATGATGAAGACCATGACCAGGTCACCGATCGTCAATGCAGCGAAAGCAATATTCAGGCTTTTGCAATCAAAGATGGCCTTAATGACTGTCACACCACCTTGCAGAGTTTGACCCCATCACTCGGAGTGTATCAGTGAGTACATAGATTGATGAGCAGGCCGATGAGTATAGGGCTAACGTGCAGCATCTTGCATAATAGCAGGATGAGTACCCTTCGATTAGTACGGCAGAACAAGAATTTACCATCATAGCCCAGCACCTTTCCGAACAAGCTGTGAAAAATAGAGTTAATTTTAATTGAATGATTCGGAAAGAGTGTGCGATCTGGTATTCTCAAGGAAAGAAACGATGATTCAGATATTTTCACAGTTAACATCACTCATTCATAATTTAGAACATAGTTGAAAGGGTTCTTAAGTTCTTATTAGACCTGTTAACTGTCTACTGAATTGGGAAACATATTCACCTTAACCCTTCGAGTGCTGTAATTTTTCCCACCAAAAACTGTATTTATTTATTTATTTATTTAAATAAATAAATAAATAAATAAATAAATAAATAAATAAATAAATAAATAAATAAATAAATAGATAAATAAAGTTTTGGTGGGAAAAATTCGTGTAACATTTTTCCAATTTTTTTGAATTTTTCTGGTTTCATTGACTACAATTTATTATCAAAATTTTGGCAAAAATCTGAAAAAAATGACGAGTATATTTTGTGAAGGCGGCAAAAATTGACTTTGGCGCTCAAATGGTTAAAGGTCTACAGTCACATGTAATCTAAATATGCCCATATATGGTCAAAGGGGCGATCCTTGGTATTCAAAATGCCAATGTGAGGGCGCTGTTTTTAAAAAGCGGCCACCCTCTTAAAATCTGTTATTGATTAGATTTTCTCTTCCCATGGTAACTGGCAATATTGGAACAGGTGACAGTATACCTTTAAGCCCACATGTCTAATTTCGCTTAAAGTCGTCCAGTCTTTGCTATCCTTGCGATACTTTCCCGCCGCTATTCTATGTTGTGAACAATTGTAGTTACTTGACAAGCATATATTTTCTCAGCTGCGAGATACTTCTCTATACATTTTCAGATCTTATTTCGAGTTTCTCTAGTACGGTGACACACCGATTTTTTGTTAAGCCTGTACCAGTCAATGGGGATGAAATCATGCTTAGAGATAGTACTCGACTCAATAATGTCACGACAGACTTGGCAAAAGGGAATCTGTATAGAATTCAGCTTGGAAATGTGTAGAATTTGATGTGTGAAAGTCAAGGAATTTACAGCCATATACACTGTTACATTCGCCTATACATTATTGGTAGAATATCTATACGTTTATTTAGCGTTTACTGTGGGTCTCTGCAATGGTTATTTTTTTTTGAAAAATCCTGGAATGCAAGATGGTGACCTTGAACTACATGGCTCTATTATATGACAACAGTCGGCTGAAAGGCGAGTAACCAAGGCATTTCGAGCCCGTAAACAAAATACAAAGTGTGTTACCCGACATAGTTGTCCCAGCAGAAGGTATTTAGTAGTGTCTGCTAGGTCACACGGTCCATTAATAACGTGATTTGAGCTTCGCCACGGAGACTCCATACATTGCAGTGTCGGTCTTCGACAAATCCTTAGAATTGACAATGCCGATGATCGTCACGAAGTGATGTGTTTGCCGTTCTTTCATTTATCATTGCTGATACTGAAACAAGATCGAGGGGTAGAAATTACCGCCGCCGTGGCATTGCAGCATCTCTTTGATACCGTTGTTGTATCGTATTCATGGTGGCGTTGCAAAATTGTTTGTTGGCAGAATAAACAGAATAATTCAACAAAATGTTTTCAAAGCAATATTTCTATCTCATCTGAAACTAGAGTACATGTAGAAAAACACGACAAGTTCGCTTTGCATCATCTATTCTCATTCTTAAATTCCATTAAAAAAAGCGAATAAGATTTTGATAAGCAAAATTGAAATGACTCTCATTTAAAATGTAAGAACTTATATTGCCATACAAAATTGCCATTTTGTTGTTTACAAGATTTGACCCAGCCAGTGGAGTTACCTTGTTTTAAAATGTTGAAAACAGGAGAAAAAAGAAGACAGGAAATCGAGTGATTTACATACTGTAACTTTGAACCTCTTTCTCACCCAACTTACGACCGCTTGCCATGCTAAAACTAGGTGAACTCAAACAATATTTTAATCTTAGGTTAACGAATTAACAAAAATTGAATATTTGCAAAAACGATTTTGAGGAAAATATTGGGCGTCATGCGCAACCGTTACGTCACCTTAAAATAGCTTTCACAGCGTATTTGCAATTGACAGAAAATAAGTCTGACACTTGAGTAAAGCGTCATGATATCCACGCACATCTTCCATGGCAACTATTGTGATATTTGGGAATTTGTCCCTTAGCATTGTATGTTAATGTCTTATCAGATATCTCTACTACAGGGCTGTTGATGATTAAAACGTGTCCATTGCATACGTGTGACGAAGCCAATGGCGTTTGGCCTAAGCAATCCCCTCCCTTCGCCTTTTGAGGTGCCTGCAAAAATCCGACGACGAAATCATGATTAGAACTATGCCTAAACCCGACGTATACCTTGAATAGCTTATTTGGGTCAGGAATTCAAGCTTTCAAAATCTGAACAGTGAGGACGCATTGCGCATATATCCTGTATTTATTGCGTAATGGTGTCAACTTGTGCTCAAATTTGCCAGGAGCTTCGTTTGTTATGTGTTATTTGTTACTTTCGAATTATCCAAAGCTCTAAACATGCTTGAAGGAACTAAAAATTGAGCTCACTGATATTGTCGCCGCTGGCGGCTCACTTCACTGGTTCTGCAACAGTAGCATCGCAGTGTAGTTCTGAATAGTGAGACTACATAACTGTCTATAAGAGTTTCGTGCCAGACAATCCGATCATGTGTGCTGGCTGCAACCTGAACTTCTGTACACTGTCTAATTAAAGATTTAGGCTTTTTTCCTTTACAGTTGGTCACGACTGTGTAAATATGGAGATTTTTATTGGTTAATATATGGAGACCGAATTGACTACGCCCGTAAAGTAAACCATACTGAGCGTATGTTAGGGAGCCAGTAATGCTAACTTTTGATGATTTTTTCATCAAGCAAATATCAGAAATGACATGTGGGAATTATTAAAAACTTCAAAATGCAACGAAGTATGCCACCAGCGACGTTCAAAATAAAGGTGGCACATTGGTTGTGAATCAAAATATTTCCACGATAACTTTATGACCGTCGCACTAAATGCCAAGTCATCACCGATAAACACAAAACATAGTTTCCGAGAAATGTATTAATAATTTAATAAAATAATTAGAACGTGGTCAATATTTGAGCTATCATTTAAAATAAATTGTTTGGATTTCTGAGTGGAGTCATGGAGATCTTGGAGTTTATTCACATACAGTCACGGTGCAGTACCGGTACCCACAACGTATCAATCTTTTTTTTTATCCCTATGTTCTCGGCCTTGGATTGACTTACCTACGTGTATGTCACTTTGCAGTTACGCCCTCACCGTCATCGATGGAAATTATCTAATCCCAGTCTGGTTCTGAGCCCCATTTCTGCCGCTGGCTGCGATATGCTCACGAAAAGAGTTCTGAAGTGATGGAAATTCATGCTGTGATATACATCTCTCGTATTTTCGTATCAGTGGTTGTAAGTCGTGTTTTCTATGTCTCTGTCTGGATACCTTAACACTATGCACATCGTTGGCTTGTTTATACTCTCTACAGCAAAACATGCCGCTCTGGTTGAATTCGTCACTGTTAGGCAAAATATAAAAAATTCAGTGGAGCAGAGACTGACAGGTGGGAAAATGAAGTATTAAGGTAGGGTGCGCCTCGAAAGTGAAAGACTTAAACTTTTGCTCAAACTTTCCAAAAGGAATCTTTCAACCATTCTCTTTCAAAATCAATATTAAAAATCGGGGCTCACCGTGCAAATTTTGGTACTAGAGAAACAAATTACCAAAGATTTACCGAAATTTGAAAATTCAAAATAGCCGCAATCCCTGTGTTAACTCTCTGGACAAAAATAAAATTTTTGATTTTGGAAAAACTAAGACGGTGAAAAGTTTTCTTACATCGCGTTTTCAAATGAGCCCCCACAAGAGTTAGATCAAAAACGAATTGCAAAAGTTTGAAAGTACCAATATCTGTCCCCGAGGCGCATTCTACAGATTAACTCTTCCCCTGGCATTCAAATAACCAGATTTCGATAAAATTCAGACTCGGAACTGTTATCTGCTTAGCACTAGGGCAGTTATTGACATATTTCCCTCCCTTTCAAACCTAATTTTGTTCAAGATACCCTACAGAAGTGTATCTATGTGTGAAAATAGTTCTGCTTACAGTTTTTCTATAACACCTTATTGACTGCTCGTGGCCGATGAAGAAGTGAACACATGTTCGCTATGGGGACTTCATCCGCGGGTACCTATCATGAAAGAAACTCAGCTGACGCCCTCACAGCAAGTGCGCCGCCTATCGAATGGCAGTAAGATACTAGGTATAAGTTGTCAGCAAAACAAGCTAAAATTTCTTTCACTGTCTCGTCTGTTTTTGACTCAGTCTCTGTATCTCTGTCTGTAAATCCATCGATCTGTCTATGTCTTCTGTCTGTTTGGTTATATGCAATGCACTCTGTCTTTGTCTCTGCCTGTGTCTGCATTTCATTGATGATTATGAGAATGTAGAATTATGCGGATCGATTAAAAATTCAAGGTGTTATGACATCGACTTAATTTTTTCGAAGATTTAAATATAGCGAAATCATGATTGTACATTTGTGCTCATATTTCGCCAACAGAGAATTATTACAATGCCATTGCTTAATGTTCACTTTGGTTTCAGGATTTTTTTGCCATTCAATGATGATAAATCATCATGAAAGCTCCAATAAAACTTCATTAACCGACTGAATATACAAAGCGTAGTTTTTAAGAGTGCCATCCCCCTCCCCAACATCGGCCAGTGTACGGCAGCACGTGCAGTCTACATCTGGATCAATCTGTAATCTTGCAGACATAGTACACGAATATAACAACTGATAATTCGAATTTGAAGAGCTTTCAACTGAACTTATCAACGCAATCAGATACAAACCTATCAGTTGTAGAAGATCAAAAACAAATATACTATCTTTTCCGAAGAGCTATGCCAAAGTGATGCCATCTGAACCCTCCGTAGAGAGCTTGTTGTTCGAAGCACGTGTCAAAGTGAACAAGTTTACTTGTGACAGATAAACCACCTTTATTTTTTCCAAGCATAGGTTTTACGAAAAAGCGATAACTTGTCAGTTTATCATAACATGAAGTTTTTCCAATGAAGGTAAGTATCGCTTCACATCTTTGTCATAAAAGAAGGTCGCCATGATGATAGATTGCCAAAGTCATTGTGACTGGGGAGGGGGGGGGGTCTGTTTCATTATGTCTTTCACATGTGCTCCGTTATTACTGATCATGACAGCACATACGCATGATTTATTCCACTTATCCAAATAGACAAATCTGTTTGACAGACACCGGTACAGAGTAGACGATAGCCGTACCTCAACCGTCTAGACGCCAAGATATGCCTAAGAAAGGGTTATGTTGAGAGAGCTAGATAAAAACGTCATATGACGTCATCAACAACCTAGGTCAGCGTATAAATTACAGCCTTGAATGAAAACAAATGTCTATTTTTCCGATGATCGGCTCTTTCGAAATCGTCTCATCAAAATTTTGACCAAAAATTGTGTTTTTGTCCTGACCCTGATTCTTAAATGAAGTAAAATATGTTTTTTGTCTCTATTTTGCTCATATTGCTTATACCTATCAACTTTCTCGGTACGGTGGTATGCAATCGCAAGGCCAAATAACCTCTAAGCCTGCCAATGTGTGAGTGGCTCCAACGTCCTAAGATCGCATACCCGAACTGTTTGTATATCCGAACAAAATCTTGTCCCACTTTGGGTGTTCAGATATTCGATGGTCTTCTGTATTTGAATAAAAAGTATCTGCATATTAAAGGATAATCGCTATAATGATAAAAGAAGGCCCTGGTATTTACATGTATAAGAGACCCTGCATACATTAGCAATGTGTTGCAGTAGACTGGCAGCACTATATTACACAGGTGTAGGTAACTACTTACAGTCTGGCAAATTAAACATCTAGTAGAGTTTCAGTCCGATGATCGCTCACTGCAGTACAACTTACATGGAACAAATTCCGCAGGTTTTCCCCTTCGTTTGTTTTCGTTGTGTGCTTACTTCACACCAACTCTCCATTTCCTTGTCGTCAAGTCTATCACTCAGCGTGTCTGTACATTCGTATCTGTATCTGTAGAATCGTCGGCGGTGCCCTAGATGAAAATGCGTAGGACATATCTAACGGGAAATGAGACAGAGCAAAACAAAGAACACTTCGAAAGCACTGTTCTGAATTTTGTCACAATGGCCAGGGAAGGTTGAAATTATTTTTCGGGCGTGATGGTCATACTTCGAGATCAACTCAAGGTGATGCTCTAACAACTGCCCTGATCGGATGCCAGACGCAGTACAGCATAAAATTAAAAAGCGCTGTAGTTAATACTGGTATATAGTCGGGCCCAGTCTACATGCATATGCATTGAGTACTCTGACCGAAGCGTACATCACTCATCTAGGTTTGATTGATAGCTTGTTTAACCTGCTACGGTGACCACATGAAATCTCTCTTACTGATTGGCACTTTGCTGATCATACGACATGTAATCCTATTATCAGTGCTAGATCTTCAAAGGCAGACTCCAACACACAAATACATCTATGTAAGTCATAATCAGTTTTAACCACTCGGAACTCACTTTGACTTTGTTGAAATCTGCTGGCGTGCACTATTTGGATTTTTTGATATTCCTATACTATACGGGATTTGCACTTGGTCGAAGTTATTCGACTATACTATAGCATGATGAACACGTGAATGACACATGGGACACGGTACATGTTCCAAAATTCAGGAAACTGAATCATATGATACCCATGCAGCGTCAGAGACGTCAGACAAAAATTAGCGGGAAATATTAATGTTTGAAGGTCAAGTTTTGCGTTTTCTTGCATGTGGACGCTTGACTATTTCTCTTAAGCGAGTCTTGATCTGTACTCACGGTAAACACACTAAATCAAACAGGGACTTACTGCACGGCCAGTTGTCAAAGTCACCGATCCGATGAGATCATGGAGGCAGTACTTATACACTACCGCCATCACGGATCTACCTTTCAATCAGGACTAGTTTTTGCAGCATATAAACCTTGAAGACAATGTTGCAGATAGACTTTAAAAACGTTTGCTATTGCAACAACCAGACGGACATTGTCAGAATCTGTGTTCGGCTAGTGTTTCAATAGAGGCTTTCAAGAGAACTATGGTAAAATCGTCAAATTTATAGTAAGCACAATTTTCGGATGTTGTGCCTTCACTCGGTTAAGCTACCAGTCAATTCAATCTCATTATGGCCCTCCGCATGAATCAGAATATTTGGTTATAACGTAAACAATATTGACATTCCATTTGTGACTGAAGTTTTCTCCGATGAATCTATGTCCAATTTTTATTAACGGAGAAGATAAAGGACTAATTTTTTTTTTGCTCAACATCATATAACAACTGGATCATCTACAAGCATATAATAGAAATGGAATTATCAGAGCCCATCGGTTCGGTTATACAATACCTATTCCACAAAATATCGGAAGAATGAAATTGAAGACACGATCGTTTGTAAATCCTTATTGAATTTTATTACAAATCATAAAAGCGTATCAAAAATTCATCAGTACGGCGAGTCTTTTCGTCTTTCTAGAATGATTTCGTCCAAATCTACTTGAATTTTACTTATGACAACGTCCAACGGACACAGTGTAATATTTAAATGCATATGAAAAAAACTACGAAATGATTAAAAAGTGGGAATCTACTATTAGGTTCTCGGAGGAGGTGGTCAAAAATCCGACAAGACGCACACTTTTTTGATGTTCCTAGAGTTTACGTAATTTTCAGAAGTTAACATTATGGTTAGAGTACTTTTTTCGAGAATTTTACATTTTCTTCATGAACATTTTGTTTGTGAATGTATTTGTGAATATTATTTTTCGAAAGATTGCAACGCTGAAAGATGTTGCTTGATATATTTCGCCGCCGTTATTTGACCACCCCTCCTAATAATAAAATAAAATTTAATGGTCGATGCCCTTGTAAAAGTCAACACGGCATAAAAGTATATATAGTGATAAATGGATACTCACGAACGGTTATATCGATAGAACTTCTCCATGAAATGTGTACAAAGAAACAAGAATGATGGTCGCCCTTATTTCAAATTTACAAAGATTGAGAAAATATCTGTACAATAAAAAGGGATTAATCTCCTACTCTAGAATAGCTAACCGGTTTGAACCGGTTGCTAACCGGTTTGAACCGGTTAGGTATCCTAAAAAGGGGATCTTCTCTACTAATACCTGCTGTCATGTGTGTCGAATAAGCGGTCGATAACAATGCAGACACAAATAAAAGAACCTCAAGGTGTGATAGTAGGTATGAAATCAGAAAGTGAATGACCCGCGAAACAAAATTTTAACTTGTGAACGAGTATATTGAAACTGAGGGAATTGGAAGTTTACGGTAATTGTGTAAATAGTGTGATAATTTGAAAATCTGCTTCTGCTAGCCATGGAGTATGAAATAAGATATTTCCCCAATTCGATGTGCGACAAGTGTACATTGTGTACAGAAAACCTTAAATAGCACTGTTTACATAGTAATGTAATCCGGCACTGTAGAGTAACTTTTTGTTCTTTTAACATGTTTTAAACAGAAGTCAGTGTTCTGTCTTTAACTGTAATTAATTATAAATGATGATATAGAATTTGTTTCAAAATGATATGTTGTTCTTTTTTCACACGGTAATATATACAAATGATATCACACCAAAGTGTAAATAGATATATAATTTGTACACTCATGCACTCTATGATCCTACCAAACCATCCTCCGCTATACTAACAGACCTCATCTCCTCCCATCAATTCCTTCATCGCTCTATCCATCCATCCATCCATCCATCCATCCATCCATCCATCCATCCATCCATCCATCCATCCATCCAAACAAAGATCCATAGCAACATGTGGAAGGTTACATAAGTGTGTATATATGTACTTTAAAAATGAATGAGTGTTCGGGCTCAGGTTTGATACAACCTCATCCTACACGGAAGCTGAAGTTGACCGATATACGTATATGTGTGCATGGAGCCTTGTCGAGTTTTAGCTTTACTTACATTGTTACTATAGTCAATATGCATATACATGATTTAGAAGTATAGTAATGTTTTCTTTTCTTTATTGCTAACAACCTGATTTCTGTGGACCCACCAGAAAAAGTCGTAGGACTTGAAGTTAAATAAGTGTATATAATCTAAAAGTCAATGAATATACATATGAAGTTTTGATAGGACCTTACTTTATGCTGAAGTGGGTGTCATTTGTAATTTTATTGGTGCTTCAGCTAAATATTTAATATGCATGATATTACAGAAGTTAGAGGTACAGAAAGTTTACTTTAATATTGCCTGACTCCCTAACTTTCTAAATGAATTGTGGACCCATTCGGAAGAAAATCTGAAGGATTTGATATTTACTTATGTTGTGTTATTTTAAAGTCGGTTTCATCGGCTGTGTTTACAGGGTTTTCGTAGCATTCGGGTTCGGTTTCGGATTTCCCCTTACAGCAGCAGCATCTACAAACTCGCCTCGTCTTCGTAATCAGATTGTCCATTGGCTCAAGGGAGTGCATCCATAGCGGTAGAAAGTTCCAGTTCCTTAGTTTTTTAGGAAGGCACCGCGGTGCTTTGCTTTGTATGATGTTAATGACGACAATTGCTATGGCAACGACTGCAATAGGTACGCATACTCCTAACATATACTGCCAGCCGGCGAGCGACAGAGCGAAGACGGCTCCCGGCAAGACAAAGAACATAATTATCAGATAGAAGATAGCGAACCAGCGATACTTTGCAGTTGTGTTGCCAAGCTTTTTAGCCAATGCGATTGGCACTCGCCGAAGAAGAGGAATCGGATACCAGATTAAAATACCGCTGATATTGAAGAATAAATGACACAGAGCAATTTGCAGTCCTTCAATGAAATCTGTGGCATCGGCACTGGCTAACGCCGCCAGGAGTCCGGTGACTGTCGTTCCGATGTTGGCACCAAGAGTCAATGGGTAAGCTCTCTTGAGTGAGACAACGCCGACACCAATGAGAGGGGTCAAAGTTGAAGTGAAAATCGAGCTACTCTGCACTAAAATAGTCAGACCGGCGCCAACGAGAATGGCCAGGTAGCCGGTGAGAAACGAAAGTTTTCCAGGGAAGTCGGCGTTTACCACTTTCTTGACGATCTTTGCCACACTGCCTCTCAGCAGGGAATGGAGAAGTTTGACGATCATGATGAGGCAGAATATCATGAGAGTTAACGATATGACCAACAAAACAACGCCTATGATTGCGTCCTCCCAGTAATTTGAAGCGAACAGGTGATTGCCTGTAAATAAACAGAACAAAAAAACTTGTAGGTTGCTGGTTTTATGTCGAAAAATTATTATTTGACGATGTTGGTCGTTTTCAATGTTGTCCCCATCTGAAACGTTTTTCACGTTTGCCGACAAGTTCAAGTACCGTATAATGCATAAAAATCGACTTTGCTAGATGAATTACAGTATACAACTCAAGATAGTTCTATACATGTCTTACATACAAACGATAAAGAAATCTCAAAATGAGCTGTCCCTGTTTATTTTCCAAAACTTTATGGACGTTACTTAAGCACTGGGCAAATAGCTGTTGCCCATAACCTTATCATAAATTGGCTCAACCATGGCTCAACCAACGGCGAACAATGCAATAAACCTGCGATATTGATATTGACATGGCAGTCTGAGGCGATGCGACTTTACAATGTGCAGTCATATAGCATGACATGGTGCAATAAAAATAAATTATGTAAGTTTCAAGAAAAGGGGATTTACACTGATGAAATCATAATTGATGGACTCTGAGATTCCCCTTGCCATATGGTCCGCTCTTTGAAACTCAAAATCATGTGAACGGTGCATGTACTGACTCTATTGCTGATTGTAGTATATCAAGGTGTCACTCTTGATTAAATTTTGGTCGTTTGTATCTCATCACACAATATCACCACGATGGAATCTCTGACGGCAACTGGCGGTATCTCTCCGCCTCAATGTGTCAAAAAATTGATACGGTTAAGAAACCATGTATCTTTTCGACTGGTCATTCTTAACTATTTTTCCACCACTGCAAAGTTTATTCCTGATCGGTGAGAAGCGAAAACAACGAGACGTTACAATTGATTCCTTGAATATGCAAGAAATCCTAACGTCATGCAATATTGCTACTAGTACTTCCTCAAGCAGATGGAAGCTGGAGTTGACAGTTTATGAAAAGCATGATTCCGATAGTAGAGTCTAATAAATCAAATGAAAGATCATGGCAGGCAAGTACCCTATAGTTCCCTCGACAACAGGCCTATACTTACAACGTTCGATATAGATGGTGTAGTTTTTGACTTCTTCGGGCAGAGTAACATTGGTTCCATTGATTGTCTTGGTCACGTTCACGTCAATGTAAATATCTTCCGTATCACACCAACGTTTCACGAGACTGACCTCGCCGGACTTAAGCTCCCCGAGGGCGATTTTGTTTATGATGCCTTTATCAAGCTAAAAAGAGAAAACGGAAGTGAAGCATTACCAAAACAAAAAAAGTTTAACGTTTAGATCATAAAATCTAAAGTAAAAGTTGAAATCATGTGACTTAGAGGATGATTTAACATTTTGAGAGAGAGAGAGAGAGAGAGAGAGAGAGAGAGAGAGAGAGAGAGAGAGAGAGAGAGAGAGAGAGAGAGAGAGAGAGTGATGGAGGGAGGGAGGGAGGGAGGGAGAGAGGAGAAAGGCACGGAGACAGAGACAAATAAAATAATACATACAGACAGGCAGACAGAGAGAGAACGCAATGGGGTATAAGAGACAATTGGAGATGAATACAGACAGACCGCGTAACGTGCAGACAGACAGACAGACATACATACAGACAGACAGACAGACAGACAGACAGACGGAGAAAGATTTAACAAACCGTGAAAGACATAATTTATGTTACCTGGATGATTAAATTGGTGAAAGGTTTGGTGATCACTTTCAAAAAGTCTACATCCAAATCCTCGTTTGCGTCACCATCAGATAGACCGACTACTGCACTTGACAGACGGTATAGATAACCAGTGGCAATCTCTATAGGCAAGAGGATAATAACACACAGCCAGTTGAAGCAGTCATGGACGGTTGCACCCGCGAAAGCCCGGCGAAACTGGAGCCGATCACCGGCCTGACCCACGGAGACAATGGTGTTGGTGACAGAAGTGCCTATGTTAGCTCCCATTACCATCGGAATTGCCTGGCGGACACTTAATACTGTGAAAATATGAGAAGGTGACTTATAGTTGGTGGTTGTTCTGAACAATAAACGATAAACGTCCAGAACTTTAAATAAATAAATAAATAAATAAATAAATAAATAAATAAATAAATAATAAGTTACTTTGCCAACTCCAGCAAACGAATGTTCAGTCATAGTCATATCTCATTTTGCAACATGGTAGAGCTGTTCTTTGTTGAATTAAACTACCTGATCCGATAGTAGCAGTAGCGGTTTTGAATTTGTCTAACATATTACCACAGGGTATTGCTGTCATTGTTCGTCTAAAAGTTATGAATATGATCAGTCAATGTCATGTATTAAACTTTTTCCCATTATACAAGCCTTTCCCGTGTCGCGTGTGTGCCTATAACTTTACCCTCGCTATCTCTGTATAGTATTTCAAAGAAAACAGTTTATATCTCTTAAGTCCGTATTTTACCTTGTGAGCTGAACGAGTTATTTGGTCAGAGCGACAAGCCCCCCCCCCCCCCCGCCCACCCGCGTTGGTGATAGGTAGAACAAATTAATGAAGGGGACTAGGGAGGGTAATCAAAAGCTATAAACTGGTTTCGTTGAAATACTGTACAGATAGCGAGGGTAAAGTAATGGGCACACACGCAACACAGGTACGGCTTGTATAATGGAAAAAAGTTTAATACATGACATTTATTGATCATATAACTTTTAGACAAATAATACCAGCAACATCCAATGATATTACGGGCATTAGTTTTGTCAAAATCATAGTTCTAAATTTTCGAGTGAGACTAACTAGCTTTGATACTTTTATTTTCACATTCCCTTAGAATCAAAAATCGAAAGCCAGGGTATTCTCCTTTCTGAAACTTAAAATTTGACGTTTAGGGACAACAACCACATAATAGAGAATCGACGTGTCGATGTGAGAAACAAGAGCAGCAAAATATTCAAAACCAGGCATGTACATCAATGTTAGGTTTCAGTATCATCGGTGATATCTTCGCTGCTAGTAATGTCCACGTTTTAACACCTATTAACTCAAGCCTCGAAATTTAAAGTATTAAAGTTTTGCTAAAACTTGGAATTCAAAATGGCCGCCATCTCAGTGTTAACTCTATGGGGAATATCAAGTTTTCTTTTTCTATATCCATCAAGGACGCCGGTAAAAACTTTATTTACTCCGTGGACCTCAAAACAGGCCATCGCAAGTGGTAGACCTCAGAAGAGTTCTAAAAGTTTGGAAGTTCGAATATCTGTCCATGACGTGTAAGATACCATAAATGATTGATTATACTTACTATTGGCAGCTACCATGCTGACTATCAGTGACGTAGACGTGCTGGAGCTCTGCACCAAGACCGTAACCAGGACACCGATCATCAATCCTGCGAAAGGATTGTTGAGGATTTCACTGTCAGAGATGGCCTCGCCGGCAGCCGTACCCCCTATGAGAGTGAACGCTGACCCCATGACGTCAAGGGAACAAATGAACAGGTAGAGAAGACCCGTCAGGATGCATATTTTTGTGATGGCGATCACAACTCGCTTGAATTTCCCGGATGCTGTGAGTTCTGAAAGGAGAAAAGAGAATTCGTGACGAGTGAATCACCATCATACGGTAAAGCTAAATTAATGTATTCATGTTTTGATGATTAACATGTGTATTATTTGGATGAGTCGGGAATGAATCCTTTATCCTCTGTTTGTGATCCGAATCTGAAAACGAATTTGATTAGCCGCTCAACTTCCGGAGAAAATTTGGGAAAATATTATTCTAAACCACAGAGTAACATGATGTTACTCTGTGTCTAAACAAATTAAAAAAATATAATACTGGACAAGTATGATATTCTCTATGAAGCTAGAGTAAAATGTTGTTCAACGTCTATGATGAGAGCTATCCAGAGAACCTTCTTGTTTGTTTCATTCGAAAGTGTGATTTGATTGAACTCGACCACAGCGAAGGTTTTTAAAAATTATGACATGAAACGTAACAAACAGACCCTACGGTACAGTAATCGCTAAATCCGATTCGCTCATCAAATTACAACTTTTGCGTATGAAATTAAAAAGACAAAGACCTAAAATCGTTGCGTATGATTTATTTTGTCAGGGATCAAGTTTGTGATGTCACTAGAAAACGTCGAGTGCACAAAGTTGTTATCATTTTATACATGTGAGTTCAACTTAGGAAATTTTCATTTCTTATGGGAGGGGTTGTCCAGAATCGGAGCATGTCCTTAGTTTGGTATGTTGTCCTCCTCTAAATCCTATTTCTTAAATATGCCCCTCCCCTTACCAAACTTGTTCAACGTGACGCTCCACTACCTTCAATTTTACTGTAGCCTTGAAAAATCATTCGATTTTGATACAGGTATGTCGTGCATGTAATTACCAGACACTATGTTATTGCAGACACTAATTTATTTTAATGAACCTTTTGTACGCAAGGGACATCAGACAATCAAACTAATATTGTTCAGATGAGATGATAAGAAAAACTTCATGACAGGTTTTCAGAATATGACCCTCTCCCTGATTCCCCCGACTCACCCCTCACAATAAATGAAAGCTTCCTTACCAGACCACGGTTTCCCCGTGTACGGCACAGCCTCATTGAATACGTCGTACGGATCTACAACATCGGCACTTTTACTGCTGATGTCAATGTCAATGTCAATGACAATAGCATTTTCCGGCAGGGCGTCAAACGTTTCGAGTGGATAGTCTGCCACATTTTTGCCATTGAAGTTCACATTCCCGTTACAGTCTGGTTTCTTCCTAGCATCATATTCTCCGCCGTCATCAAAATCCACCTGCGACGCTTTTTCGTGATGAAAAACCGTCATAGCTATATAATATCTGCAAATGAATGAATGAATGAATGAAATATATTGATTAATCAATGTTAATATGTCAAATTAATTGATAATTAATGAAATATATAAATATAGATGTTAATTAATCCATTCATTTATTCTATAATTATAATTAGTTCCTATTTATAGTTATACATTTACTTATGTTTTTTTAGTGATATTTACGTTTTTACTGAATATTAGTTGATCGGACCCCTCTAAGCATTAGAAAGATATTACAGGACCTTCGTCGTTTCGATCACAACTGACTGTTGGCCTAGACACTCGATAGTGCCTAGTTCAGCGTGACGTGTCATTTCATAAATCCACGGAGAATGTTATGTTCCGGGTTAAAAGTCAAGCGAGACCTAGACATATTTAACACCATTTTATCAAGCATAACGTGCTTGAACGATTGCGTTTTTGGGTTTCAAGCTTGCTCAATAGTCGCTTAGCTTTCACAGCGACGAGGTGTATAAAGGAAAGACTATTTAGTAAATTGACAAAAAATAATGATTGAACTGTAAAAGCCGTTATTTAAAAACAAATATTTAAGAAAGGCCAGCTATTTGGTTTGAAATCGACTCTGTGACGTTGCAGCTTGATTGTCATTCACAACTATACACTGGTTACTTTTTGTCATGTCAATTGCCACGAAGATTTTCGTCGAATCAGAAATAGTAGGTATTATTTAATATATGATCAATATCTTGTCAATGCAGTGATTTTTATCGTCGAACTCATTATTGTGGACTAAAAATCTCGTTCCTCATCGATTATCGGCGACAAATGAGACTGCGCAGAAGTAATATGACGAAGACACTGACTGTATTACCGGCATAAAGAAATGGGAACGTTCAGATGTCGAGCACTTTATCTCACAGTTTGCTGATATACAGGAGAAGGTCCAAGCACACCCGGGACAGAGTCTTGAGCCGAAGACAACTATTGAGAAAAATTGTTTTCAAGTTGAAAAGAAGGTCGAGGGCTATTGAACTTGAAGATGCAAAAGGACGGCTGCTCATGCTAAAATTATTCGAATCGAATCCCATGATGGATGTCCTCATTCACATGAAGGATCAAACACAGCTGAGGCTTTCATGCGATGAGGCTGCCTCAAGTAAAGAATATGAACGTGTTCAAAATTCACCCACAAAATTGTCGAATGACAAACTGCTCAATGTTCGGGCGGTAAATACCAGTCACTCCACGTGAAGGTCACATTCAGTTAAGCAATGAAATCAGAGTTTTCTGATATCAGGCCGGAATGCCATGCAACAAAGACATGCCAACTTAATAAAATATGGTTGCAAATATTTAGGGTCTGACGAATGATGAACAGTTCGTTTTTGAGTTAAGAACATATATATCCAGCGCAATCTGTGCCGGTACTGTGAGCATATCCGGAGTCAACGACCTGGTGTCAAGAACCTCTCTCAAACATACATTGTTTGGATTGGCAGACGGACGCTTGTATAGACCTATCGTTTTGTGAAAAAAGGCGCGAAATAGTTTGATGCTGAGTACGTGTTCTTGAATTTCCGACAACCCTGGAGCCTGTTAAGCAAATCATCTAGTCTACGACGGTTCATCCTCGTGGGCTGCCTAATGTGTTTTAATGTGTTTCCTCACACTTGAAGTGTAAGATCACAAGATCTGACAGGCAGCAATTTAAAGTCTCCCCAGTGCCAAAGAGAAATGCATACTTTATAGGTATCAATAAGCATATATAGCAAAAGAGGCTGATTATTCAAGTTTAATTCAAGGTCATGATCGGTTTTGTTTAAAGGGTATTTACCTGACGTGGTAGCTGATTTTTGCCTGATATTTAACAACCAATGAAGAGCAGGTTATACCACCAGGTGGTGCCTATGTATAGCAAATGTTGGGCACATGATATATCCGTGATGGGCCCAAGCTTGGCGCAAGGAGTGCACTAGGGCTATACCATTGCGTCTGTTAGAAAGGGGTGGTCAAGATTGGGACATGTGAAATTTGATTTATTTTCCGAGTAGGCGGAGCATGTAAGCTCTTTTCAAGAGTTATGCATCGTTTTATGCTCTGGTTGTCTGAATAGTTTTTTTTTTTTGCCGAAGCAGCAGGGTGGAGAATCGTTTAAGGATTTTCCTACTCTTAGATTTCTTTTTTTTTCTCAAAGTTGAGGGCTGTCAAGTAACCGATAGTCTATCACTTTTAGATCCAAATGGTATGGTGCCAACAAAGCAGCGAAAATCATCGACGTGCTGTCAGTAATAGTTGTAGACAATTTCAGATCACCAAAACGACCGAAGTTTTTTTCGAATGTACAGCAGAGTCATTTCAAATGGGACAATTTTGCTAGATATTGTACTTTTTTACCACAATGCTTAACACAATCAAGAGAAAAAAGTTTCCAACCTACATGTTCCTGTTTCCAAAAGCTACGCAGTAAGAAACCCGCGTAATTATGTAGTTTGGGAAAAACATTCTTCAGGTATCACAGTTCGTCATTTGGTATAGGTACAGGGACGTCACAGTAAACGATGCGGAGAAAGCGACCAAAGAAGGTGAAATTCAACAAGATGGAAACTTCAAGCTTTCCTCACTGACGGTTACAGTGGCAGAGCCAAGACACTGTACGAACTCGACCATACTTGCGAAGATGTGAAAGGCAAGATGGCGAAGTCGATCCGAAAGGAATGGTGGTACAACATTTTGAAAAATAACACTGAAATATTGAAGATTAAAAGCAGTGGAAGGATAAATATCACCAATCGTTAGACTAGGAAACTGTACAGTGACGTGACCATAAAAAATTGGATGTAACAATCACTACTCGATGTTACCTGAAGATGTAAATATTAGAGTCTTATTTCTGAAGTGAATCCCGATTGTTCTCAGTTTAGCAATACGTAAAGAAAATATGAATTTAAACGATATCGAATCGGCAAACTTGCATTCGGTGCTAGTTTTCAGGGATTTTTTCTCTTTTCAAAGATGAAAATGGTTCACCGTAGTTTAGGTCCCAGTATTTGCCATGTGTGATCTAGATTTGCCGAAAGTGGGCATATAAATATCAAAAAAGAGTAAATTGAAGGGATGAACTTTAGCAGACTGTCGCGTTGACTTGGTGAGGTGATCGGGAAACTGAAGCAGTACTTTGGCAGAGCGTCGCAGGTATGTCGGTGAACGAGTACATCTGTTAAAAAGTCAAGCGACTGGTTGGTCAGAGTAGGGGCGATCGAACATTAGAGCTTGAATCAAACTATCACAACACAGAGAGAAAATCTGCTGACATTTCTTCAAATTTAGGTTATTCGAAATACTAACAGGCATAGTATAAGTATAGCAAATTACACACGGAATCAGATTTGTGGTTCTAAGCCTTGGTTTTGAAGTCTGAAAATCGATTGCACACCGACCTACGTCAGACATGCCGACATATACATGCTCAAACTGGTACAAACCCGGAACATTTCAACTCCCGGATGCGTCTAGCTTTGGGGTCCCCTTACAAGTGAGACAAAAAGTCGATCTTTTAAATATTACGTCTCTGCTAATAGAAATGAATGATATGAATGTAAAGAAAAGTGATTAACTTTTGCAGCTGTCCGACTCCATGTTCCGTGGTAAAGTGTGTGACTCGATGAATAATTTAGAAGTTTTTAGCAAAACAACCGGATATTCTCAATTTTAGATAGTATAAATACCCTTCATGTATGCGTATATCTGCAATAAACGCAACCAAAATCCACATCCTTTAAGGCAAATGTAAGGATTTGGTTATTAAGTAACATCGCCTACTGTTAGCAGAAATTTGTCGTTGTCAACTTCATTTCAATATTGTGATATCGAATGTCATTTCGTGTCATGTTCTGACTCATTTCCCGCGGCTTCGCAAGCTTTAAGTCGAACTGATATCAACCAAGAAAACAATCGTTGAAGTCATGTAAAATACAATACAAATCTGTTTCCAGCCAGTCTCGTTAATATTCGAACATTGACGGTAGAGATCTCGCGCATGCTTAGATCAACCACACGTTCTGGCAAACCTGTCACTAACTACATACAAGTCTACCGTTGACACAAAATTTGATATAAAGAAAATCGTAACGGCTGAGAGTTGTGAGGCCATTTCTCGTCATTTCTTGCTTTTTCATATCACGTTAAAACGTTACGTATATTTACAACTTTTTCTTCCTCACGGTCTTTGCAGCAAATCACAATTATAGAAAACGTAACGGTCTCACCCCTTTCGTTGGAATTTCGCTATTCTCAAAACGCAACTTAAACTTTCACGGCACGAATAGCGGGTCGATGCTAAAATAAATTTCTTCGCGTATCGAGCATTTACCGTTTTCATGGAGATTTTCCTGTAGGAGAAGAAAGGCAATTATTTCACCGGCATCCTGACAGCCGAGCCGACAGAATTATCCTATCATTACACTGCCCGGTTGTCGTAGATATGCAAGTTTGGTTTCTGTTCAACGCCACGAACTTTCAGTTTGTTTGACCGATTTTTCTTCTCGCCTTCGACATTCTTTGTAACTCCTTCCCTCTGTTTCTTCAAGTTTCCGTCAGCGAGAGATCATTTCTTTTAAATCACTTACAATTCTGACCCCTGACTCTCTCTTACTCCGTATTTCTACCTCTATAGGTCGATTGACTCCCGCATATTTTAGAAAGGAGAGAAAATGTCAGGAAATCTCGCAAATACACTCATACAGAAAATACACTCGTACATGAATTGTACGTACAATACAAAGGTGACATTGACTTTCATTAAATGTTCACATCAGTTTCCTATAAGACTTACCACTCTGGTGCGGCGAAGATCACGGAGACGGACCGGCTGGACCACGGGCGTGTGTAATAAGAATTGCCGAAGTAGGGTCGAGACTTCTTTTTTGGCGCTATTTTCTTGACGACTTACCGCAAGCTGAGGCTGTCAAAATGTTTGCACATCTATATATATGCGTTCCCCGTTATTTGTTTAGTTGTGATCGGTCATAAAAATGTCGAGCTATTTAAGAGTAACGCCCAAGTTGCGGCGCCTTGTGCAGCATTGACTCCCGAGGATTACTCTGATTTTTATTTGATGGGGAGAAAATTGTTGTTACGTTCAGTTTTACGCTTTCTTCCAGAAATTTTCAACTGGCTAATATAGCATTGGGCGTAAACGTTGGCGCTTTGGTTGCAATTTTCATATCGCTGCTAACTCTGGCCCAACACGAACACGTGGACATCACATGTAGCACAATTGTAGTACTCTCCGAAGACGCGCGCCGTAAAGGTTGACTTGAGAGGAAGTATGATTGTCTTGAGCAATGTTTGCCAACCTTCAATAAAGTGCCTGTGTGATAGAAACATTTTAAACCGCCGCCATTATTGAATCGCTGAATTGTGACAGAGTCTGGGCAAGATCACGCCACCTGGAACAGTGGCGAGACTTTATATTTACACAGAGGAATTTATCCCGAATAATTTGGAGAGTGTCAATTTTTTAAAGATTAGACTTCTTTAGGAATCCTATTATTTCAAATAAAGAATATACATTAACTTTAATTTGCAGACACGAAGCGTAAGTAACAGACGTGGAGTCTGCTCAGAAAGAACTACACCGATAAATACGTATCATGGCCTGTAACTCACGTCTATACACTACATTACAGTACACTTGGGACCTGAGTTCATCGTCATGAGATAATGCATTTTGTCCGTGAGCTGAACTGAATAGCAATGTGTATGTACACTTTCTCGCCAAAACTTTGATCTGACAGACTCTTGAGCCAACGTATGGCATGCTGACGCCTTTCTCTCGAGTACACTTGTTCCCAAATGATTACATGGAAGTTACGGGAATGTAAAGTAATGGAGCTAAAACTACATAGATCACACACTCTAATGAGAAATCTATGCTGTAACTTTCTGGAACAAACTTGTTATACGTTAACAGAGATTTATGATCATTTCTAACCAAGGCCAACTATTATATGTTCAAAGCCGGTGTTACAAAGCTGCAGCTGTGCAGGGAATTCTGTCGTCGTCCTAGTCATTCTTACAGGTGACCGTACGAGACTTTACGAGATCCTGCGTGGTTGTTTTGGTTAGCTGGATGCTACGGGACTTCGACAGCACATCATGTACTAAGGTGAGGACTGCAAAATGCCAAAAGCTTTCTCTAAAATATACATAAGCAACACTTTGACACTGGACTTGTCTTTTTTCACTTCATTGGCGTCAAATGAGACATGTCAAATTCTCGCGAGATCTCGCCATGAACGGAAAAAAGTCTCACATGAATGTTTTTTTTTATGAAAACATGGCAATATTTCCATAAAGCACAGTTATTGCTTCAAGGTATTATTTGCCTTGGGGACAGGTATTCGGACTTTAAAACTTTTACAATATTCTTTAGCATACTATTTTAGACTCATTTGAAAGCTTGTTGAGTAAATACAGTTTTCACCGGCTGAGTTTTGCGAAAATAGGGAATTTGATTTTACCCAGTAACACACGGACGGTGGCCATTTTAAATTACAAATACCTGTAACTATTGGAGAATTAGTTTCTCTTGTATAAAAAAATGCACGGTGACCCCTATTTTCATTTTTCATTTTGAAAGAGAACGGTTGAAAGTGTACTTGAGGTAAAGTGTAAGCAAAAGTTTAAGTCTTTCATTTTCGAGGCGCGAACTGCCTTAAAGCAAATCGTTTATCTAATTCATTTTGAACCACTAATGAATCGTTTTGCCGATTAAAACACGGAAAGAAGAAGATGTTATCTAAATTTTCTTCAGCGTTCTAGACGAAGAAGGTATCACATATAATTGTCCAAAAAACTGTTGTCTAGTTTCGAAACTAATTTGACTAACATATTGCGGACGATATTTTGTTGTCCTTGTACATTGTATGGTGATAAAATGGTAAAGAAACTAAGCGGCATACATCTATCATAATGTAAAATGCTATTATGAACAGATGCCATATTGGTTTGCGTGCCTATAAATTGAACAAATTCAGCGTGAAAAATGTCTGTGTGACGGTCCTTATAAGAAAGAGACGAAACTTAATCGTTTGGTTTGAAAGACATTGGATTCGATCACAAAAGAAACTCACTTGCATTTCAGGGCACATTATCTTTCCTTGAAGTTAAAATGTTCAAACTTTCTGTTCTGTTTCAGAGGTGTATTTCCCAAAGTAAAAGTCGTTTGAACACATTAGCAGTCAAAACGTGATAGCTATAAATGGATTTGTGCATAATGGTGACGATCAGTTAGTAATCAAGTAAATGAAGAACACAGACAATTGTTTGTCATTCACTGCAAAGAAGTCATAATTTCTACACGGTCAGAGTCACAAATGTATTGGCAATCTCTTATTTGAAAACCATGAAATACCTTTCATTCATATCTGTTACTTATTTGGCAATATTCTCAATGTTGCCATGACATCAGCTAAATATCAATTTTCCTGCTTTACAAGGAAGTTGCCCAAGCAGTTTCGCACACTCATACCCATGTGAACATACGTACAGATTGAACACAGACATTTCAACAACATACAGCTTTCAGACCTCCAACATGCCACTGTTACTGTTTCAAGCTTGACAACACAATTATAACGTTTCTGTAAGTTTGATGAGGTAGTTACCGTTTGTTCACTGAAATAAAATTGCCATAGCTATCGATGACACCATGCAAGACGTTTCTAATGATTTCTGACATTAAAATCTACGTTCCAGTCTTACTCTAGCCATCGACATATTGATTTGAATTTCAAGACATTGGCTGCATTCAAATAGCACCTACTCGTTTCGGAACTTTGTCAAAAATTCCCCTGTGGTCGAAATAGTGCAAACCGTGAAGGAATTTTAATGCGACAGGGGCAAAGATAAATAGACTGAGGTTGCCGGGAAATTTCTATAAAGGCCATGGCTTCCATCATGTACCAATTCAAAGTCTAAAATGGCTAATTGCAAGTACTCCCCAACGTATGATGAAACACCCACTATTAAATTTATCAACAAAGCGTTTATACATGAAAATGCATTGTTATCATTTACATTTTAATACAAGACCAGAATCCAATCGTCAACGAGAACAGTGCTGTTTACATTATATATATATAAATATATATATATATATATATATATATATATATATATATATATATATATATATATATATATATATATATATATACTTGTTTAGTTCAAGATCAGCTGGAGTAGAGTGCTCAATACTAGAGTAGAGCTAAATACACAACTGAGTTGATCAGGATAATCTAAAATATTACATTTCCACTACAAATTTGTTTCGTATAGGCTGCAGAGCCGCCTACACTCATCGGGTGGCTGTGATCGACTGAAACTTTGGGCGGGAATGATTTCTTTTGTTTTGTTTTTGTTGGCACCTGTTTGTTGCAAATGGGAAAATGCCTCACCGAGGGCGTGGTTTACCAAGCAACGGTCACCAGAGAAGACAACAATACACACGCAACATACATCGGCCTGACGGAGACTCCATTCAAAACAAGATATAATAACCACATGCTATCATTCCGCAACACAAAATACAGAAACAGCACCGAACTGAGCAAGCACATCTGGTCACTGAAAGATGCAAAGACAGAATACAGGATTGACTGGAAAATAATAAAGCAATGCAATCCATACTCCAACGTCACAAAAAAATGCAATCTGTGCCTCCACGAGAAATTCATACTCCTCAGATATCCAGAAATGTGCTCCCTCAACAATAGAAACGAATTAGTATCGACCTGCAGACACAGGAGAAAATTCCTCCTGTGCAGTCACTAATTATTCAACCATTTGCAACAAACAGGTGCCAACAAAAACAAAACAAAAGAAATCATTCCCGCCCAAAGTTTCAGTCGATCACAGCCACCCGATGAGTGTAGGCGGCTCTGCAGCCTATACGAAACAAATTTGTAGTGGAAATGTAATATTTTAGATTATCCTGATCAACTCAGTTGTGTGTATATATATATATATATATATATTATATATATATATATATATATATATATATATATATATACTTATTTATTACATGCCTCGAGGTTAATGCAATCAGTGCATTGATTTGAATAGGAACATCCGGGATGTAAGCGGGCAGGTGAACGATGTACTGACCCGTTTCCGTGGTTACCCGGGCCAGTGAAGCCTTTCGATGATTTCGACTTAATGCTAGATGTAAAATATCCATGCGCGCACTGCTATTTTGATTTTCGTTAAAATCTTTTTGATGCTGGTCGATAATGGTCAATTGTTTTAAAATGCCCTGCATGTAATTAAATGCCATATAGCATTAACTGTGAAGAGGCATGTAATAGAAATATTATTGCCTGAATACACATGGGCTTATGTGCCCTTGCAGTAGGAGATAATTTGCCCTCCTTGCGTCAAACAAATTGTCACCTGCTCTCGGGCACCTAAACCCATGTATTCAGGCAATAATGTATATATATATATATATATATATATATATATATATATATATATATATATATATATATATATATATATATATATATATATATATATATATATATATATATATATATATATATATATATATATATATATATATATATATATATATATATAGATAGATAGATAGATAGATAGATAGATAGATAGATAGATAGATAGACACACACAGAGGTTGAGATGACTAGTAACTGTGTATCTCAATATACTTTAAGGAAAGACCAAAAACTGTCGTTGACATATAAGAAAACCTGTGAATAAATTATCAGAAATTACTGGTCTTTTAGTAATACTGTATCACGATATTATATATTATTGCCTGAAATATGGGTTTATGTGCGCGAGCAGGTGACAATTTACCCGACGCCAGGAGGGCAAATTCTCCCCTGCTGCGAGGGCACATAAAACCATGTATTCAGGCAATAATATTGTCATTACCTGCCTCTTAAAGTTAATGATATGTAACATTTAGTTAGTGCAGGGCATTTCCAAACAATTTTACCATTATCGACCGACATCAAATACATTTTAACGAAGATCAAAATAGAAGTACGCGCATGGATATTTTACATGTAGTGTTAAGCATCTACTTTGAAGTCGAAAACGTCGAAAGGCTTCACTTGACAGGGTAACTATGGAAACCGGTCAGTACATCGTTCACCGGCCCGCTAACTCCCCGGATGTTCCTATTCAAGTCAATACACTGATTTGCACTCACATCGAGGCATGTTATAAATCATGATATGGTTTATCGACAGAATCTTCTTACGTACTGTTTCTACAAAGTATATGTGATTTTGCCTTCTCTACGTATGCGACCCAGAAATATTTCGCTGCTTAGCTTTGCATTAAAAATTTCTCCGTTTTTCTCGATGTAAAGTGAATGTGAGCATTTTGATTAATTCTGCCAAAGTGGCATTCTATCTCCACGTTCAAGAAAGTCCAGGATTGCTCTCAACTGCGTAGTGTGTACATGGCGACACTTTTCGTACAGTCTGGCAATCACGACACCATCATATTCTAATTTTAGAAATTTTAGAAAAATGCAGTCTTCAACGTCTCGAAATCTGTCAAAGTGTCGTGCGAATTTTCAAAAAATAAAATATATCTCCAGATAATTTCAACAATATAAATTGAATACAATTAACATGTCAAGATAGCATCGATCGATTACAAATAATGGATGAGGTGATAATCACCGTAAAGATATGCTATCTTTTTTGTCGTGCGAGGAACTATTACATGTACACGGCAGGATCTTCTAAAAACTTTATAGAGACGATGACGTAATATACCAACAGATATAGATCTGATCATGTCAATCACATAAGATTTATAGACAGTGTTTCAATAATTCAATCTTGATTGCCTTAATTTATATGATTGAAAACTCACTGAGTTTATTTCGTCCATCTGTCTCTAAAATGGTCAAAGTAAAAAGGGTTTCCACTCAATTTTCCACAATCACGGCAAAGTCTATGCACTATGGGTTTAATATACAACACACTCTACCATAGCACCAAATATTTGACCTGGTACCAGTTGCAAAGGCATATTTTGTACATTGTAATGTTTTGCGCGAAGATTTGAATCAGGCAAGGAAGTATTACAATGGTGCTATCGCTGTATGTTGTCTAGATACGCCGTTAACACATCTTAACGTATACACTGGATTAGAATCTTTCAGCGATAAAAGATCCACTAACACTTATCTTATAATAAAATCTGAGCCCTCGAAGCTCGTCATATAGATGTGCTTTGATTCTAATGGGTCTATTACAGACTATCTCTATGCACCATGTAATGTGTACGCCATGACATTGGCTTTACCGTACAGACCATTCCCTGTGAATCATGGAAGCACGTATATTTGAAGATATCAACATTGTATGTTTCTCATGGATCACCTTTCATGAATTCTGAATGTCCCAAAGTCTATGGTCACGAGACAGCTTCAATGACCAATTAAATGCTACCATTGAAAGGCGTCAAAAGACTGTGTTCATTTAACGTCAATTGTTGCTTATTTATCATCCTAAAATGGTGTTTTCAGGATATTTGATTTGTCTGCACGTCATATTGACGTGTGGCATCAATCATAATAACATCGTTATTCTTTTTATATCATATATTGTGATTAAAGTTGACGATGAGATGATAAGGGTTTGTTTTCACAATAGAACTGTCAATACCAGACTAACAAGAGGGTTACCTGTCTATATCTCGACATATGAATGACTAAAATCTTATCAAAATTATAAATCAACTATAGGTTGTCAATCATCTGACGGATCAGCATTTAAATGTCTTTTTAGACGATTACAATTCAATTTCAAACTCATTGCTCTATCGGATATTAACTTAGTAAGATATATTTGACTTTTTCATTGAGTATCTTTGCAAAATTCCACTTTTACACTTATCTTCCCATACGAGGCAGTAATGATCGTAAAATTCCAGTTTTTTCGTTATATATGATAGCCTATTTTGATTTGATGACAATATTTCAACCGGTACCTGCCAACTAAATCACTGTGTCTGATTCGCACGGTGTGTCACGTGTGATAAATACTTAAAATGAGACACATGATGGTGCTTATCTTAAAGGAAAACATTGCATTAAACCATGATTTGATATCGTGATAACTGTCAATCAGAGATAATTAAGTGTCATTGATTCGAATCGAGGCTATGCTAATTTATCTAGATTTGACTTGTCCATTTCAGTGTTTGGCAACTGCTTTCAAACTCAAACCCAAAACTGATTGAATATCCTGGTGTAAGCAAATGTAGAAAACAAATCCCATCGTGTATTTTTGACATGCTATCCCTGCACATCAACTGAAAAGACTTCCAATAAACAGCTTCAATCATGGCCAATTAAATCATATTATTTAAATATTGGCGTCAAAAGGCGGTGTTAATTTAAAGTCAATTTCTGCTTATTTATTATACTATTAGTGTTTTATGGATAATTGATTTGTCTGTACTTCATATTGAAGTGTGGTGTCAATCACTATAACATCGTTTTTGTTTTTTTTTATATCATGTAGTATGATTAAAGTTTACGATCAGATAATAAGGGTATCTTTTCACATGTGCCTGTCGATACGGACTGACAAGAGGGGCTCTCTGTATATCTCAACATATACATGACAAAAATCTTCTTATCAAAAGTTATAAATCAACTAAAGGTTGCCAATCATCTGACGGATCAACGTTAACATTTAAATGTCTTTTTAGACAACTGTTCAGATATTAACACTAGTCAGATATATCTTTGACTTATCTTTTGAGTATCTTCACAGAATGCCAATTATTGTCATTATCTCCGATACGAGGCAGTAATAATAAGAAATTCCAGTAGTTTTGTCGTCTTTAATATATGATAGCCGTACTTTGATTCGGTGACAATATTTCAATCGGTACCTGTCAACTAAACTCACCGTGTGTGTTTTGTACAGTGTGATAAATAATGGAACGAGACATGGAGGGGCTTATCTTTATGAAAACATTGCTTTAAAACGTGTCGTGATATCATGATAAATGTACATTTGGATCATCTGTCAATCAGAGATAATTTAGTATCAATGATTCAAATCGAAGCTGTGGTATTCTAGATTTGACTTGTCCATTTCAGCGTTTGGCAACTGCTTTCAAACTCAAACACAAAACTGATTAAATACTCTGATATAAGCAAATCTAGAAAACCTATCCTATGGTGCATTTTTGACATCCTATCTCTAAACGGCAGCTGACAAGATTTCCAAAGAACAGCTTCAATCATGGTCAATTAAATTCTATCGTTGAAATATTGGGTTCAAAAGACGGTGTTAATTTAGCGTCAATTTTTGCTTATTTATTATCCTAAAGTTTTGTTTTACGGATAATTGATTTGTCTGCATGTCATATTGACGTGTATCAATCATTATAACATTAAAGTTTACGATCAGATAATGAGGGTATCTTTTAACTATTTGTCTGTCAAAACCAGACTGACAAGAAGGTTCTCTGTATATCTCGACATGCACATGACTAAAATCTTCTTATCGAAAGTTATAAATCAGCTCTAGCTTGTCAATCATCTGACAGATCAACATTCAAATGTTTTAGACAACTGTAATTCATTTTCCAGCTCGTTGATCTCTATCTCACTTAACTCTGTTCAGATATAACTCTACTAATAACTTGTCCTTTGAGTATCTTTATTGAATTCCAACTATTAACATTTAATCTCTAATACGAGACAGCCACAGTCCAGTTTTTTGCCAATTTTTTGTCGCCTTTAATATATGATAACCGTACTTTGATTCGATGACTATCAACTAAAATCACCGTGTCTGCTCTTTACGGTGTGATAAAAATTGACAGACACATGGAGGAGGTTATATCCTGAAGAAAACATTGCTTTAAACCACGGCATGACATTATGATAAATCTAGATTTGGATCATCTGTCAATTAGAGATAATTTAGTATCATTGATTCAAATCGAGGCTGTGTTATTTTAGATTTGACTTGCCCATTTCAGCGTATGACAATTGCTTTCAAACTCAAACACAAAACTGATTAAATACCCTGAAAAAGCTTATCTAGAAAATCAATCCTGTCGTCCATGTTTGAAAAGATCTAGTCCCTCTATCTACGGTTAAAAACTTTATTTTACCAACGTTTCGACCACATACAGGTCTTCTTCAGGGTCTAAAATATGAAAACGAGATGATAAAAACACAGTGTAAATTGATTGTAAAGAAGTAGATACAATGTGTAAAAACGGAGAAGACAGTGTAAATGTGGAGTGATAAACTGATAAAACTAAAACGAACAATGCTTGATGCAGCGTGTAAAAACGGAAGTGACAAAATGTAAATTTACATGTATGACATCCTATCCCCATACGTCAGCTGACAAGACTTTCTATGATGATACGACGATGATGCAATCAAATGACAATGACTTATCTAGAACAGCAAACTCCGAATGAACTGAAACAGACTTAGGGGCTTTTTGACACAATTTAGCTTTTTTAATCGGAATAGATTCAACTCAACCAACTATCATTGATACCCTATATGTAATATTCGTAAAATATGTGTTAGTGTTTTTCATCACTCACATTCACGCTGTCTGTGTCCGCATACAATGCTATGTACCTCAGACCATGCACTAATATATGTGTGCAGATATAGCATGACACATATATTTTACCTTTTCCTGTATAGTAACAAAACGGTATCACGTTATCACAAAACAATGCAGCCGAAAGGTCTGATAAGGTGGACGCGCTTTTCCAATCGTAGACGAAATGATTTTTCCTTTCATTAGCGTACTGATTTGAATTACACAACACGAACAGGATACGTACGGGAATTGACATGATACCAGAATTCCCATGTGGTCTTAATATTGCAAGTTATACCATTGCCAAGGAAAGACACTTTAATAAGGCTCGGGCAAAGATAAATATTGCCATGCATAGAGAGGATTATTCTATAAATCGCGAGCCTATCTTAAGTTGGTATAACACTTTTGAGTCGAAAATGAATAAAACAATTAATTTAGAGAAATTCCAGCCAAAACTAAATATCAAACAGTGAAAAAGTTAAAAAAGAAAACGTAGAACTACAGATTTCAAGGGACTTTAGGTGTAATAACCAGGTGCATGCTATGATTTAGATAACAGTGACAACAAGTAAATTCCAACGCACTTTAGACTCCAGAGTCGTCTCGTATACCTTGTATATCTTTTTTCAGATTTAAATCATTTGGAAGTTACCATCAAATGTACCGTTTAAGTAAAATCAAATGTGGTCGTTCTTTGATGTCAAGTTGTACATCATCTCATCACAAGGACGAATGTTTGTACAGGTGCAAACGAATTTTGAACAAATTTCGCGGCATCTATCTTTCACCATCGAGATGATCTTACTGCCATTAATATCCAAACCAGAACCAAGAACTCAACGGATATTTCTCCGCTCTTTTCTATCCTTCAAATTGATTAGTTTAACAAACATAACGATTCATGAATGTATTTAGTACTCTAACAGATTACATCGGTGTTTATAAACGACCTAGTGTTGACCATTTCTCGGCCGTTGAGGCACGTTGTACGGACGCTTTGCGTGCCAGGAATTCGTGGTGGTCTTATACTCGAACGACCCACAGGTTGAGCATGGAATACAAGTCAGATTTTTAAAAATGTTCTGAAGTCAGCTTTGAACTTTCAGTGTAAAATGAATTGGCTGGTGCACAGAAAAAGTCTCTTTGAGACTTTGGCGTGTGGTACTTTGTAGCTACAATGGCCGAAAATGCATTAAAATATTGCAGAGGTCTGCCAAGGGCACATTTCGTATCCTTCTACAACCGAAGTAAAAACATTTTAATTTAATAATCAGCAAACTGTCGATATGCTTTTCGTCTCAAACGCCTCACAGTAAACCGACTCTACTCGTAAAAATGTTCCTCGTCTACTTTTTGACATCTTATTGGTCGACATACTTACAACACATTGATGAATGTATCTCTCGAGCAGTTTAGCCAAACAAGTAATTTGAATATAATGAACATTTCAAGATAAGGTCGATAGATTGGAGTCAATCAGCGAGGAGTAAATCATCATAAAGATATCTGTCTAGTCTAATTTTGCCATGTGAGTAACGTTTACATTTCGTTTATAAATGTGCCTACTTGAAATTATACTGACATAATGGCGTGATGTGGAGACAAATGTAGATTTGATTATGTCAATCATTTGTGATTTATTTTCATTTATTGATTTCATATTAAACTTTGTAATTTTCTCTAGTCCCTCTGTGTGAGCACTGTCTTTAACAATATTTTAACTTTATTTTCATGAAATCCTATAGAAAAATGTCACTATGTGACTGTCGGTAGATAACATGATATTTTACTTGTATTTCGTCTTTGCCTGATACGCATTGTCCGCATAGGTCGTTAATCAATTTATATCCAATTCCAGTAATCCATCGTATATCATTTTCGTTCTTCGACACAGCAGTAAGGAGAGAGTTACCTTCAATGGTACGAATACTGTATTTTGTGTAGACATAGTGTTAGCACACACACACACACACACACACACACACACACACACACATATATATATGTATATAATATATATATATATATATATATATATATATATATATATTATCAAGAGTACAAATAACATATTTCATAACTTTCGATAGTTATTATGTCCTTGACACTTGGCTCACCGAACTGCCTTGATTCAAATAGATCTGTACGGACATACGCCGTCACATGCAATTCAACATGGTTACATTATTATATCTAGAAGGATTCATCATAAGTCTTCGGGATCATCTTCACAGAATTTGAGAATGTTTTAACATTTCCATTAATGAAATAATTTTCTTTGATTGATTTACACACTTTCTTTCTGATAAATCAAAGAACTAATGGCAGAGTCGGTATCAATATTAATGGCTGCGTATCTAGTGTCCTCAAACTGTTTGTTCCAGGTTGATGGATTTCATTATACGTCGTATTGTAGTGATGTCAATCGTTTTATTACAAAGTGTACAATCACACGACAACTAAATCAGTCAGACAGGAACAGACCTATCTACGAGGGATATCTCGACATAGAAAGATTTAATGGGCGAATCACTGAAGATAATCTTAGTCGATAAATCAGTCCTGATGCACTGTCAATCATTTAATGCCACCTCGTATCATTTGAAATTGATTCAAATTCAAACCTAATAGCACTTAGGGCGGCAGATACGTGTATCGTGGTCAGTTAACCGTAAATTTAAAGCATCTTCATACAGACAGCGTCCATGACCTTGATGAAATCTTGCATTTATTCAATGACGATATCTCACATGCTATCAACCACCTTCAATCCCCATGTCCGTTTAGTATGTCTTGATCAAAATTACAACCGGATGTAAGAGGGGTTATATTCTTAATAAATCAAGTTTAGACCACGGCGTGATGTATAGGTGCTTATCTAAAAGCATCTGTCAATCTGATGTACTAAGAATTGAATACCAATAATGCTATCTACGCTTGTTTTTAAGTTATTTGACGTTTGTCTCAGCAAATTGCTGTCTCAGCAGACCAGACCTCATACAGCAATCAACCAAAGACACTGTCGTAGGACAATGAATCACTTGAAGCTGTTGATGGCATATAAATTTGAATTGATTGACAATTTGAGGTAGTCGATGGCTGCGGAGTCAACGCTATCACTAATCAGCCTGAATGTACTGTCAGCCATTAGTATGTCAGCTGTTATCATTCACTGTCATCAGTTAACTGACTTGGTTCGCACACAAAACTGTTGCCATCAAATAAAGTATTTGACAAATTTGACGACACGGGTTATTCTTAAACTAAACTCAATGGTATCGCGTTTGTAACCGAACAATTTCATCAAGCACGTATAAACGAGGGGGAAGGACTTTTGCCATTCATTGACATTAGAAAAAAATCGAAAAACCAATCCTATTGTTTTACAAGACATTTAAGGCACCGTGGCCCAGTGGTTAGGGTAACGGATTCACTGTCAGAGGATGGTGAGTTTGAGACCCGGTTCAAGACCCGGTAGGTCCAGAGTAACGGACTCACTGTCGGAGGATGGTGAGTTCGAGACTCCAGCACGGTGTTGTGCCCTTGAGCAAGGCACTTTACTCCTCAGTGCTCCATTGGGGGAGTTAGTGGGTTATTTACCTCATCCTGTAATTGGGCTAACGCCTGTTGGATGATGGACTAAATAAAAAAAAAAAATCAAAAAAATCACAGACTTGGTCTTTCAAACTTCTTCTACACTGATCAAGAGAATTGCAAGTAAAGAGTTTAGACAGGAGCTTTTGTAATTGGATAATGTTCATAACTTCAAAATTCAGACTTGTTCTCTCTCTCCCCTCTCTCTCTCTCTCTCTCTCTCTCTCTCTCTCTCTCTCTCTCTCTCATCGTCCGTGTGTAATGCATGAGGTAAATGTATCCTTTAAGTTATGTGCACGAGTTATATAATAATATATATATATATATATATATATATATATATATATATATATATATATATATAATATATATATATATATATATATATATATATATATATATATAGAATGGTAAAGAATTTGTTACTTTGGAATTTTGACCAGATCATTGCCAAATTTTGAAAACCCATCGATACATGGTCTCTTTACGGTTGATCGTTTTGTACGAGTGTCCAAAGGTTATTTATTTACATGTACAATACTTCACACGGCCCACTACAAATCAATTGCTGTCATTCGTTCGAGGTAAATTTTCGTGTCATATATCACCGAGATAGCCTTTTTGCTACTTGATCATAAATTTCGATGGCGTGAGCAAAAATAAATGCTTCATAATCCATTTGCATTAGATTATTGGCATCTCAGTACATTAAGCAAATTGTTAGATGCATTAGGAGAGCAAAGAATACAAATTTCTTCAAGAGAGTAGAAAAATGCATAAAAAGTAGTATTGTTGTATGACATGTAAACATCGCATTTTATAGCCGGGATGGTTCACTATCATTTCAAAGTTTCATCCACTAGATAGGAGAGGAGAAATTTCAAACCACAAAGTTGACGAACTCGTGAGCAGATTCAGGAATACTTAGTCTCTCTTTGTGGGCTCTAATCCAACTGTCTCGAGTACTCTGTGTCAACATGTCAGCATAATGTACAGCCTGTCTGTCATCGATCTAGAAGACAGGCTTTTGTGATCACATCGTGGTTAACATAAATTACATATGAAAACGTGCACTTTGTTATTTTCTTTCAGCCAAATGAAATACAGACATATCGCACAATCGTAAATCGTTGCCCAAAGAATTTTACAGCAGATAAATAACTCTGTGACATTTTTATGAAAACTGTAGTTCGGGCAAGAGGTATGGAACTAGAACGGAACAGAACATGACTGAATTTTATCTATTCTAAAGAACCATGAAGACTACAATATTGGAAAAGGTCATCTTACTCTTATCATTCACTGTTACATAGACTTTATTATTAAATCGACATCTTTCACTCCATGTGCTGGTTCAGATATGTGGCCAATTGCAGATAATCAAATTTTATCGTGGTTAGAATTACATGACGCCATGTCTCTTTTCGACTTGTTGTAGCTTAACACGGTGGCTGAACTATGTTCTGTTTGATTGATAGAATGATTGATTGATTGATTGATTGACTGATTGATCGATTGATCAGAGTATAGTCTCCTCTTGTCATCGACTGTTACAATTTTTATCAGGGAGTCAGAAAACACAAGCGACCGTCTAACTGTTCACTGGCCTCTTCATAAATAGGTCAACAAACTCTGGCCCTTGGTATTGCTTGGCTTGATTGGTCGCAGCACTATGGCCATTTTTTTCTAATTACGTGCAATGTATCTCCGCCCCTACATGCTACTCGCACGTCTTTTTATTTCTCCTGAACGTTTTCGTCGACACGAAGAATGATGCTCAGCTTCAGCTAAGAAAACGGTAGGCAGAAAGGGTAAAGGATTTACAATGGCGCATTTTCTGTTCCGCAAGTAGTTATCTTGACTATATCGAAACCCTATGGACCGAATTGTACTTCACAAGAAGTACTCACAAATAAGTCAAAGTGAGAAATAATAATTTTCCTGTCTTTTGTTATGACTGTCATGATGATGCATTGAACTTATCGTTCGTCTGCTGGTCCACCTGCCTGTCTCTCTGCTTGACCTTGTGACAGCTTTGCAGCAATATTTTTCTGTTGGTCTGAGTGAACCATTTTTTGCCCGTCGTTATGTATTTGTAAGTCTTTACGTATTTGGACACATTTTTATCCGGATGTCGCTAGCTTTGACCACTTGGAGCAGCGTGTAAAGTGTAGGAGTTCTGGTGTGAATTCATTATCAATGATGCAAAAGCTCCATGCGAATTGTCAACTCATATTTAAGAATCGTCATGATTTGAATATCCATTGTTTTGCGCTACAGGTTTTACACCATCCACTTAGATTTATATTCCACAAGTTTTCTAACGGCCGCTTTACTGTGCCCTTTACCTGACGAATAAACTAGCGTTGCTCCAAGTCTGTGGGCATATAAGTATCAAAATATATAATAAATTGAAGGACTAAACATCAACAGACCGTCGCGCTTATGGTAGGTTGTTGCGTAGATCGTAGAGTGAACGCCTTGGCCCGCAGCCAGTAACTCTGCTGCCGAGAAAAACCAGGCGACTTGGGGCCAGTCTAGACGAATACGCCATTTTACAACAGACGGCACATACTGATGACGCCTGACAAATGTAAAGAATATTAAACGAGACCTGGGTGTGGAATAGGACTTCTTTATATATGCACTGTTTTTAGTAACATCTTCTTATTACTGTATGGTTATGGTTGACTTTGAGTAATTTGGATAGATAATGGCGAGTTTCTCTTCGTAAACTGATAATACGCCAAAATGGGTACGCACTCGGTGTTGCGCCCGCTAGTGTCGACTACGACAGTATCTTAATACCCTTGCCCCCAACACCGCTTTCAAGGCAACAAAACTGGTTCGGCCCTTGATAGGCGTTCAAATCAAATTTCCCGGATTTTGATGATCAACGATTGCTCAGTATCAAAACTACTTTAACGAGTTAAAGATGGTGGACGATGATAATGTTACATATGTCACCTCTTTTTGACTTATGAGCAAAACAAAACAAGTGAGTTTACTTTGCCCACAACCGCTTACAACCATCGGCTCATTCACTGACTACAATCATTCCTTTGAACGCAAACATGCCAGCACAAAAAACACTGCAACTTTATTTTTAAGCTTGGTTTTCAAAAAGATTTAATTATTTTAAAAAATAATCTTCATTACATAATCATCCATAAAAAAAACGTTTCTGCAACATTTGCTCAAGTCAAATCTGTAAGATTTAAATGTATTTTCCGTTCCGGAACAAAGTTTCAGACTTTAAGTTATAAGACTTTTGCACTTGAGTGAAATTCAGTGATTGAGCTTCGAAATTCTGTTAGCATAATTCCTGAATCTCTCTTGGCTTCAAAAGAGTCGATGTTGTCGCGTCTTCGCTTAGTAGCGTGTCCGTGGCGTTTTTTACTGCCATTTATGTTTTTTGTTGGATACCTGTGCTATAAGTACAGCCGATGAAGTCGTTGAATCAGATATATAAAAACTGCATGAGCTGTAACTGTTGTGTTTACAGTTTCCGTTTGTTCTGTTGTGTCTGCAAACACAGTTTTCTTCCATTCCAGATATCAAATCCAAACTGCCTCATGTCCGGCTTGTCAATATAGCTTGAAAGCGTGTAATGTCCATTGATGTTGTCTACACCTGAATTTTAGTTCGGACCAGCTAGAATTCATGTGTCAACAACAACAAAAAAACAACAATAAAAACAATAATATATCATTGTACATAAAGCACTGTTTGCAGGACCAATGCTTTGTGTTTCAAAATACATTAGGGAGACAAATAAATATGTACTTATTTTACAGAACAAAGATAACGAAAGTTTAAAGTGAATGGGCTTTATTATATTACTTCTGCGGGTTTCGTTTTTCATCCAATTGTTACTTTGTGAACGTGGCCACTGAATGTTGGCAAAAATCACGGCCAGTGTCCCTTGAATTATTTACCTGCTCTGTATAACAGACAATTGACTTCTTGCAGTGTGGTATACGTCACGGATAGCGTGGTGTACGTCACGGATAGCGTGGTGTGTAAATAACATTATTCAAGATAGTACCTTGCATAGTGTCCTCGATGTGTAACTGAAGGGGTATACGGAATATGATTCTTTGTGGCAAGTCGCAGCGCCCTCTTGAAAAGGAACAAGGCCGGCACAGCCTTCGTTTTTCATGATACTTAGCGAGTTGAAGGATCACTGGTTCATCCCCTTCGCAGGCAAGATCAACAGAGAGGACTTAAAAGAACAGTTCCTTGTTGTACCGATATCCAATCGAAAACCAAAGAGGCGATAGCGTTTTCTATGAACGGTGCACGATTACACTGACTCACTGTATTGGTATGGTACTTTGGGTTAAAAGACCGAGATTATCTCGTCGCATCGGCTCCTAAAATTCCAATTGAAGATTGTCATTATATAATGCACATATTATCTTTGGCAAGTCAACGTTGCAGTTTTGACAATGAGTTCTTCACATGAAAGTCAACGGCTTTTTGGTGCGTTGCAGAAAAAATGCATGTCCACTCATAAATCCCACTGACGTCAAAGTATCGTCAGGATCGCTAGGCTTGAAAGGTAGCTGATAAGCAAGGATGAGGATGGCACCCCCGGGACATCTGCGCTGACGTCACAGTTTTCCATGTTTGGCACTGAAATAGAACGGAACAGGGATAGAATGTATGCTGTATGAATATTAATGAGAAAAGCTATAATCCCAACTTGGCGTTCACAATTGAACTGAAGTAATACATATGATTAATGTAGCAGTGCCACATGACCTTTGTGTTTTCACGAATTACATTGACCCACCGTTATGCACATTGTGCCACTAGGAGCAGAATGGTTGCGTATTTATTTCAACAAAATGTATCTGGAGAGAGAGAGAGAGAGAGAGAGAGAGAGAGAGAGAGAGAGAGAGAGAGAGAGAGAGAGAGAGAGAGAGAGAGAGAGAGAGAGAGAGAGAGAGAGAGAGAGTTCACACCTTTATTCAAAATAACTGCGTTTTGTAGTCTGTGGTCAGCTGCTGTTTCTTCGGGTTGCGTTGTACATTGGAATTCTTCTATCGTTCCCTTGACAACGTCATTTTTATGTTGTATGTATGCCTGTGGATCGTAAGGTAACAATGTTCAGTATTAGATCAGATCAAGTTCGAGTATATATATATATTGAAAAAGTGTTAAGATTGTGTGAACATAATGATCGGTAGCTCTTGTTGGTATTCCGTGCAAGTACAAATGAATCAACGAATCAATACATTAGTGAAAATGTAATTATTGATTACCTAAGCAGTCGTTGATTCGACGTTGAATCAGGCCCTGTCTTTTACTGTACTGTGTCTAATTTGTAAAACGGTACTTACATAACAAAAATGATCATTAAGAATAGCACCATATCTGTTTTCCCTTGTGAGGAGTAAATAGTTGACGCCGGTGGAACCTTCCCACGATGCAATGCATTTGTAAATGTTAGACTTGTAATCTGGAAGTACGAAAAATATTTGCATTTTAATGTTATGAATATATCGCGTATTCAATGTAAATGTATGTATGTATGTATGTATGTATGTATGTATGTATGTATGTATGTATGTATGTATGTATGTATGTATGTATGTATGTATGTATGTATGTATGTATGTATGTTATTATGTTATTATGTATGTATATATATGTGTATGTATGTGTGCATGTATGTGTACACACACATATATATTTCATATATATTATCTCCATTCTCCACATATTTCGTATATATAATATATATATATATATATATATATATATATATATATATATATATATATATATAGAAGGCTGTTGATGAAATGATGATTGTTGTTGTCGTCGTTTTTTGTTGCCTTATTTTGTGTATTGTTTAAAAAGGAACATTTAATAACCAATGATGTACTAATCTTTCATTGAGAGTCTTAAACAACAGTTTGTTGTTTTGAAGAAAGCAAAGTCACCTGAATATTGTTGACTTTTACAACGATTGTCATCTTCAAGCGTATCATACGGGTAATTACATGCATCGAGAGTCGAGTTCCCGGATGAGCATCCGTAATTCCATCGATGGCGTCCGATGAAGGGACATTGCACTGAGTATAACTTCTGAGCTGAAATGGAGACATAACATTCCACTCATTGCTATTTTCGGCAACAAATTGCAATTATTTGCGATAAGCTGTGCCCTTAAAGGTAGTATATACGCCTGAAAAGTGAATTTCCCTAGGAAAATTTCAGCCGTTCTCTTTAAAAATCAAGAATGAAAATCAGGCGTCACCGTGAAAATTTTGGTACTAGTGAAACAAATTATCCAAGATTTACCAATATTTTAAATTCAAAATGGCCGTCATCCCTGTCTTTTTTTTAACTCTATGGGAAAAAAGAATTTTCGACTTTCGAAAAACTAAGACGGTGAAAATTTTCTTACACCAACAGCTTTAAACATGTGGTATATCAGAAAAGAATTGTAAAAGTTTGAGAGTCCGAATACCAGTCCACGAGGTAGTTCTACCTTAATAGGATAATCGAGTATGTTTGTTGCGTCTGTAAAATACGGTTTATAGATCAGCTCCAAAGAGCATTTAGAAATGCCAGGTATTCAACATGTTAACTGGTAATTATTGACAATTTGTACTTATCTTACCTTTCAAGAACAAAAGACAAATCCTGATTTGGAAACCAGTCGGCTAATATTCCTTGTATTGACCGTCTGACATACGGAATATTTTATAATTTCAATGTCAAGGAGAGATGATATAACCTAATTTACGCTACTGGTTTTAAATAAAATGTGCTTGAAGCGAAGCGGAAGCAGGCTGAAAAACTCGAATTTTTAGCTTGAGAAAATCTATCCCAAAAAGAAATTATATTCCTATATCGGTAAAGGACTGTTTACCCTCAGGCAAAATTATGTAAGAGCGTCACAAAATCACAAAACAAGTCAAGCTTTTTGAAGCTGCCGATTACAGTCCATCTGATTGCAAACGTGGGGTACAATCGCGAATATTTAATACATACCGTAGTAGGTTCCGATCGCGCCCTCCGCAGGCGGATCAGGGAAAACGTTGAGCGACGATGGACAGTCGGACACAGCTGGCGTCTTCCCGTTGGTAAAGGATGAGTACGGTGATATGTTGGCTGGGAGAAAAAATCACCAAGTTGCGTGAATTTTAAGATTCCATTTCACAAAAAGATCAAAATCATGATAGCTGTCGTCGGGATATTTTGGCGCTTCTAGATATATTGTGTCTTGCCACGCTGGGCGTAAATAGATAAAATCTATTGAGAGACTACTGGAGATTCGGAGTGCTCTTTCAAGAGATAAAATCGATCATTTTACATGATTTTGTATTATATGCAACTTCAGAAAATTAAATTATTTTTTGACATAGTAGAGATATCACACTAATTCCCGCTCAACACAGTCTGTGAAAAATTTCGTCGGCTCATCAGCGTAAATTTACGCAATTGAGCCTCTTCCGGTGGGCGGACGCGCGCTAAATTTGGTATAATGAGCAATATATGGCAAAAGCCCCTAGGCAATATGGAGGAAACTGTACTTAAATAGAGTGTACACCCGCCTGCGGAAGGGCTATTGCTATGACATTATATTAACATTTGTATTTCTGTCTTTGAAAGGTGGTTTCCTCTATTATTTTAGCATCAAAAAAGAAGAAAGCGGATTTTAGAATTGAGCGACCATCGTCGAAAGGAAATCTCGCAGGACCCAACAATGATATCGAGAGGTTCTAGCAAACGGAGCATGTGCCCGTCCTACGCAGTTGCAGTGGATGTGAAGCAGACGACAAAAAGTGACAAGTCTGGGATTGCACTACAAATGCGCGACAATTGTTCTGATCAGGCAGTTCTTCAAGCAAAATTACGACACGTTTACTCTGTTCTGCAAATTATCTCATCTAATTGGTTCTAAATTATCTAAACGCTGCGCTGTAATGGGGAGGGGCGCTGTTTTAGCACTGATAGTACTCTTTTACTAGCGTCAGCGCGAACTCTTGTTCAATCAGAACAGCGCATTCACTGTGAAGCTGATTTGAAAGTACGTTTCCTCAACTGTAGTCTTTGTAAAATAGCACGCTTGCTTCAAGGCGCTGAATATAGCCACTTCAAAATTAAGGCAAAGCTTGCAAAAACAATGCCGAAACTACTGAACTTGTGGCTTTCATGCGTAGGCCTAATAGGCAAAAGTCAGAGCGAGAGATCGTCAGAATGCAAACATTTGAAAATACGTCCTTGCGATTAAATGATTTAGCAACGCGCGATATATAATACGATAGGAAAGTTTATTCAGGACGCCCTCATGAGTACAGCAGAAGGCAACTTGCAGGATGTATCATATCCGTCACAGTCATCGTTGTATTTGCCAATACTTCCGCTCTCATTCCCATAATATCTCATTCTGAGGCGATGTACTGCCACACCAGCCAATGAAAACTCAAAGAATCGCGCAACGGTTGTCAGATAGGAACAGCGGGGTTGTAAGATAAAAAATGTAAAGACATGCTTTTCTATCTTGGATGTATTATTTCAAAGCTTTTAATTTGTCACCTATCAAGGAGAAACAGCTGTCTACATTTGAATTTCTAAATAGCTTGTATTCAGGAAGCTTAATGGACTGGCGTACATTATTTTCGCGCTTCAGTATTTGACGTGCTTAGGGAACAAACTTGAGCATTCCTCTTGTGTCGTCAGTTCACCATAAGCTGATTGCGCAATAGCAGAGACTGGGCGGACGCCGTGGCGCCAAAAGTTTCAGAACTGTCTTAGTACATTTCCTTACCCATTTTTCCATAAATTAGCAGAACGTTTTGGTTGACCTTGAAATAGGACCAACACAAGTAACCAATAAGCAGCAACCTGAGGAGTTCAAAAACACCTAATGAGTTTGAGATTTTGAGAGATGTACGAAAAAATAGGCAGCATAGCACTGACGTTCTTTATTCTATAAGTTCTACATGATCATGGAATTTACACATGAAAAGGTATTTATGACCGGATCTGTACAAGCAGTTTTCGTGTTGCTGGCTGATCAGCAAATGGGTGACAGTATTTTGCTAACCTTTTGCGATTTTTATCGCCACTGTGTGAAAAATTCAAACTATTTGATGTGTAGTTGTCTGTCAGACCCTGCCATTATTTGCTCTGAATATATTAGATTCTCAACTATAAACTTCGTTGGTCGTCTGTTCAATGATATGCAATTGCAAGCTTCATGCATCAACACTAACACCCAACATCCCGGACGATTTGTCTATAATTGCAGTTTGACTTTAGCGTACAGTCACGATGCGTATGAACTCCCAGAAAGAGTATTACAGTTATTGTAGCATTAAGATTGAAGAGTGGCAGAATCGGTCGAGTACTGTGGTACTCAAGGGTCAGAGATAGTAGAGCACCTGTACATGACTGCATGTTAAAGTCTAAGTAACACAGCTGAAAATTGGCTAACTCTGACAAGGATTGATGCTCGGGTAGCTAAAACTGTTGATGTTCCATAATTTCTGTTCTGCTGCAAATTGCAGAGTCTCGTTCTGCTCCCCCAAAACACGTCGAAATAGTCAATCTGTTACCTACCAACACTGTCAGGCTATATATACTGTCCAACCCTATAGGACTGAATTATAATCCAGATTAGGTAACTTGTTTGTCAATAATAAAATTGCGCATAGTATACACAATATATTGCGTGTACAAGGCCACATTAGGATATTGATTCAGGACCCCGAATCAGCCCTGTTAATGTGCTGAAAAGGCGACGAATAAACTGTCTTTACGGTTACCAGGCAGGTTGTAAACCTCCAGTAAGTGTAATTGGTCCAGAAACGTTGAAGTCACGTGACAACTCACCCGTCGACCATCGTCGGTGCCGAAAGTAGAAACGTGTTTCCCCGTCGCTGAAAACAGTCTGCTACGACAACTTGATTATTGCCGTTGCCATGGGAACCCGATTCGTTGTATGATCTTTGTCCGATGGTCAGTGTCGTGCGCTTGCCAACCCATGTGCCCTGAATTTCTCCCGGGAAGTCACATGACGAATCTGAGAGAGAGAGAGAGAGAGAGAGAGAGAGAGAGAGAGAGAGAGAGAGAGAGAGAGAGAGTTAAAATTATGATGTAAATTTTTTACTCATTTACGTACCATATGAATGACGGATGGTGTAACGACAGTTCAAAGTAAAAGTCAAAGAGCACCAGACTTAACAAATTTAGAAAATCTATTTTCGGAAGTGATTTGCATCTGAAATGGGGAAAACCAAGGATTTTGAAATGACATGGGGCACGAAGCTGTCTCTGACACAAATAACGGGTCAGTAGCTGTAACATTTGAAGGATTTTTCAGTTTGTGTTTTTAATGTCGACTGCGGCTTCTTTTTCTACTCCTCAAAGCATGCACAGAATTATATTGTCAATTCAGCCTGTGTATGAGTAGACAGCATTTTTTTATTTTTGACAAGTGAATTCTGGTCCGGACTAGAATTCATATGTAAATAAGTGCATTCTGCACGTACACAGTGTTGGCAAGCTAAATTGTAGATATGGAACTGTATGTTGCCAACACAGTTTTTTTCAAAGCAATATTTCTCATCAAAGATGACGAGAAAATCCCCTTATACTATATATTTTTAGAAAGCAGAGACTCTAAAGTTTAGTATGGTAGCAGTAGTTTACTCGAACGATGAAGTGGGTGTATATTTGGGGTAAAAAACCTCAATTTTGGTATTAATGATAAAAATTAATTTAAGTCAAAAATTTGAAACTATTTTCTGAAATGTAATATTTCACTTAAAAGAAGAGTATATGTAGAAAAAAAGAATAATTTATTTGGCATTATCTATCCTCATTCTAAAATGGCAAGGGTTGAAAGACTGACACTAAAAAAGTGATTAAAATCATGATAAGCAAATGCCTCTTTTTCAAAATGCAAGAATTTTATAGCCAAACAAAATGGTCGTTTTGTTATGTAGTATTTAAAGAACATAATGTAAAAATTACAGAAAGTTTGACCCTGCAAGAGTGGAGTTAAATTCTTTGGAATTTTTGAAATTGGGAAGAAAAAGAAGCCAGGAAATCCGGTGATTTGCATACATTTGCATAAATTAACGCTTCTGAATCACGCAATTTACAGCTGCTTGACAAACTAAAGAGTGAACCAAGCCAATATTTTAATCTCGGGTCAACTAATTAATTGAAATTGAATGAGTATTTGCGAAAAAGTGATTTTTGAACAAAATACGATGTGTTGGGTGCAGCGCCCCCTTAACACGCTTATAACAACAACTTTCAATTGACATTTAAAAAACGAAACTAGTGAAGAAATCATCAAACGTTACAGCTACTGGCCCTTTAAGATTCCTTTTGGCATGCAATGGACTTTGTCTCGATTTGTCGATATTCCGCGACTGCGCATGTGTGATATTAGCACCCTGGAAATCACAACGCAAAGCTCAGTGAGGATATAACCTGCAACTTCTCTGTTGCAAGTACCCTGGATGTGGCTTACTGTCTCAGTGACATAAATGCTATAGCATAGTTTCTCATCGGCCCATAAAAATTACAGCTGATTGGAGATACAAAAATACCACTTTTTACGACGGATTTGATAGTTTCTGTTCAGACTTTCTTCGTTCAACCATTTTTTATTACAAGACCGAAAAAGCTATAAAAAGTTGATCATTAGAAAGGCGAGGACAATATACTGAATCACCATGACTGTGTCGGCAGCTTTCGGGAGATTTTATTGACCTCGGAACCTGCATGACTGCCGATCCACTGTCTGTAGAAGCAAGCCATAGCTTTAAACGTGTAGCGAAGGCCAAGAAAATAAGATTGTTTCTCATCCTAGATATATTGTAAAAATGATGCGGGTTTTTTCTCGCATTTTTTTATTCTTCAACCAACAAGAACGCGCAAAACATGAAACAACATAGGAATGCACGCAGAGATAAATGCAAAGCAGTGTTGCTTTAGTTTTTTTTGTATCGCAACAGTTTTGCGATTTGACTTTTAGTGCAGCAATGCGGTTTTGACAGCTTAATAATATAACAGTGACATATGTGTACAGTACTAATGGAATGTTAGTGTCAGTTATTTTTTGTATGCAGTTCTGTTTTATACAGCATTGTGTTTTGCACTATCGTCGCGTAAGTTTTGCGGGTTTTTTATCTATTGCCTCATGAGCAGAAAAAAAGGTTGACGCGGTGGGTCTGAATTGACGCGCGACAGGATGAAAAACAAACTTTCTATTTTTCTTGGCTTAACGTAAAACGCATGGGCAAATGATATTTCTTGCTCTGATTAAGACAGAAAAATTAGGAATAAATTTGCATCATGTGCGAGGCGAAATCATTAAAGTACCACTATCATTGAAGAATTGGGGGACCGTGATATTAATAAGAATAGGGGTACGTTTTTCCAGCAATATTGGCGGAATATAGAGGGATGTGTTGCACATTATCAAGTAAGGTGTGATCAATGGAAACGAGCGGCTTTGGTAGAATGATGCATATTTGATAGGGGCGCCAAAAGCAGGCTCCATGGTGGGTACCCGGACGGAAATCTGACACGACTCTCAATCATATTCTGCATTTTTAAATTTTCTTGCAGGCGGAGATCAGAAAAGTTATATCTTGAGACCGGTTTTGCACTTTGATAAAAAATCAACATGTAAAAAGATATACCGAGCGTGCAAATTCGTGATAAAGACAACACCGAGAAGCACAGCCCACTGTATAATTTATATAGCCGCTTATTTATTTTTGAACGGCCCGGGAATAGTGTTCCGAACAGTGAGATGAAGGGACACCGCGCGCTGAAGAGAATATGCATTATTTATGAGTACGAGTATTTATTATTTAAATATACCTGAGCGGGAACTCGCAGACAAAATGTCGTCTGCAACTTGCCGACACGAAAGGGGATGAGAAATTCTAGTAATCAGTACGCTACGAATAAAATGGAGAAGATTTAGTCAGCAAATAGAACAAAATAAATACAATTTAACTGAAAATTCCCGAGAAGCGCACGAAATATTTTGTAGTTTGCGTTCAGCTAATTAGTACGGCCATGATGATTGATCAGAAAATGAATCGAATTCACATTCCCAGCGGAGTTGATTTGGGGGACATACTGACCATTTTGACTGGAAATTTGACAGTTTGTTAATTTAGCAACGTCAGTGTGGTAGTCCCCCAGGATGCATAATGGGAGGAGAGAAAAAAAAATCGCGAAGGTGACGATATAACATGTTTGTCCACTTTTCCGAGATACATAGATTCAGGAAAAACGATTCGTCAAAGCGCAGAGTTGAAGTGTAATTAACATCTTCTGTAAACCTTTGCAGAAATCAGCAAAATGTGAACATTTGCTCTGTTTTCCAGTTACTTATCGCCGGCCTGGTACGCCTGATTTTCTGTGACCCAGCTTTAGAGTCAGTGCCGATGACACTAACAAGCATACACTTTGAATCTCACAACATTACATCATGCCCATTATTCTAAGTGATTATCACACTGTAATTTCAGCGGATCATATGATATTTGACGCTATAAAAAAAACGCGGGCTCGACGGCGGATGGATATTCTCATGGCGAAAGGATAACTTGCTACAAATATCGCCTGTGTTAAACTTGCCAACAAGGACAGGTTCTTTGTTCCAAATAACGACTCGGAGAAGTAAAGGTGTTCATCATCATGCTCTGGCGGGAAAACGTTGAATATTACTCGAATCGCCCATATAGAACTCAGATACAATACAATGAATTCAGCAAATTAACATAGTAAATTACTCATCGTTGGGAGGGGGGTCCAATAGACAGGCAGTGCGTGTGCTGTAGACGATCTTTTGACGCAAGACCATGTGTCATATAAGTGGACGTGAACTCGGTGTAGATCGCGTGGTATTATGTCTACACGTTCATAATCAATCATACTTGATACTTAATCACCCAGTTTGACAAATTTGAGTCACTGCTCATGTTACTGAGCATATGAATACTATGATTTAATATGTACAGTGCTTATCATAAGCTTGATATCATACAGTATATGGAGCTCTTATGAATTAATGACGAAACGAGCCCTTCCTGAAAATATCACCGAATACACTGAATATTCTATCAAGAACAATCATACTGTGATGTTTTTGAGGGATGAGAATTTGAACTTCACGAATGCGCTTCAACTACACAGCTTGCAGGATGTGGCACAGGGATAGGACAGGCGTGTGCGTGAAATGAATGGCCTTATTGAGTAAAGCGCCAAATTTGACAACTATTCAGTGTGCTCAGTAAAGGGCCGATATTCTGCCTTGAGAGAGGTACATATATGAGTCAAACTAGAGGAGTCTGGAAAATGGAAACATTGCTAGTGTTCTTCTGTGTCCAGACTCCGGTGACGACTCTTTTCTGGCATTCGTAGTGATTGCAAGCTAAGCACATAAGCTGGTTTACCAATTAACTAGTCTTTTCCCCCTGTTTCGGCTGACTGAATTCTACCTTATTACTCTCCAAATTGTAGCTCAAAGGGAGAGAGTGGTCCTGAATGCCTAACATAGTAACTATCTGCCTTGATTTTCTTGAAGAGGGATCAACGAGATTTTGGGCGGGAAATGACTAACATGCGTGACAGAAACTGAACACTGAATAAATTGGAAAATGTCAATATTTTCCGTGTCGCGTCATCCTACGATCATTCTAGCGACAGTGAGGGACACTCGAGCTAATTGAAACACCTGAACCCAAACGATCGGATACATTGCCAGTTTCCGTGGCAACGAGACGAGGTCGAATATCCGTTGGGTAACGCGTGCTTACCGACAAGACGATACGATTTCACTCATGGGTCGCCGTAGCTCAGGTGTAATTTTCAGTAAGACGCCCTATGAATTTTTATACGATTTGAAAGTCATGTCGTCGAATCCGGCAAGGAACGATATTCATGACGTAAGTTGCCTCACTGATCCCTTTCCACAATGTTGCGAGATGATTCTGGCGCACTTCTGTAAAACAAAATATCAAGGTTTTCACACTTTGAGCGCTGTAATTTTTCCCGTCAAAATTTTAGTGCAATTTTTGATAAGTTTGGACCAAATGGACACCGCATTTCATTGGCTAGTTTTTTTTTCTCAAAATTTTGGCAAAAATCTTGGAAAATTGGCTGGGGTTTATTTTGTAAAGGGGACATAAATAGGCTCTGGCGCTCAAAGGGTTAACTGTTTGGACTAACTGGAGTACCTTTTTATAGTTGCTAACGTACCGTAACCATCGGATGAAATGAGCTTTACCCTTAAGAATTCTCGACTTCGAATTTATTCAATTTCTTTGTCTACCACTTACGTCGGTTACGAACACAATTTCCTGTCGAAAAGATCTTGCTAAATTTGCCTGATTTTATGTTTTGTTTATTCAATATCATTTCAAGTAAAATTTTATCTACACTTTTTCCTTTCTTCTTTACAATCTAGTTTTTTCTCTCTTGATTAACATTTGAATTTTGATCAATATGATGCTCTTATTCTTACAAGGAATGCATTCACATATAGATCACCTGTTCCATATTGCAATGCATCAACAATGCATAAAATCACAAACGTGTATTCGGGCACGAAAATTTGCAAACTACGTCCGTAGACTTACAATTTGAAACAATAACTTTGTGTCAGACAATGCTCTGCTTCAATATGGCAGGAGGACAAATAGGGACACTTGCGCACAAACGCGCAGAAATTTAAAAAAAATGCTTGGGTTTTGGTACTTCAGATCTGTCTACTTGTAGAGACCAAATTACGTCATTGATTGATGAATGGGCAAGTGACGTCATTGAATTACCGAAACCAGTCGTTTTGACTTATTTTTTGTTGACGTTGTGTCGGAACAAATGATAAAATCGAGTGACTTTGAAATGAGAAACTAACATAATAACTCAAATTTCCAAACATATCAGAGTGACAGGTAACATTCATCAGAAACCTGACACAAAATTTCCGATTCGATACACGGAAAAGATGGCACATTTACGACAGAAGTTTACCTGCTACATCATCGTAAGCAATGGCCTTTAGTGTAGACAACTCTGAAATTAACAGCGGTTGAACCCTATGCAGACGTAACAACGTTTGTCACAGCGAAATTTTTTTCAATGGCATGTCAACGTAAAGATGATTGTGTAATTGTCTCAGAAAAACGCCGAAAAATTTTAAAATCTTCATTTCACGTTAATGTGCTGCCATGTAGTAAATACACCGTGCACTATCGAAGTGTATACTCAGAAAGCGATTTGGTCATGTCCCCGTGATGGACAGCAGACATGAGATAATTGTGTGAGTTCACTTTATTGTCGTCAATTTAACCTCGTCGATTAGGGGAACTAATCGGTGTTCAATGGCTGAGATCAGTGTCAATTTCACACTATTAACCTTGATGTTAACATCGCTGTCTTCTGTATGAATGGCACGGCACACTGAAGTCTATGGAATCAAAATGCACATTTCTCATTACATCAATTCCATATCGGCATTAATTTCATTCTGATGTATTTGCCTTAATAGGTGAGTAGTGCGGTTCCCGCCTTTTTACGGACATTACGTGGTTTTCGTGGTGGCTTGCGATCTCTAAGGATCGTTGCTATTGTTACGGGGCATTATCTAAGGCTATTTCCACTGTTGTCAATAGCGTATGAGCGGAGCGATGGGGAGATGTTCCATGCCATTATATCAGCTATCGTTTCACAATCGCGTCAAATGCAAAAACTTACGTGACTCGAAACAGAAGTACACTGATAAGACACTGCAAACACAGCCTCGCAATGAATTTATTTCCATACTTGTTACCCTTCAGCAACATTTAAGAGACGAGACAACATTTAATGACAAAAATCAACAAATCAACAAAATCGTAATATATATATATATATATATATATATATATATATATATATATATATATATATATATATATATACATATATGTATATATAAATATAATGCTATATCAACAAATGACCAAATACATATATATGTATGTATGTATGTATGTATGTATGTATGTATGTATGTATGTATGTATGTATGTATGTTTGTTTGTTTGTTTGTTTGTATAATATATATATATATATATATATATATATATATATATATATATATATATATATATATATATATATACACATATAAGGGATGCTGGAGAATTGATTTTAATTGTAAAATCAATTCTACAGCATCCCTTATATATCTCGCTCTACATTTGTATTGAGCACTTTGTATCGGACAAGTCGAAACGCATGCTTCGTATATATATATATATATATATATATATATATATATATATATATATATTTTATTTTTTTTTTTTTTTTTTTTTTTTTTTTTTTTTTTTTTTTTTTTTTTTAACTTGAATATCATCAATCCGCCTTGTCTTGTGAACATTACAATGTTACATCGCGTTTACGGGATACATCGCATACTGATTCTTAACTGTAAACTCATCACGTTCTCGTCGAGTTTGATGAGTGGATGGTGCGATCGGTGAATCACACGCAGTAAGCGTGGCCATGTATCTACAAACACGAGTCGATCATCAATGAATCAGCACGTCGACTAAAGAGACGGCGCGACTGTCGATCGATGCGTCAAAAATACACCATACAAGAACAGCAGATGGCGAAATACGGTGTCGAGATTAGCAACGTGTGTCGAAGAAAGTAGTGCCCAGCAGGCTCAGTGTCGAAGATATGTCATGTCCTGCATGTCACAACCCATACTTCCCATTTGTATATGCGTGCCCAAGCTGCTAAATACAGAGATTCATATTAATTTATTGAAGTAAAGAAGATTAATATTGAAGACTCTACACTGCGTACCCTTGTCAACTGAACAACTTGCTTTGAATGTTTTCAAAGATGGCTTGCGATAAGTCTGGTCGATGTAGCGATTTCACATTCGTTTAGAAACATGCTCTCTGATGTAACGGTGTTATGATCGCAATAACATTGTCAGTCGAGATCGCTTCGACCTTCCCTTTTGATAGAAATTCAGTGATAGTAAATTTAATTTTCTCTGACATGTTTAGCGCCATGGCCGGTATAATGTCTCGCGTTAGTGAATTAAATTATCGGATTATGAGTCGTAGAAGGAATTACAACGAACTTTAGGGACTGTGCGTTGAAGATAGAGTGTCTGCCTTCCCAAGACTGAGCTTCATGAATATTTCTTGATCGGGGCTACTGTATGATTAATTGGCCCAAACTAGCCTAAGTGCCTATATTTCAGTAACGAGAGACATAGTTTGAAACGAACGATCGAAAGTGCAAATAGTTACTGAATTATGAACAGATTAGGACATGCAATTTTGTCTTGAAATAGTGATTGGTACATCAGGTGTCAAGGATAACTATTTTCAATTTGACATACTTTTAGTCTTGCAGTGTTGATCAGGAACAGTAAACTACGGTAAGGTAAGGTAGCACCGACTGTTTGGCATTAGCAAATGCGTTCTGGAATACCTTGAAGATTGTTTCTGAATCTGTTGAATGTCCTTTCTCTATCATCACCCTATCACCATCGCTATCTCCCTTATCAAGTGTTTGGTGTGGCATATATTATCTTTTCATAGCACCATTTGAAAAGAACAATCTGTTTGTTGATATTCATAGCAGAATAAAACCGTTGTAGTCTCAGTGAAATTTGTTCTGAGACAGAATAATTAAATGCATCACATATTCTTATCTTAATCTAATCTGGATGCTCTTGCCTTTCGCCTCTGCGGACTTTTCCAAACGGTGCAATGACGTAATGCGATTACAGGTAGCGTACGTTGTGGGATGAACTAATTTCCTTGATTTCCCCGGGGCTTGTTGTGAGCGTTCTGCCGGCCAGTGAAGCTGAATAGTTAAGAATAGTGCGAACATCCGTGTGACTGCCTGACCAGGGTAGTGCGCTTACAATGCATGGCGTAACAGCCGAACTCGAGCTATATCTTGGTATGCCCGCAGAAATATTGAATTATGTCTCGCCGTCAACGCCCATTCGTCGTGTCGATGTACTGCTCTTGATGTTATTACGATATTGACATCATTGACCCAGAGTAGATGAGAAAGTGAACTACCAAACCTACTACGACGTATCCGTATCTACATAGCATATTTGTCTTTCCCGTCCTTCATTATGAAGACATGCTCTCACAATGTGCATGCGTTTAATATGCATTTGTGATTTTTAAAAGTCCTTTTGCTTATGATTTCAAACATTACATGTTTCATTTTTCGTCTTTTTTGGCAAGACTGGACAAAGTTGGACCTCAAAATGAAAAAATTTATAAACCAGGTGGACCTTAAACTGAACAATTTTACAGATCAACGCATTCTTAGAGGGTCCAGTTGCTTTTGAAGGCTATAGGTGGGCCCTTCAGGTAACTCGTTGAAAGAGCCTGCAGCTGTAACTCATGGTGATATGTTCAACGTTTCTTTTACGTCAACCAAATTTTCTTGTTCTATTCCCCAAAGCAGTTGGAGATCCACAGTATTCAGCCTGCACATGTTAATTAAAACTTCCGGTCCGCACTAGAATTCAAATGTAAACAATACATGTACAGTGCATTTTACGTACACGCTGTGTTGACAAGCTAAATAGTCGATGTTTCAACATGCTTCGGGGATTAGAACAAGAACTTGCAATAGCGGCAGAAGCAATATAAAAATCATCAAAATGTACGGCTACTGGCCTTTTGAGACTTGGCCCTGTGTTTTAAGGTGCGCTTCTGTATATTTTGGTTCTCCATGTCTGTGCTCTTACCCAATATCCCTGTGTATCTCTGTTTTATCATTCTGATATTTGTTTTATATAATCTGCCTGAAATAAAGATGAAATGATAACGATAAATAATAAAAAAATTATGTCCCTGCAGCGGCGTAATTGCGCCGGCTATCGCATGATAGATAGACCAGACACCCCGTCTTGGACACAGATGTGAATTCTGTGGTAGAGATGCCGTGATAAGACTGGGAAAATATTACGTCCATAAAAATATAAAAAATGACGTGTTAAGCGACGAATGGTGCAAGGACGTGTATTCTGTATCCGATGCGATAGATCTTGGCATTTACAGTCAGCGGTTCGTTTCTGTAAGATGCTATCAGCAAGTCTGATAGTGAGAGTCGATGTGGGTGATGTCAAAGCGAAATAAAGTATTATCGGGTCTAAAATACGACAATGTGAAGGAGGCGAACACGGGGATAAACGTTTAAAAGTTGTACGCGCGACTGAAATAACACCCACTCACACATCCGTAGCTTGGTAACATCAACCCACGACCAGAATTTTCCGAATTGCACTCAAAGAAGTGATAGCTCTCCTCGGAACTAAAGACTTGGTCGATTTAAATCGAACTATTACGCTTCGTTTTACGGCAAGGAGAGTACAATAGGGAAACCATATCTTCGTCGGCTTTGATGGTTTGAGTGATATTCATTCCAAATTTTTAAGTCACGAAGAATATGACCCGTTCAACAACCGAAACTGCATCATACCATTTATTGTGGTAGATACTGGAACTATAAAGGGTGGCTCCATTTAAAGCGGAGAAAAGGACCAAAGTAAGGAACACACGAGTTGTTGGGAACAGAATGAAAAAACAAGCCAATCTTCGCACAAGAACGACACGGGTAGTAGCATTGACAGAGTATACGACATGTACAACGACAATAATAGTAAAATAAGTTACGAAGTCGTTGTGGAGGTCAGCCGTACTTAAACTTGCCCAGGTCTCCACCTATTCGTGGCGAGGTATGGCAGTGCAGAACGCCTGCCTGTCATAGCACGCGCAGTACGCACAAACACAGAGAGCAAAAGACATAGCCGAAATATCTTACACTCACCCATTTTCACGAGCGCTGCGGAACGAAGTGCTTAAAATTAAACACTCCCAGGGGATAAAATCATCGAAGCATATGACGCTGATGACGTGACAGTCAGTCAAAAATAAGTGCTTAGAGTTCTACAGCTGCAGACGTCTGCTCTTATCCGTCTAAACGCATCAGCTTGGTCACGTGAAGTGTGTGTGTGTGCTCAAATTTAACGCAATGAGGTAATTTTTCCTGCTTATGCCGGAAGTTCCACCCTTTCTCGTATATACATATTTATCTGACCTATTTCTGTTCCAACAGATACCTCTTCATTTAAGTTTTGTACCATCCAGATCTTTAAGATATAAAAAATGAGCGCATAGGGAGTGAAAGTCTTAGGACAAAAGCTGTGCGTGGAAGGACCACAATAAATATATGTATATCCCAGTTCGCACAGCTAGGCGCCTCTATACGTCACGTTGCTCCAGCGGAAACCTTTCAGCGAGGATCCTATACATTTCCTGAAAGTTGGCATCATCTGATCATGGATATGGCGGGAAGGGGAGGAGGTTGATATCACTGTTTTAGGCCATGTTCCATGTAATTAAGCTAGAGGATTCGTTATCAGTGGAGACAAGCCCATTCAGGCGGCTTGAACAAATTCTAAGCTTATGATGTCAGAACGAGCAACACATATCTGAGAAATATATTTGTCATTTTTTTCATCCTACACATGTTGTGATTATCCATGAGAATATTGTTATGAAATGCAAGCACATATTTTCCTTCGGTTATGTTGAAAAAAAACACAAAGTAAACAATTGAATGTTGCTATTAACTTTTCATGATACGTTCATTATTTTTGTTTTATAAAACAAAACGGATTCTTCGTCTGCTCGCTAGAGGACATTGTCCACTCACTGCACTGTCAAAAAAATTGAATAGTATTGTTGGTAATTGGATTCTACTCCTTGCTATAATTCACTTTCCAATAATAACATTAGATATCATTACGCATAGATTTTGTAATGGAAAAAAGAAACTGTATTTTATATATAGGAAAGAAAAACAAAGAAACAATGAAACAGACATCAAAAGTTACGGCTAGCACACAAATTTGACACGGCATGCTTCGTAGTACAAATTTACATATTTATGTAAATATATGTAAATATTATCCGGAATAATTTTATAATGGAGGATCAATCACCAATGTTGTTGAGATCTTGGAGACAGAGCTGAGGCTGGAAAAAATCATTTCAGGTTCAGATACACATGTAAATATCATTATTTTTTTATGTCAGTTTTCTCTGTATTTCTTGTCTATTTCTCAGTGATTTGAGATAGAGTGATGCCTTGGGCACCGTGACAAATCTTTGGCCTCTAAAATTTTCACAATTTTTTTCTGAGCTACCACATGCGTTGGCGCCTTTTGAATTTCTTTGAGTGAATAAAGATTTTACTTTCTATTTGTTTGAAAAAAATACTAAAATATATTTTTAAGAAGTAAAATTAAATTTATTTTTTCCCCATATATAATTAACACAACCTGAGGATTGCTGCAATTTCATATATCATTAAATCTAATTATATTTGTTTCCATAGTATCAAATGTGCGCTGTGGCCTATATTTATCTGTAGAGATTTGGAAACGAAGAGAATGGGTCTCATTGGGTAAAAGTTTTTAAACGTCTAAATTTTTTTTACAAGAGCCCTGCAAAGGCAGCGCAACGGCATTTCCCAGACAACAAATGGAATTTGATAATTAAGCTCTAAACTATTGTGTAATCACGATGACCTGTGGCATATTGAAACCAGACAACTTGACTTTTTAGATACCAATCGATAAAAGTGTAGGAAAAGCAAAAGAAAGAGAGCCAAAATTTCTCGGGTTCATTACAGCGATGCACTGCCACTATAAAATGCAAATACACGCCATTGTTGGCGAATTTTACGAGGGTATAAAATGAATAGTTCTTTCTGAGACTGCTCTTGACTGAATAAAACCGCATAATGATGATCGTCTTAATCTACTGAACAGGCGAAACCTACATCAGGATAGAATTATTCATAAGTTTTCACATAAGCGTGAAACACGGCCAGCTTGCGAAGGAAGGGTGTTATGCAAAGCTTGGGGCTCTAGATACGTGGAATCTAGTCTAATCACACTAGGCGGGAAAGCGTCTGCGATGACAAGCGCCCAAGGACGCTAAATATAGACGAATACGCATAATCGCAATTTGATGGGAGTCTCACGTATGAACGTCATTATATAACTTTCGGTAACAACTAACATCTAACAAGCTGGTTACGCAGGCCTTCGCAGGCTCGTTTGGCGTTTTTAAATGAAAGGCGATAGATTAAATTTAGTTCAGTATTCAAATAAGATGCTCAGTAGTGACATGCTTTTACTCTCTTGATATTAGCAAATCTGGTTTTAGTTTGTACGTTATTTCATATAAACAGAAAAATCACAATTGGACATAAGCCGGAACTATGTATTGAGCATGCGCACAAAGGCATTGTGGCTTTAGAACGTCTCACACATCCATGGACATTTATTTAATAGCATTTCTTTTTAATGAGGCAAGGGGTAGGGTGGGGCAATAGTTAGAACTTTCCGATGTTCTTATTCACAGTCGACCTTGATTTGCGTGACAAATGCCAAAAGCCTTACAAATCACTCCGGGGGGGGGGGGGGGGGGAGATCTAGAGAGCAAGTTCTCAGCCCATCCTCGTTCGCGATGTCAAGTGCAAGTAGTACAGAAGGAATAATTTCCAATGGACCGTCCCAGATTGGCTTTTCTGTCATAGCCCTGCACCTTGCAAGCAGACGAACAAGGCACCTCGTGCATACTGTGCCGTTGCCTTGGAAACGCCGTTGTTCACACTAAGTTTTTTGAAGGCTCTTATCAGGATCTTGTTCGAATATACAATTGTATTGGGATAATTTCATTTGTTTGCTCAATTTAAAACGCAACTGTCCTAGATCTATATGTCCTAGATCTATATATAAAAAATGCAACATGTTTACAAAGAAATTCTAGTCCGGACCACAATTTACTTGTCAACAAATCAGTGCAGTCTACATATGAATAGGCGGAGCTTAGAAGCTCAACACTGTGTATTTCAACATGATTTTGGGAGTAGAACAAGAAACTATAGTTCATTAAAACTGAAAAATGTCACAGCTAAAAGCCGTTTAGTTAAGGTGTTCTTTGAGTCTGGCTATACCATGTGCATGATTTCTGTATCAGGCGTAGTCAGTGATCGCTTTTTGCCATAAGAACTAACCTGTATGAGACTCAGAGGAAACTAATATTTCTTGCACTTTAGAAGTCGTCCAAAACACTAGGCGATGGAATTATATGATTCTATCTCTAAAAGCGACATAGGTATGGCGGCAATGGATATCTGCATAGGCATAGGATATGATAGTTATCGGGTGAAGACTTTGAAACGACCGAGGTATGACAAAATAGCCAAAGGCGCGAGTCTTATTTACAGATTCGAGTAGTAGATACGAAGATGGCGCGTTCTAGTTTTGAAATTTCAAACATAACCTTATGTGTCCTGAGAGGTTCGATTACCGACGGTGACGTATTTGTGAGTTCTGACGCTGAGGCGCGTACGAAGCTGCCAACTCGAAGTCCCCTAGCCGATTAAGAACCGTATAGAAAGCCAACTGAAATCAAGACTTAACGGAAATAAGGACGACGTTTTTAAAGTCAAAGGCAGACTTGTCGTCTGCCGCTCGCCTATTGTGAATTTTAGAAGCACATATCGTCGGTGCCGATCGGGCGACTTTTAGGTCGTTTCCATGGCATCGTGTGCAGTGAGTGATTTATGATAGGTATATAATAAGATAGATGATACGTCATTCTGCCGCTGTTTGACAATTAAACTCGTACCGCCGCGGGCACGCCGCATCGTTATGACTATACTGTTCTCGATATCACGTCTTGTACGAGGTTGCTCCGCCAGTCCCCGATCTCACTCCCTGGTGTCTTGCGCGTTGTTGTTTCCCCTGATTTTCTATTCTAAGCTTGTCACTGAGTTTTTCCCAGCACGCTTGAGTGGACAGATATATGAGTGAACATCAAGCTCAGTCGGTAAACTTCCTGCATTATATACGACTTGTTGTTTCTCTGAGCAAAAGTAACACGCCGGTTAAAAAACACCCCGCGAGGGCGTGGCTTTCCGGAGACACCGCTCACTCGATTGTCTGCTATTGTACACTTGATAGCCGTTTCACCGAGTCTTAATACCCGCTCTCAACAAATCTGCATCGATTTTCTCCCTTTCTCATTCCCAGCGCGTCTGAGTTGATCAAGAACGCTGGAGCCACCGAGAATTACGGTTTTACGTCGACGGCGACGTTCTCGTGGCCCCTGAGAATAGCAGGTCTGCCAATTCAAGTTCGTCTGTCTGCATTTGGTTCGTGAGTAACGTACACATGTATTAATCAAACGCAAAATGGTACTATGATTATTTTCAGGCAGGACATTAATCCTCATTCGTCAAAGGTATGACTGTGACGCGGACAGATGCCGATTTATTCGTTCCATACTCATTAAACATGAATTTATAGGTCATTAATTTTCCAAAACCTACCAACAGTGACTGATCAGTATTGTTTGATAATTCAAATTTCACCCGGCGTCTTTTACTACGATCGCTAAATTTCAATCGGGCATTTTATCTGGAAGTTCTAATTTACATGCCACGTTTTTAATTATAGCAAAATTGTCCAGGTTTGTACATGGTAACGTTTGCAGATCTGGCCTGTTCTGAATAGATGCATCGACACTCAACCCTAAATAATAATGATAATTTGAAAATTAGCTCGGTAAAAGGAAAATTGTCCTCAAGAGAGTGAAGAATAGACTCGTCAATGGAATTTTTTCATCGGAAAAATGAGTATATTTGTATGATTCCGTATAAAACAACCGTGACTGTTCAATGTCACAACTAAGTCCAGGAGCACTGAGAGATACGGTGAAAATGATACCCCACTCCCGGTCATGGAGAAGTTGAATGCAACGCAAAGGGCAAAGAACATGGAGACTGCCGAAGGGAAAAGCGGGCAAAAGTTGAATTTTAAGGTAACGGTTGAATACTAGTGCCCGCATATATACACGGCCAACAAAGACGTGCAGAAGTATATAAATACACGTGACTTCTTCATTTTTAAGCGCCCGTCTCGGTGCGGTGAGACTAGAAGAACATGGGTCATTTTTTAGTTCGCCGGTTCGTGTTCGGGGACACAAGCAGAAACAACTGTACACCATTCGTCATGAAAAAAGTACAAGTTATAGCAACGATATCTTCTTGGCAATGCTTACGTCCAAACACTCAAGGGAAATTAATCATTGCCAATGTACGTGATGAGGTTTATGAATTAGTAAGTTCTAATTTAAAAAAATCGCCGGACTGGCCCCCTGGATATGATGATATTCATAAACACCACAGGCAAGCTCAGAGCCGATTAGTCGCAGAATACGTTACCGCGTGCCCGTCGTTAATATTATTTGTACCACGCCCAGCCAAGCCGCTCGGAAGTCGTTCAGTAGATAGAAAACGCAGAATATCTTCCCCAGAAACAAACTGTGTGAAATTTACATCGCAGGTGGTCGTGTAAAGAGTACCGCACTGCGTTGTTTAGTGAACTTCTACACCGTAAAAACTTGTAGAAGATTGTATTTTTCGAGTGATAATACAAAAAGTAATTCTATTTTGTGCATTATTTATACCGGGGAAAGCCGGATTAAAAGTCATTGTATCAAAAAGTCGCACTGAAAGCATCGGTTTTGGGCAAAATTGCAGAGAGCTTGTAACTGAGCAATTTAATGTCCAGAATCTGACTGCGACAGAGACGAACTGATACGGTCTTCAACGGCTCCGATAATCTACATTCCGTGAAACGCAAGCCACTGTTAGTTTACAACGCTAAAAACTGTGAAGTTCATTTCGGAAAAATGTGTAAGGATGAAACGGAATCTGTCAAACGAAGAATTCCAAGTTCAGGGATTTAAAGGCTTCATCCGCCTGTTGACAGGGTTGGAAAGATATTGTCGCTGATAATGATAATTTGAAAGAGGAATGTTGACCAGAAGCATAATTATGCGACATAAGTGAGATCGAGTTCTCTTAGACACAAAAAAATCCGATGTACCGTCTAACCCTGGCACAAGAAAGTATACACGCCTTCAACCTGGAAAACCTTGTGACAAAGAATCGCCAATGCACTGTGAATGATTGAAGAAGTGTGGCGCGTTTCACCTGAACACCTTATAGTTTACAATGCAGCGCAGTTAATGTCTGCAGTGCTCGACACACCCGAATACGTTTAATAGTGCATGCCATTTCGCCCACCTAACGTGTCTACTCTTTTCACAAAGGCTCGTAGCGGCGACACTGAACGAAAGAAAACCCTACCTGTTCGAAAGAAGAGCAACTGAAACACGCCGGCGAGAAATACCATTTTCCTTCTCTCCAGCAGGGCCGTCATTGTCGCGGGTTTGGCGTCCGCTCCTGTCACCTTATTCTTGCCATCTGACAAGACTCACTGTCAGTACGATCAGGTGTTTCGGCTTCTATTTTGATATACTGCGCAAACGCCGATGATGCGCCTCCCCAGGCGAATGCGAAACGCGATGAGCGATCGCATGAAAAAAGGCGACGAGACCCCCTAAGTGACTTGCTAGACTGACTTTTATTTCGCGCATTTAAAAAATATACATGCTTCTTGAAATTATTACCTCGGCGGTCTACAGTAAAACGGGTCGTCCTTTACTGCCGTGCCGGGTCACAGATTGTATTTTACCGAACAAGATCGTTTGGTTTAGGGGGAAATTCAATTAAAATTTTACAAAGGAATCTTTCAATCACCGAGCCATACACCAACAGAGGTGAAACCCAGTCAATTTTTCCCGCTTGGTTAAGTCTATTTAAAGACATGGGCACCCATACCATTCTGCAACTGTATCTATTTATCTGATTAGCATAACAACTCACAGACAGATGGTCTGAATAAAACATTTATCGTGGACGACATACGACAGAAAATTTTCAGCGCCAATATCAGACGTCCGTCATAGTAGGCTGTGTCTGTAGTCCGTTTGTTTCGTTGACTTGTGGGTCGATCATGATTGATGTCGATTTGAAAACAATAATACTATTTCAGGGAAACTTTGAGGTAGTAGCATACCCATAACTACAACCTATCAATATTTAACAACAAATGTGGATCCATATTTCGAAAAGAGATTTGCACATCTAGCGATGCGTGTCACTGGATTCTAGTATACAACGGTATCTTGTCTCAAGACTCCACAAAGAAGCGTCCGTGTCTCGCGGGGTTGCACGATCCCAATTGAATCGGCCATCGGCTAGAAATGTTGTACCACCCGGGCCAGCGACTGTGTGGAGTCTACCTCCGAGGGTAAAAAACTGAATGTTTGAGTTACAGAGTGAGATCCCCGGGAATCTGTATGGGCAACAGTAAATGATACAAATATAGGGTTTGCATCGACCAAATATGGGCGAGCTCACGAGTTGTTTTAGCTAGATTGCTCAGTGCGCCCATGAATGACTAACATCTGATCCCTTTTGTAAATTTCGTGACTTCTCGCTTTGAATTTGTTTGCCCATGCATCTACATGTATTGCAGAGGAGAATCCTATAGGCTCACCATGGAACTTATAGGCCGTATGATGATCTAGTCACGATGATGAGACCTCTACTTTAGTCAGGGGAGAGAGAGACAGAGGGAGAGAGAGACAGAGGGAGAGAGACAGGGAAACAGAGATAGAGAGGGAAAGACAGGGGACACTGACAGTGAGACATAAAAGAAGACAGAACAATTAAACAGAAGTAGCGACTGGGTGAGAGTTTTGGAATGGTGCTATTAATATTGATCACGTGACTATAACCGCAAAAATGTGTCAGATGTTTACCGTCCATCAGCTCAGTCTGAAAAGCAAACTTCACTTTGGCAATGGTAGGATTTTGTAATGGGGCTATAAGAAGATCAAGGGAATGCGATCATTGCTCGATGTTATTATTACCTTCCATGGGGAAATAGTAGCATCAGATGCCGCCGTCACATAGTTTTCAGTGACCGTGAAATTTTTTTATGCTAATGTCGTATTTTACGACATATGACAATCATGTGACAATGATTACACCACTGCACTTTTGTGACTATGTATATGCATGGATACACATTTAAAAGATCTGTGTCGAAAGGTATTGAGATTCTGTAAATAAATTTTAGCAAAGCCCGTCCCGTGACAGTTTGGAAATATCGAACACGGACAGGCAAACAGACCGACATCAACAGAGAATGCATGAAAACCTATTCTGAGAACGGTAAATATCATGGAAAAAATAAATTCATTTATAATTTGTCATATGTCTTGAAGCATAAATTGTGAAATATCAGAGTTCATTGCGTCAGCAAACTAGCTAAGGACCTACATAATGCCCATGGTTAAGCTTTTACCACAGTAATAGCCCCTGTTTCACTTTGACGATCAGCTGCAGGCATCACGCTTGTAACCAGCAAAGCACGTTATCGAGTTAATTAGTAACAAATTCGAAGGGGACAATATTTAACCGAAAGGGCACGTAGACTGTTAAGCTTATAGATCGGCGACATCATACGAAAACTGGATCCGCTTGATTGTGTCGATTTTTTCACTTGAAGAGTAATTATTGAACTCCAAGGGACTGTGCAGAGGTATATAAGGTAATCGTCAATGTCATAAGCTTATATACGCAAAATATCGTGAAGTAAGATTAATGCTTTACCTTCCGCTACTATAGCTGAATCGAACGTTCAAAGGTCATCCGATGTCGCCCAAAACAAGTAGCTGATAGAGCTGTCGTCACAAAATCATGTTTGATTCCTTTACAATTACCCAAATTTGATGTGACATATCACAAATCAAGATTACCGTAGTGAATAGATTGCAGGGAATTGACGCCGGAAGTGGCGACTCTTTCGTGGAATGATTTGCAATGTCAAGTGCGCATCGTACAATGTGCAGTGGTTATCGATGCGATTATTCTTTGACTGTTATTCCTGTGGGCAGAGAGAAGCAATAGAAGTGCCAGGCTTAATACAGAAATTCTACAGCTCATGAGTAAACCAGATAAACGCTCACGCTTTCCCCTTTGAACAGGTAAATTTTGCGTGAAGAACAGAGCTGCATCTAAAGTGTGCATGAAGTATACAAAATGGCGTCTGCAGTGTCAGAGGTGAAAGGTCAGTGACATATGGTCTGGGAATGAACACCGAACGAAAACCTCCATGGCGTAGGACCACAAACCATCTAATATTTGTATCAATCATCGTCGTTGCTATAATTTTCACTTACGGATATATGAGACTGCGAATATTTCATGTCCCACCAATCGACTGGCAAGCGGGTCGAGGCACAGGTGAAACAGCAGTAGAAGTAAACAGTACAGATCACCACACTTCACGAGAACATGCCAACAAATCAACGCCACTAAGAGCGCATTTCAGCGCCCAGTTATTGGATAAACTAGGCGATTTGCGGGATGGTTTTACGGGTACCTTGAAACCACACGAGAAACCCGTAGTTCCAAATATCGCCCATTACATCTGGTTTTCTTGCCATCCATTCGAATTTGAAAATTTGCTGAGTTTGATCAGCGTCCACAGATTTATGAGAGCGGAAAAGATTCTGTTCCACACCGATTGTGAACCTTCAGGGCAGTGGTGGAAAGAAGCGAGAAAGATCCCTAGTTTGGAAATCCTACAGAGGGAGCCAGTCAAAACAATTTTTGGTCGAAATATAAATCCGATTTGGCCAGAACACCAGAGCGATGTTGCTAGGTTGCAGATACTGATGGAATACGGTGGAATTTATTTTGACACCGACATATTTGTACTGAAATCTTTAGAACCTCTTCGTTACTATGACTACGTGGTCGGAAGACAAACATCCGATGGTCTGAACAACGGAATAATCCTGGCGTCTAAGGATTCCGAGTTTCTACGAGTCTTCTACGAGAGTTACCGAAATTACAAGCCGAGCTGTTACAGTTGCATTTCCATCAAATACCACAACGATTTAGCAAAGGAGCATCAGCATTTGGTGCACATCGAAAACTACAGTTTGGTCCAGCCGAATTTCGATAAATGGCGGACTATTTTCTATGGAAAGTTTGACTGGCCAGATAACCACTACACCATTCATTTATGGATTAAACAGTACAAGAACAAACACAAGGGATTTTCGTTCAACAGCGAGAATATAAAATCCCTCGATACTGCATTTGGAGAAATGTGTCGATATATTTATTATGGAACATCAGATCTCATTCAGACAAACGCCACTGAATTGTTTGAGTGGTGGAGTAACGCCACTTCATAAAGTACATTGTGGGAAACGTAAGCATGCTCGGCCAATTGAATATTCATAATCTTTGAACCCGAAAACAGAATACCCCATCATCCCAACAGTCCCCTCCCGAGATCTTAGGGTGTAACCCCTAGCGGTGCAAGCATGGTGTCATTCACTCATTTTTTGATAATTTCTTCTGAAATCGGGTAACTGCGTTTCTGATGTTCATTTCCGCTCACTATAAACTATAATTACAATTTTGATTGAAAGAGCATTGCGACCTCCTTATATTACATTTTATGTGTGGCACAATTTGGTAAAAAAACTCATTTGCATGAATTTCTGGTACGCACCTAACATTATTTCTCCGTCCTGTGCATCTGCACGGTGACCGCTTTAAACACATTCCAGTATATTTCTCTGAAGAAACATGTAGCAACATAGTTTTATATATTTGAAATGACCGAAATTGTACCAGAAATAGCGAAAGTGTCACTTACATGAATAATGATATATTCGCGTTGTATTTAATGATTTCATATTCCGAGGTCAAAGACTGGCTGCTCTAGATAAAATAATCACAAAATTTAAGGAAATTAAGCTCTTAAATCATCCCAAAGCGGAGACAAGCATAGAAAAATGGAATATTTGAGCTTCAAGGTTGGATGATGTTCTAGGAAAAGGAAATTTTCAGTGACCTACCATGTATCAAAACTATTAATAGGAAACGATAAATTTTGAGAGAGAGAGAGAGAGAGAGAGAGAGAGAGAGAGAGAGAGAGAGAGAGAGAGAGAGAGAGAGAGAGAGAGAGAGAGAGAGAGAGAGAGAGAGCTACTTTTAATCTAGCTGATTATTCCCGTCAAACTTCTTTAAATATTACACTTTAAATCATATATATATAGTATGTTTTGGAATCACAAATTTGTCCTGTTCGATCGTATTCGACGAGAGTACTTGCAAAATGTACATCTTATAGTTATAACAAAGCGGCATTCTCTGTATCACTCACGAGAAAGCCGTTTTTATTTATTCAGCCCTGTCTAGCTAGTTAAGCAATCTGAGATTTCAGTTTGCCCAGGGCAGAGTGCTCATCATTGTAATATTTATAACTCTGAAACGACTGAAAATAACATCGATACGGCAGTCGTGGGCACACGCCGGGAGCAAGATTTTAATCGCAGTGTACACGGAGACTCTTGGGCTGTTACGTTCATTCAATATGTACAGCGATACCACGGTAAACAAATTGTCTGTCACGCACGAAGTTTAAGCAAACGAACTTTTACACAGCGCGCTTCACGACTCCAGAAATATCATAATACACTCCTTTGTTTAAATTCATCACCGAGCACAGGAAACTTTCTACGACCTATACAGTGCTAGGTGTTAATCCATAGAGGAGGGACCGTGAACTGTCCATCGTTAATTCTGTTCAGCGGCTAGTGAGTTTCACTGAGATATACTGTTTATCATTATGGTTGAATTAAAAAAAAGTGCAAAATCAAGACTTGTTTCCAACGGCTGTCGTAATCCAAGGCATCTAAGCTCCCGCAGTCAGGGTTAATATCCGATTTTTTTAGGACTCAGATTTGAAGTCGGTCCTAAACTATAATGAGAATTTTACGAAAGCAATAAAACTGATTTATTGGCATGGGCGACTTTGTTAATCTGTAAGAAAACACACAGTGCTACCTTTGTGTACGGCTTAGGACAAGTCAACAGCCATACGTTTTATTGAATGTAAATAATGTTGCAAGTAGCGATATCACGAAGCAGTGGTCGTAGACAGCAAATTATCCAGGAACGCAAATAGAATTAAGAAGAGGGGAAGACTTGGGGGATGCCGGCATCAGTGTGAGAGAGATAGAATATGAGAAACATGTACAATACAGACAGCTACGTACAGATAAATACAGAGAAATGCAGAGAGAGAGAGAGAGAGAGAGAGAGAGAGAGAGAGAGAGAGAGAGAGAGAGAGAGAGAGAGAGAGAGACGGAAAGCCTATTCAAAAACGGATAAGGTAGGAGAGGCTGCATATAGACGACAAATGAGAGAGAGAGAGCTAAAGTATGGAGAACGAAGGCTGAAGACTTACTGCTGCGAAATAGAATAAATAGGGACACAGGCTGAGAATGCAGCAGAATGGAGCCCGGTGACATATTATATGAGTGTGATGACACGGAAAGAATACTCTAGCCTGGCTGTAATGATACGCAGCAGATGTATTCCCTTAGTATATTTAGATGCTAATATGAGGAGCAACCTCAACACTCGATACCGGCCTCTGTCAGCCAGATATATTTATTTGACAAAATTTGACAGATGTGTGCACTTGCACCCGGGACATCAATCATAATCAATGCGGATGAAAAGATTGTCCGGAGGGAACAAAGGCCTACACGATACCGATTTGGAAATATTGCCTCGGGTTATGTAACAGAAACCCGGTCGGCATCCAGTGATGTATGACATGTAATAACGTAGATTGAATACTGAGTTAGGGAGTCTTTTGTAAAGATGGAGAACAAAGGAGCCTTGTGCGCGACAATTACCGAGATAAAACAACTCCAATTCGTGAGTGAAACGAAATTAATGCGTCATCAGGCAGATTCTATTGACTGGACACTTCAGTGTTCGCTTAAGTACGCTAAGGACATGAAACGATTCTAGTTCACATAATTTTACAGATGCGTCCATACTCTGCCTGAAAGGATGCGTCAATAGGGTCGGAAGGATTGCAAGCCACTTGTTGAGGATTGCCTGTACCTTGATCGCTCCTGAGATTCACGGTTCAGCACATTTAGAGAGAGAGAGAGAGAGAGAGAGAGAGAGAGAGAGAGAGAGAGAGAGAGAGAGAGAGAGAGAGAGAGAGAGAGAGAGAGAGAGAGAGAGAGGATTCATTGTTTTAGACAGTCAACTTCTTTTCAACGATGGACTATACGGCAAAGTATGTCAATCCACTCTTTTAACGAAAGTTATACACGCTCAGTTTCCTATATGAGAATATTGAAAAATAGAGTGCAGCTCAGCAGTTTCGGAAAAAATCGGAAGTGTGACATTTCCCCAGGCCATCTGTCTTCTCGTTATCATGCTAATAAGAGAGGTTTTTGATACATCAAATTGAATAGAAATAATCTGTTGAATGGAGGAACTCAAGCAGGAGTGTTTTCACGGCGCGATTGAAAAGGCGATTGAAGTTCCCTTTGTGAAATTTTAATTGAAAGCTAAACAAAATCACCCGACTTTTGGAAGCAGAATATGCCCGGGTAATGTCTTCTGGCCCCCGTATGACCTTTAGCTAAGGTAGTATGCGCCTCGAAAGTGAAAGACTTAGACTTTTGCTCAAACGTTCCTCAATCAAACTTTCGGACATTCTCTTACCAAAACAAAAATAAAAATCAGGGGTCACCGTGCAAAATTTGGAACTGGAGAGACAAATTACATAAGATTTTCCGATACTAGTATTTGAAATTCAAAATGGCCGCCAACCCTGTGTTATCTCTATGGCAAAAAATAAAATTTTCGATTTTCTAAAAGCTAAAGCGGTAAAAACTTTTCTTTCATCAAGAGCTTCAAAATGACTCCCCACAAGTGGTAGATCAGAAAAGAATTGATAAAATTTGAAAGCCCGAATTTCTGTCCCCAAGGCGCGTTCTGAATTGTTTCGCAGTCACCGAAGTAAAAAGTGAAGACACACTATAGACTCTGCTGCGGTTCACACCTGACCACTATTGCGCCTTCAGGTAAATATGTTCCAATTCCGAAGGCGAGAGTGTGGTGGATTTTCAATTAAATTAGTCACGCTTCTAAAACCTGACCAGTAGGAATTAAGCTTAGATGTTTCGCCGCCACACAGACGCACGGGTGACCTGATTTCAGTTTAGACAATGTTGACGGCAAGTAATTCTTTCAATTCGAAAGGGAAAATATGGTGGCTACCTGACGACGTGCTCTTGTTTGACAGCATTAGGATAAATACAAGCACTGCAAATTTTTGTTCAGGACTACAAATGCATCGCATCAAAGACCAGCCGCCATCGCTGACAGATGTTCTCACATCAAAAGTAATGAGTTTTAACGTTAAATATGAGTTGGCGACACCAAATATTGCTTTGATAAATTTCCATGCTATTGTGTGTACTGTTCATTTTAGCTTGGGGCATACGGTTACCTCTTTTACCCTTTCCTATATTTTTCATTCATATAAGGCAAAAAGAGTGTCCGAAATGATTGCAATTAAGGTCAGGTCAGGTCACGTTGTGTCAAAAGAGTGTCCGAATATGGAGAAAATGAATTGCAGTTTGTGTTGTGTTAGCTCTTCACCACTGAATCCGATAACCTTCTTCTCTTCACTTTCTGGGAAAGTACAGTATTTGAACTTCATCGATTAATGAACGAAATAAAGACAGGCTCTTTCCGTGGACTAACGACAATATGTACCATTTTATATTTACGAAATGTAGAAAAAACCTAACTTGCGCGTGTAGACATGTGTAGATAATATCTCGTGTGGTCTCACAGCTATGTAAACGATGAGTAACCGGATATGATAGTTAATGACCGTAGAGATTGGAGATATCACTACAAAGGGACTAATAAACCATTAGAGAGAGTCTAGTCAAAATCAGAGAGAACTTTTTTCCTCTGTTTGCTATTGAAAAATTGAAAATAAGTTCATATTTTAATCGCGTCTTGCAGCAGACTTAAAAGTGTGTTTCCGACGAATTTCAAATTGCCATTCGGAGTTGTGTGAATCACGTGACGAGGCGTATCGTGACGGCGGCGCAGGCGCTCAAGGGCCTACTTACCATGCATTCCCTCCAAAGTCTACTCGTAAATTCAATGTGGTAACCTGATATCTGACTGTACAAGTGTAATGTGTCGTCATGTGATACGATGTAAAAAGATGACGTCAGATTCTGGCAGATTTTCACTTCAAGTAGTTTCCGAAATTTACCGAACGCAGCCGGGCGTTTCATAACTGAATCGACACTTATACAAGTTGGAATGACACACTATTTCCTGATTTTATCTTGTCCACCATACATTCGTTCAAAGGGAGGAAAATAATGAAATAAAAACCGCACACTCATCCACCGTACTTCGCTAGAAATGGGCATTGTTGCTCTATGCCAGACATCTTTCCGTCTTTCCATTTTGGTTGCTCTCAGGAACGAAGCCAATTCAGGCAAAGATTAAAAATATACGTAATCATACCCTTTCGGGATTAATTCAATACTAATAGATCACCCCTCATTACCCTTGCAAAATAGCCGGATATCAGATCATTGCGCGGAGCAATTGTTTCCATGGAAACGGACGGAAAAATTTTAATTTTGATCAAACCTCGTTAAAGTTATTTCCCCTGAAATTCAATGAAGTCGTGTCGGTGCTGTGAGCGGTGAATGAATAGCTTTCCGCACTTTCTTTCAATTCTCGTGGATGCTGCCTAATCGAACTGGAATCATTATATTCGGTAAAAAAAAGCGCAGTGTGAAAGAGCTCTAACTTGGCGAATTTCCAATCTAGCCTGACCAAACTGCCTAGGCTAGGTGACTGCATCCCTTGAGCTAGGCATATCATTGTTTTGTTAATTTCAGACTTTGCATCGATCCTGTAAACTTTAAACACCTGCGTCGGTGATTGCTTAAGAGCGATTAGTATGCTTGTCTTGCAAGATTTCTTTTTTCAAGTTCTGCCTCAACGCTCTGAAATACTGAGCAAATCTTGATACTGATGGGCGAGATGATCACGGCGACTTGTCGGGGCAATATGGCATGAGTCACGCCTAAATCAATTAGCAAACACCGTACAGTAGCGATGACAGCAGCGATCACTCCGATATTGCGGCGGAATTTAACGTACATCGAGAAGAGAGCGATAATGAATGAACAACGTGAAGACAAACATAAAATGTAGTAACTTTAATAAATAACAGTCGCATTTTTCCACGATCGATCCTTCCAGAATATGAGCTAATTACTGTAAAAGCTACCGACCACTTGGGTCGATATTATCTTCATAATTGATGGCGTTCCTCGAAACACGAAAGAAAAAACTTAAAGATAATCCGACTATATTCTGTTTTAATCCTTTTCATGTTTCCCGCCTAGACTATTAGATATTTCCTGTTTTAGATATGACTTAATTAAGCTGGAGTAGCAGATGATAGACGCTATTACACAATTAATGTTGTATATTATTTACAGTTATATGCAGATTTTTCTGACGATAAGTTTGATTGCATATCTTCCGCTCCTGTGACCCTGAATGGTATCATTTCATTCAGCATACAACCTGTATGTTAATTAGTATTACGTCACCGCTGACCCCTTTGAATGTATATTTTAACATCATATCGATTTTAATTATCACTGCCTTGTATTCCTTACATGCTGATCAATAATTAGGTTGGAAAACAGACTGTTAATTTCACCGTGACAAGATTGAAATCGACACTGTTTAATTAAACATGAATAACCGAAGCGAATATTAATAACAGTCGGAACAAAAGCTGGCAAATGTATTGATTATTAATGAATTAAAGGCTTACTGCACTACCGTGTTCAGCTTATTTTTGCCCTACCGTCCATCCATGATTTGCATGGTGTAAGAGCACTAGGTTTGAGTCTAGTCTACAGGCCGACGCCGCTCTGTCTGTCACGTGATGGGTACAACCCCTACGAAAATACCGAGTTTTGATGAAATAAATTTCTAAGTGAAGAATCAACATTTCCTGACTACTGCGCTAAGAGAATGATAAATGACGCTATTAGCATGGAATTTCAGAGGAAAGGGCGTCCTGCAGTCGCCGTGCTTGTTTACTTCATTATTTCAATCAGATGAAAAATATATTCCCCTGATTCAAAGAGAAGCTGGGTTGAAATTAATACTGTGACGTTGCCTTGGCAACAAACGCGGTAGCATGAAAAGGGTGATACTCTTCCATAAAATGCCATTGTGATTCATTGTAAATTGAACGATAGGCCCTTTCATGTCGTGTGCGTATCTCTCCCCCTCCCCCCCCCTCCCTATCTCTCTCCCTCTCTCCCTCTCTCCCTCCCTCTCTCTCTCTCTCTCTCTCTCTCTCTCTTTATACCTGTATACCTTAATCATAAATTTCTTTTTAATATTTGCTGATTCTTTTAACACATTCCGAAATAAAAATACCAGAAGTGCTTAAGTAACAGTATGCTTTGTATCTTATTTAATTTTTCGCAAGACTGCGAATAACATGGAAATGCCAAAAACTGATTCTTGACGCACTAGTTGGAATTATCAACGCACGCGCAGTTATCTCATGCGTGCGTTGAATGACTGAAAATAAGAATCTATAAGAATTCAACGTTCTTCGAAATCACATCATGTAGAATTTTATTTATTGAGTTTGCAAACGAAATTTTTGCCATAACCGTACGACGCTGAAAAGACGATGCGAGAAAATGTATGCGGCATATCACTCAATGCAATATCTGTATAAATAGTGCTCGTTAAAATATGTAAAAATATAAAAAAACAACACCTGACCATGCAGAAACGAGTGCCTTGACTGTTTCGTTAATGGATTGAAAATGGAAATACCGCATTCTGTAAAGCTCTTTTCATGTATTTGGCGCTCAAAAAAGCCGCTATTTTGACAAGTTGATGTGTCAAATCTCCTAGAAAAGATTTCCTCCGCGCATTCGCAAGGCAAGCCTGTAACACTAGTCTCGTCGGAATAAAACAAAATCCCACCTGCCCTAATTATAAAGCGACTCCTTTTGAAGATTAAAGATTAATTCCAGGACGTCATCCGATCGTACGAGTGTGTAAGCCATATCGCTGTTTTTTATGTCGGTAATGGCGGCGCGCTTCAAAGCGGTAGCACTCACGGCGGCGGGAATTGATAAAGGGGGAAACCGACTTTATGCTCTCGTAAAACATCCATCATTTCCAACATTTGCATTTTATGATGTCTGGTCCCATTTCGATGACACTGTTGCTTTCAGCATATCCATAACGTCATGGTCTATTCATTCATCCATCCATCCATCCATTCAACCATCTATCTATTTATCTATTTCCTACCTAACTACTTAACCTACCTGTCTGTCTGTCTGTTTGTCTGTCTGTCTGTCTGTCTGTCTGTCTGTCTGTCTGTCAATCAATTTATCTACCTATTATATACGAATTGTACTTTTAATGGTGCTTCTATATCTTGCGCATATTATATTTATGTCGTATATTTTATGGTATACTTTATATGAATTGGTGTTTAGTTGCTCATATATTCCTTATATTGGCATATACAAATCTATTTAATGGAATACACTATATATGCACTTGTATATACAGGCATGTACTTGTAGATGAATTATACACATTCGAATATTTACCGCATGTTTTGGCGACAGACATTTGTTTATGTGGTCGTGCATGCGTATGTATCAGCACAAACACACACACACACAGATATGTACATGCATCTAGCGCCATTGGGGCGATATCCAAAACATTTGGCAAAGTAAAAAGTTGTCTGTCCGTTCGTCTCGTGGGTAATATTTAAGAGATGTCTCTTGGCATAGTAGGGGAAAACCGGCCTTTTTTCTTGATTGTTAAAGAGTAGTTAGTACCTAGTTACCGAGATTTTGTTTGTGAAACGAATATTTCAGGAATGAAGAAGAATTAAAAACCAACGCACAGTAATTCGTACATTTTCTGCCCATGCAATTAGTTTTTCAGTAAAATAATTCCATGTTCCAACACGCATTCAGGTAAACTGTTTGCATCGCATCTTAAAAGTTTAACGTTTCATATCAACCGACCAACAAACAAAGATACGAAGTTCTTATTCCCGCGTAAATCTGCGCACCGGTCTCTCAAGGATTTTCGAGGCGTACCTATACGGAGCCTCGGCAAGATAACATTGTGACAATTCATCTCATTTGTCAGCAGGTCACGTCTGATTTTCCAATGTGTATGAATACAAAATACAAATTATGAAACCGAAAGAACAGAAACCCGGTTTTGATTTCATAGAAATTGAAACAATACGTACGTCAATTGGCTACACACTGGCGCCAACTGCGCACTCAAGTGTCTGGACAGACAGTACATAGACGTATACATAAGAGCTTTCTATCTTGTCGAAGACTTTCTATCGCGTTGAAACATTTTCATGTAAAAACGAATCAATCAAGAAACTCACTTGGCTCTTTATAGGAAACCTTGCAATATTTCAACCATGGTAAGATTTGCAAATGTCGTTCTTAGGAATTAAATCGGAAAGCTTGCCAGGATACTGTGACCTTCCAGTGGTAAGAATCGATTTGGTTCTACTTAAAATTCCACGGGTAGATTTCTTGTGATCCACAATTTTTCCTTGGCTGGTACTAATGCAGGAGAGCTAGTCATCCAGAATCAAGGCATGAGTTTCCCTGATGGCAATCACGTCAAAATGATTAATCCCTTCTCTTTGTGAGAATACTAAACCAGTCATTCCAAACTCAACAGCTTACTTTGCCCCGTTTAATATTTCAAAATGTGATCCCGAAGTTCTCTCGGGTTTTCTTAATGAGAACCTTATTACGAATATTTTAATGACGTAATTGAGTTACAGAACTGGGGCACTTTCGAATATCTTTGGGATGCAGATGTGTGTATTAACATGTATCGTACACGGCTTAGCATTTTGGAAAGTTGGGTTCACATAAAAAGGCCAGCATTTTGGGAGATGTAAGTTATTTGAGAAGGTTGCCATCTTGGGAAATATAACATACTGAAGTGGCCATTTTTGAGGAACTGGTTGTACACAAGGTGCTGATATTTTAGCGTTATTACTAGGGACATTTTATATTGGACGTAATTGTTTTCAGTTTGTATGATTTATACTGAGTTATATCGACAGTGATCGTGAAACATGCCGAAAGAGTTGTCGGCAAAACGTACATTATGTCTCACATGAAAACCAGATCAGATTAAGAGAGCAACGACATGCCTTCGAATATCTGAAAGAAAAATATACATGGATATGTCGGGGTACATCAGTCCAGCAATATTTTACCTGACACTTGGTGCTTTACTGCTTTACTTTATTAAACATTAGTAGTGCTCATGGCTAGGTTTTTTATGCATTTTGCTTATTCGACACACACTCAGTGCGTCAATAAACTTGACTTTGATGGAAATATCGGTTGCAGATAAAAGACGCCATCTTTAAAGACTGTAAATGAGTGTGAAGAATCGGTCACTGTCAGATGCGCTTACCATTCTAAGGAGCAGTAATCATGCATTGCATGAAATTCAAAATAAGGGAATAAGGTCGCACGTGTGGAAACCTTGAAGAAAACAATGACTTTTATTGTATTTATTGATTCGTTTTGCATGTGCAGACTTCATCATCTCCAGGCAACCGGGGGGGGGGGGGGGGGGGTTGGTGGCGTAGAAGGGGTCTCCAATGATCCAACAAAAAGTTAGATTTACAGTTATTAGATACAGTATCTATATCACTAAATGCATTTCAGAAACAAATCGTACAGATAAGGCCCTTTAATTCCAAGATCATGTTTTCCCGTAATTTCCTTGTTTTACACTCGTCGGAAGGTTGTGTTATTTATTGTGTTTACATAAATTCTGAGACAAATCTATGACGCATACAACTCACTCAAGTTGTTTGCGCCGGATACATGTGTTAGGTCACGCTCCTTTGCCTAGCACAGCATCATGGATATATGACATGTTATTGTTCCTAAGGCGTTCATGTGTAAGTTAAAGTACTAGGCTCTGTATTGCATAAATAACGTTCAACGTATATTCTGACCTTTCCCCGACTTATGATTGATAACGCCTCGAACAATACAATTATTGCGCTAGCAACGCGGAGAGCTTTGGTCCTGCAATGTTTTAAGTGCTAGATATAGTTTTACTTCCAGATCGAGTGTGCCACCATACTGATGTAAATAGATACATCTTTCGGAAGCTGAAATTTCTGCATATTTTAGCTATAGGGATAAGGATATAAAGTGAACGTTCCCATAATGCTGTGCTACCATGAGATATCCAGGCTAAGTACGCTATTTGAGATGACATTGTTATTGATAGTAGATATTGAATATCCATCCTCATCGTGAAGCAATTTGAAAAAAACACATGATAATGCTAACTTCTTCTTGAGTGATCATTTAAATATCTATTGAGCCAATAATGTCACTGATACGGCGATCAAATCTAGAATCAGATATGCACTCTTTTCTTGGCCTAAATCAGACGATAATCTACTGAGAATATTAGAGTCGAGAATTTCCGGACTGTGGACAACTCAAGGGTCTATTCTAGATACTTCATGGTAATCAAGACGGGCATATACCACAGTTCCTCCATCAACGGAGAAGAAATTTACGTACACGCTTGTTCACCAACCATAAAAATCACCAAGGACATACACACGATGAACGGCGACAATCATTCGAGATCCGTGGACGTGATGTGACTGTATCAACATTGTGGCGCCAGCCTGAGGAATTCACTGTTTGATCAGTTTTAAAGCATGTATCTCAACAACAAATATTGGCACTCATTAATATCAAATGTTCTGCTTACATTTGATGGTGTATTTCAACATTTATGATACGCGAATCGACCTCACGCAGGTCGCTCTACTGCGGAAACACCACATACATGTACCATTAAATGTTGAAACGTAGCGTAGTGCAAGCCACAAGCATACCATATCTACAGAAATTGAACGTTGAAAGTTGTAACGCTGTAATTGTAAAAAAAGAATCAATAATAACCTTAATTGCCATTCTTAGATTCGGAGAAGTAGCAGCCCGATGATACACTTTGCCACAACGCACATAGGCAATGTTTAAGCGCTTCATTGAGCTTTCTATATGTAGACAAGAATGTACATAAGCTTACTGAGTGGAATTCTGAGCGTTTCAGACATTAACTGGACATATATCGACCTTGGGACTTGAATGGAAGAACATGTGGGAAGAAGTTAGGGAGATGTGGCGATACATCACACATTAAAATCACCAACACGTTGAGAAGATTAAGGTCCAGTTGTGTGCCACGTCAGATGTCCGCGTAACAGTTACTCTGCTAATTGATCTTGACCTGTCTTAAGTTATCAACATCACTTGTTGATGGGTACACGTATATATTCGGCGGATGAATTGTTCAACATTCACAGAAATGTGTTTTCAAACAACTTCCTTTCGTTTGGCAAACTTTCACACCTTAAACCCAACCCAGTTTTCATTAAAAAGTGAAATTGTTACCATATGACAAAGCATTGGATCACAGATAACATCTGGACGTTCACAACATCTGTAAGATAACGTTTTAAGCTGCCTTTGGTCTTTTGAGTTGACTAACCGGCCATTTTTCTTTCTGAAAAGAGCTCGTTCGATAACCCTCCATTCGCTGACCTCGATACAATTTCCCGTGATTTTGTTGTCCTCTGTCTTCCGCCCGTCTGAATGTCATGGATTCGTTGAAAATATGTTATAAAGTCTTGCAATTCGGTTTGACTATGGCTTCATATTGTGTAGACCATGCTCTTTCTAGGACACTCTCTCCCATCTTGCTGCATTCACCTAACAACGTACTAAATTTATAATACAGAAAGCTCGCCGCTAAACCTGTGAGAGTTGTCCACTGATAAGCCAGTGAATTATTCATGTAAAAATCGTTACTTCAAGGCGAGCAGATATCGTGTGCTGTATTCGGTTTCTTTTCTAATTTCTTTAATGTGAAGACTAAACCTTCTTTGTCATAAATATATGATTTGGTAAAGAGAATATCTTGTGTGATACTGAAACCCGCCGTCGCCTGATAACACCTAAGACGTTTCAAGACGGTAATTTCTACTTTGTACGTGAGTAAGTTTATGCAAGACGATGTCGTTGCACATGCGCGTTGGATGCAGTCTTCAAACAGACTTCATAAGAGGATCGTTGCATTAGCTGGTGTTTTTTGCATGTCCTTTCCGATTTCCTGAAAGGTGTACACGGCAAACGGATAATGATGATAATATCGACTTTAGCTGCAGGGGACAATATATATCTGTCAAAACTCGAATCAGTTTCAGTTTTCTATTTGTAGTTTACCAAGTATCGCATTTGACAACATTTGCATCGCTTGCAGATATCGCTCTAACCCTACACGAGACCGAAAGCTAGCAAGGGAATACAAAACATGCCAATTTGTACAGCAAACGCTTTCCGTCTATCCACATCGGAGGACGAAGCGTGAACCGCGTTTGGCTCGCCCGAGGCGGCAATTACAACCAGCACCGAGAAACCTGAAGAGTCGTTCGTCTTCTTTTGTAGCGTTGATCACGTTCGCCCATTCAAAGACGAGATGTTCGTCTGGATTACTTATTTTGAAGAGGAGTCTCTATCCTACATTAGATCAATCATGTACAATCAGTTGACAACTGAGTTGGGCAAACAGATTTCATCCGTTTTAGCTCGTCTTTTCAATTCTTATATTGCCTCTTGCAGCTGGTATGACGTCACCGTACACTTGTAAACTCACAAGTTGTGTTTCGTGTCGGGGGAGAGGGTAGCGAGAAGCTGTCTGTCGTTAATTGAAATATTCGATCAACTTGGAACACGTAGTGACGGAAAAACCTCCGCTGCTCAATTTCTTTCCTGTGTTACGGTGACTGGGGTAATTTATATCTTAGACAGTTGCCCAATACGCCTGGGTATCGAATCACGTGGAGTAATCGCATTTCTTAGACACGCAGTGAATGCCTTCGCCGCAGTATATCTCAGTAAGACAGTCTCAGCAGATTCTAACGCCTTTCCCGTAAATTGGACGAAAATGTTTAATAACATCTAGTGTGCCCTTAAGAAATAGAGCGGGTAGGAATAAAATTGCTTAAAAAAAACTCGGCAAAACGAAACAGCAAAATATTTTCTCTAAAATGATATGTAACTTATTGAAAACTACAAGTTTCTTCACTAGCTTTACTTTACCTTAAGAAAAGCGCAAGTATCAGCAGCTCGTTTTGATTGCATAAGGTCACTAAAATAACGCGGCATTCCGATCTCGCGAGATTTGCTTTTGAGTTGGGCAGGGGTTGACCATTGAAGGTTATTTGGGTTACCGAAACACATTATTGGGGTCTTAGCAAACACAGTGATAAATGGCCTTTTCTTACTTCTATTCTATGCGATCCATCGACCTGTAAGAGTTTTAAGACTAGGTTAATGTTAATTTCTTGAGATATCATCGAAACAACCTTTCCTGTGACGAAAATACGTTTTTTGTCACGGTACACAGACTTGTGCTGTCCTCTTTTTCTTTGTAAAACATCATACTTCAATATCATCATTTCTTTTGCGAAATACTGGATACGCAAATGCGTTTGCCATCACCTCAGTTTTGTCTTGCCTAGACTCATCCCCAAACGCTATAATAGTTACAATCTTATGCATCGAGTCAAGTGTTCTCCTGTAAACAAAAATGTGTCTCATCCATATCTTCAGGACAGGAAGAGCATTTGACCGCTCTCTTTCATCCATTTTCAATGTCTTAAAGGAATTAAGAATATACTGTGACGTTGTAGGAACATACGGCCAGGAATTGTTATGGTATGCCGTTGATGGCGCTCGCTTGCCAACAAGACGAAAAGCAACCGCTCTCATAGACTCTCTCACAGCCCCTCGCCTGCTTCACCTCTGACCATAATACCGCCCTCAGAAGGTGAGCCGAGCGAAGCTCGGCTCAGCGAGCCGGCGAAGCAAGTTCCGCTACGCTATACACGGCTGGCTCAGTGAGCGCGCTTGTTAGAAATACCGTTGAGGGCGCATAACTGCGTAGCGAACGAAGGGGCTGTGAGAGAGTCTCTTGCCAACAACTCTCTAACTCAGCCACCGAGAATTCTACCTGTATGTGCATTCTCTACTTACTCATAGCTTTGTAAAAAGATAAAAGAGAAGAAAAGTACAAAATGTTACCTGCTCAAGCAATCAGGAAATGCTGACTTTAGGGTAACACGTTGCTTAACTTCTGCTCATCCTCAACATGGAAATTATTATGGAAATTTTCAAATATGAATTTTATTAAATTGGTGAAAAACCAGGAAAATGCAAGTTACTCAAACATACCAATGTTTGTTCTCTAAGAACTAAGTATTCTCAATCTGGTTAAAATAAATCACGTGATACACTCAGATTATTTTCGATTTTCACCAAATCAAGACCCGTCACACTGAAATATATTTAAAAGAGTCCACACAAACTCGATTACAGCACAGAACTGAGGGGTATTTCAAGTTCGCATAGTATCCTTTGAGTGCTGCATGCCTAATGAGCGTGTGAGTTGCATACGTATAGATTTTTTTGTTAAGGCCAAAAAAGATCGTTTCTGGTCACAGGGGTGTCATTTTAGAACCAGCGCGTCATGGCTTTTTTCTTGGGGGAGGGCTGGCTCTTCAGTACAGCTATCCATCGTATCCCTGTTTGCATTTCCACAAATGCTAAAAAGAAAACGGAAATATTATGCAGCCAGTGATAAAAGACAATAACTGTTGTATTGTTATGTAGGTCATTTCCCCCACACTCATCATGACCTGAGTTCAATTAGTCTAGAACATTCTCAAGGTCACTGCCCTTGATGACCTCACAACCTTGAATTCAATTAGTCATGTTTGGAATGTTCTGGAAAGTTGATTAGTTGTGTAAGGGAGATAATTTTAGAACAGTAATTAGCATGTCAATAAGTTCTAGATTGTTCTTATATGCCTTTATAAAAGGGACGCGCTCAGCTTCCAGTCAGACTTTTGGGATCGTGTCTCTTGTGTGTTACTAAACTCCAGCAGTAGTCATTCTCAAGACTTTTCAAGACCTTCACTGCCAACGCTGGATTTATACTGTGGTCTTTGTGCAGCTTCAAGCCTGCAAGCCAAAGGACTGTTCATTCATCCAACTGACTGTTACAACTCTGAGACTGGAGCTTTGCCGTCCCAGCTGAGATAAGTAGTCTGTACACTTTTAAAGCTTGTACTCTGTCCCTGACTTAGCAATTAGTTTTGTTTTCGTAATAAATTTTGTTTAAACGTAAACTGCTGAGTTCACCCTTTTGTTCGTTTTCTCTGCACGTAACAGTATCAATAGAGCCAAACCAGCATTGTTAGAATAAAAAAAAAAACAGGGGAAAAGAGAAAACCGCGTCGCCGCATCACTTTTAATGAATGTCAAGGACCGGGAATAATTTTTTTGCCTTAAGTGAGAGAAATCATCTCTCACGGCAGCATATGTGGGTCGTATGTCGCCTCTAGTTTGATCCCATTGTTTTGCGGATCAGCAGAAGGTGAAGGAAAATATTATTTTGTAATGTGATTCTATGCATGTAGCAAAACCTGGAATATAGTTCACTGTGACTGTTATTGGAGCCGAGCAGGTAGACATCGCTACTCACTGAAACAGGATTAAAAAAAAAACAAACGAATTCGCATAACAGCTCACAGAGGGCATCCTTACACTGAGTTGAATATGCCTCATAGTTCGTTATAAGCCCATGAATTATCTTTACAGAGAATGGAAATAGAAGTCGATTTTGATACAAAGAGAGTGACTTGCAAAAAGAAGAAAAGCGAAGATACTTGAAGAAGAACACTTCCATTTGACTCAGCCTCGATCTGCTACGTATGGCCGAAAGCGTGAGCTGCGAAGGTGACTACACATTACTATTTAGCCTGAAGGTAAAGGTAAAGTCGTTGTTTGTATTGGGAAGGTCTAAGAATTTTCTTCGAGTCAGCGTCGAGGTATTTAACTAATTCAAACAGTTTTCATCGATGGCACATTTAAGTGAGCTTTGATACACCCTATTAATGCCTGGTAGTTTGATATCGAGACTTTTTGTGAGAGTTTTAACGTTTAGGTTGGTATTCACAGAATATTTATGAATCTTGCCAAATGACGTTGTTGAAATAATAAATATCGATGAAGAAAAATCCTTACAAGTGATTAGATGCTAAATTTAGTGCAACTATAATGTTCCTTCTTTTCTGAGCTGAAGTTCAATGTTTGACATCGAAAACAATGAACAAAATCAATCTGTCACATTGAGGTTACTTAAAATTTGCAATTTAGTGTAATATGAATACACGGGTGGTCTTATGTTTGTTAACTAGATAAGCTCAACTTATAATTTAGTAGTGTGATGCTGAATACGATCCGAACAGCTCAATATGAGAAACGGCTGAGAACATGCATGAGAATAATTTTGAGGGCGTGTCTTTCTTTCATTGTTGTAGTCACAGTGATTTATCAATATGACGACTTTCACAGTGTATTTGGAGAATTTAAAGTCGAATTCTTTAACTTATTATTCACTTCAAACAAACCAAAGGAAATCCCTAAAAAGTTTCGAGGAACTATTCCACAATTCAGTATATCCTGTATCATGATTAGTCAACCCATCTGCTGGACAGTCCATGTTTACATTACAATATTGAAACATTTTTATTTACAATTTAAACATTGTAAGGAAGTGGAAATATTTGCCATCTTTATATGTGTATGGTCAGTCGCAGCTGTATTCATGTGATTTGATGTGACTTTATAATCAAAATAAGAATATAATTTTATTTCGTAGCTTCTATTCAAACTTGTGCTGAAACAAAATTTTTTGACATCGCGTCAGCTAGCTGATAAAGCACATGCATCGTAAATCTGAATACCATATCTTTGTTACACACCAAGGAGAAGTCCTAGTGGTGTTGCATATGTTAAGTGTACGCGTATTACACATTTTCTAAACAGTTTAGGAAATAATGTCATAATCTTGGTCGTCCGAGTTACAAACCTTGCAAATTTATAAGGATAACTGACTTTTAAGATGGTGAATTCCTGATTGTGCTTTTAATTAAAGCTACTACCTACAACACTACATCAAATCCAGTGTTTTTATTTATTGGAACAGGGACAGTCAGGTTTCTCGTGGTTAGGGGTCGATCCACCATCGAGTACAAGGACAACAATACCAAGCTCTTTGTCATCACGGTCTTAGGGAGTACAGGTCATAAGTTGCAGCTAATTTACATAGACAGAAAATCAAATGCCAGAGAATACATTCCGGAGAGTTTCTCTCAAGGTATTTGTAATCACAAGTGGTTATCATCATGATGAAAGGCTTTCTATTTGCCGTGGGTTATCTGTTGTGTTTATCAGAAGTGAATGTCGAGGCTACACCATCGATTTGGATAGAGCCAGAGGACAAAAGGGAAATACTTGAACCAGGTAGTGTGAACGGTGTTGACGTCTTTCTAGAATGTTTCGTAAACAATCTCAATGCAGCCTATAAGGTGTCATGGAAGAAGAATGGGATTGTTATCAGTGATGATTTGAACATGCGTCAGAATTTGGATCACCTGGTTGATACCGCCAGGTACAATATAATACAAAATACCGTGGGAAAACAGTATGCACTGGAGATATCGCAAATCACAGAGACAACATATCGAAAGGACAACGGCCAGTATCAGTGTATTGTTATTGACGTTCACAATAATCATAATGTAGCACAGTCAAGGATAGCTACGGTCGTTATTTACGATACGGTGGCGTGTCTGCTTAATGATACGTACTACTCAAACTCACAGTTTGTCTCAGCTGGTTCAATAACAAAGGTTACATGTCGTACATACCCACACAGCAATCCACAAGTTAGTGTTCAGCTACTTAAGAAAGGTAACGACCTGTCAAGTTTATTAACAATGCAAGAAAACGGACAGTTTTTGAATGCAAATTACGTATGGACATCGAGCAAAGTAGAAAATAACACAACCATGACATGTTTGTCAAACCATCCTACATTTCCTTCGACAAAAAGCTGTACTATGGGACCATTTATAGTCCATTACAAGCCTGACGTGACGATAACACCGACATCATACACAATCACTTCAACACTGGATACTCAAGTGTTGACTTGCAATGCTGACGCTAATCCCAGTGTTCAAGCTGATCAGTACGTTTGGAAATATGATGGTGTTTCTATTCAACAAAGTGATCGATTTATATACGGCAGTGATCACAGACATTTACTGATCAGAAACATGTCACCAGCAGATAATGGAATACATACACTGACATGTCAAGCCACCAACGTCATCGGTACAGGTTTCTGTAATGTACTCGTAACAATAGACATACATTCTACATCTACTCAAGCTATCGAAACAACATTTCACTCACCGGGATCGAAATCCACACTTGACGACGATGACAACGATATTATTACAGCTGGAGGTGTAGGTATTGTCATAGGAATAGTCCTCACATTAACCGTTGCAATACCTTTGTTAGTGTTTGCAAAATCGTACAAGAGGAAATTGAAAACAAGCCAAGAAGCCACGAAAAATTCTTTGGAGAAGGAGTTGCATGGCATTAACCCAAAAATGACGTACAGGGGTCTGATGCAGTGGTAGACTTTGAACTGACGAATCAAACGGAGCAACGAATGACAGAAGACACAGGTGTCTCGATCGACGAATTACCCATAGCCATGGATGCAAGTAGTGTTACGGTTGAAAGTGGCAGCTCGTATGCAAATGTTCCAGTCACCATAGATCAGGAACAAAATGGCCATTACCAGTCTTTGAGAGGACAGAGTGATAATGTATATACTTCTCTTGTGAAATAATACATCGATGGCAGTATTGTATTATTCGGTTCTCTATACAACGGGTTTATTAGGGAATTTTAAATATATATATATATATATATATATATAAACATAATATATATATATATATATATATATATATATATATATATATATATATATATATATAGGCCTATATATATATATTATATAAAGTTTCAAATTATCAATACACCACTTCAGCTGCAGTATGAGGTGTCGATAACATAAACATAAACAGTTTTAACTGTCTTTGCTGTACGAAAGTAATAACCAATTGATGATATATATGACCTACATTCTCAAATGAAGTCCACTGTGTGGTCATAAGGATACTTAAGGAAGTTGTTAACAAGTGAGATCGACTGAACAACATCTCGCCATAGGGCAATCAATATCCATTGTGCATTGATTTTCCTTCACAGAATAGATTTGTTTACCTGTTGTGTGTCAGAGTGTAACTAAAGCTATACAATGCAAGATCCGAGGTATATGAATATTCCGCATTGATTAAGGGTCATTAGCATAGAATTTTAATACCGAAACAATGCTCATTAATGTAATCTGCATATTTGAATATCATTATACCTCGCATCTTGCACTAATAGACTAAAGCACCTTTCAATCTCATGTTTTTGCAAGAAATAATAGATAGTTTATATAATTTTCGATGTGGAACGCATCACTGGCTTTAACTGAATGTGTGTTTCACGAGAGTTTAAAAAAATTATAAGCGGGATGAATTCAAAGGGATGGTCGTACAACCACAGAAACACGCTGGATTTTCATATTACAAGTCAGTAATGAAATTATAATTAAATGGTCAAGCTGCCTTTTTCTAGAAGACTTCGGTAGGCTAGTATTGTATTTAACCATATTGTATTCGGAAAGAAGTTGCCCTATATAAGGATCAAATATCAATGCTGCAAAAATAATTATAATATTACTAAGTGATGTTGATTGTGCCGACGAGCTCCTTATTTCGAATATGCATATTAAGCTAATGTACATGTATGGTATTAGTTTTATTTTGACAGTTTTCGTCTTGTTTTACCTAGTAAGCTACCTTACACAACAACATTGTTCTCTATTTTAAACCCCTAGATGCAATGCGTTGTCATTTGTAAGACATATATTAAATTTAGTGTAGGTGTAGTCGATATACAAGACACTCGCGAGAGATTTTCGTAAGAGCAGGTATTCACCAAATGAAGAATTGGAGTGTGTCATCTAATATGCATCACAATATCATTAGAAATGTTTGTCAAGGGGGATTAAATTTATACAGCTACATGTAGGTGATCGGAATTATCATCCTATGCCTGCTCTATGTTAATGGATTATATTAAAGAAATAATAAATACATTAAGAGTATTCGGAAAATGTCACTGTGAGTAAATGGTTACCAAACACAGGTTCAAATCACAGGCCCGACATCCGATTAACTGTAGAAAAAAGTTTTACGGCTGAAACTGACATATATATGTACCAAGACAAATGCTGCGCTTCCCCTTGACACAGGTTTTCAATTCGAGAACGCTGACGTTGCTTATCATATTACTCAAATTGCCGTTTTTATCAAACATGCAATAACATTTACATGAACTTACATTTAGCTTGCTTGAAATATTTGAGATTGAAGTAGGGAAAATGTACTAGCATCGTAACATTCTATTTTCAGATTATGCTACATTTCATTTTATTTGTAATGTATTTATTCTCAGTGACAATTCATACATTAGATTTTAAGTCGCGCGACGCTTTCTTACCGAGTATGTTGTTGTGACATTTTAATGAGGTGCACGTTTTTATTATTAAAATCTGCTGTATGAGGTTTTACTACGTAAGACATTTTAGTCACAATAAAATATCTCAATTACCTGTATGCAAATCGCGTATATATAGTGTCTTTTTTGCAGAAAATGTGTAAATGCACATACAATATATTTATTTGACTGAGCGATGTGTACATAAGCGATCTAAATACAATTTTTAACTAAGCTTAATATTGGATTTATACTGTAGTGAAGTGTTAATAGGAACTCTACAACGGGAAGCTTTCTTATTGTTCAGCACAGAAAACAATAAAAACTGTCTTGCATGAATTTTTATATTATTACTGTGTTATTCTGTTTTTGGTTTCTTTTGATTAACACCCTCATTAATTTTTGTAACGCTTTTGTTCCCTCCAGAGACAGTTGTGTTTTTCAATAAAGTTTAGCGGTAATGAATAGCCGTCTCGATAACTAAAATGGTTACTGTATGTAGTGGTCACAGATTTCTTCGTCATCTTGGATATTTCTGATGCGAACGTTAACGCCAAGCCTTATATATAGCAAGATCAAGACAGCGCCGCGATGACAGCCCTTTTTAATTCAACCGGCAAGTGTAAGCAATGGAATACCTGTAAAACCTATCATTGATTGAAACTAAGGAAAGGTTTTGACTGAACGCGTACGCTTTGGCTGTGCAAACTCAACTTGTGTAGAAAGTTATTCAAATTTTACTTCGACAAAGACTCAAGCGATAGTAATAAAGTGTCAACAGGAACACCGACAAAACTCTAAATATGGGCAGTCACGAGTTATATTATAGTACCGATACTTACCCTAGTGTCGTTGTTGACGAGTTCGTTTTGAAGTTCGATTCACACTTTATTTCAACCAGGTGATCTTTTTTATTTAATGCGATCGCAGAGGTATGTCATTTTGAAATACGTCACCGGATGATAATAGAAGGCACAATATCACATATGAAGTGACCGATGTCATCGGTAAAGATATAAATACTAGCTGTCACCATAGTGATCGCCTCAAAAGAACAAAAACTCTCGTGTCACATGATATGATTCTTTATTTCGTTATAACATCTCACGTAAATTTGCCAATTCACGGAAATCAAAGGTTTCTCAGTTCATTGACAACACATAACAAAAGGTGTGTGGCCTTAATGAAATAAAGACCTTTACCTCATTTGCTACTGTTAGAATGACAACTTTTATTGTAGCCACACAAACGCGGGGTGCTGCTGATGGATGAAAGTGTTGGTATTATTTGCTATTATAGGTGCTGGTATGGGCTGAATTGTCTTAGGCATTATAGTCAAAGTTGTAACCGTGTATTCAGAATAATCGAACAAATTAATAAATAAAATATAGCCATGGACTAAGACATACTGGAAACCACTCACCAATTTTAAATCCAAGTTATTAACATGACAACTTGGAAAATGATGAAATAAATGTGACATTGAAAGAATCACGATGGTGATGGAGATGGAAATGCTAGTGCGATAACAAACAAGATTTAATCATATTGGTTCGGAAAAATATCTACGGCCATCTGAGTCATGAAAGGCCTGAAATTCAGATGGACGACATTTGACTTAATCCAAAAAGCATTTTCTAAACAAATAACAATTCCTCACACAGTGAATTAGCGGAACTATCGAAACTTGAACGTTCTACGAATTCTGAGTGAACACAGACTGAGGAGGTACGAATCTATATACGCTTACCATTCTGCGAATGATACGGGGTGGTGGGCACAAGAAGTCACGGCATTGTTGTCCTATGTTATGAGCAATCTATATGTAGAAAAGTGTCTATCAGAATGCCGCAAGACATTTTTATAACCTTGGTTTGTTTCTCACGTCTGCTTGATGTACACATCAAAGCTACGCCATCGGTATGGTTTGGACCAGAGAACGTAATGGATACTTGTACCAGGAAGTGTAAACGGTGTCGACGTCTTTCTACAATGTTTCGTAAACAATCTCAATGCAGCCTATAAGGTGTCCGGAAGAAGAACGAGATCATCGTTAGTGATAATTTTAACATGCATCAGAATTTGGTTCACCTTGTTGATACCGCCAGGTACAATATATTACAAAATACCGCGGGAAAACAGTATGCACTGCAGATATCATTAATCACAGAGACAACATATCAAAAGGACAACGGCGAGTATCAATGTATTGTTATTGATGTTAACAATAATCAGAATGTAACACAGTCAAGGATAGCTACGGTCGTTATTTACGATACGGTGGCGTGTCTGGTTAACAATACGTTCTACTTAAACTCACAGTTTGTCTCAGCTGGTTCAATAACAAAGGTTACATGTCGTACATACTCACTCAGCAATCCACAAGTTAGTATTCAGCTATTTAAGCAAGGTAACGACTTGTCAAGTTTATTATCATTGCAACAAAACGGACAATTTTTGGATACAGTTTACACATGGGAACCGAGCAAAGACGCAAATGGCATAACTATGACATGTGTGTCAAACCATCCTACGTTTCCTTCGACAAAGAGCTGTACTATGGGACCATTTACAGTCCAATACAAGCCTGATGTGACGATAACACCGACATCATACACAATAACTTCAACACTGGATAGTCCTTGGTTTACTTGCAATGCTGATGCTAATCCAAGTGTTGAAGTTGATGAGTACGTTTGGAAATATGATGGTGCTTCTATTCAACCAAGTGATCGATTTATATACGGCAGCGATCACAGAAATCTACTGATCAGAAACATGTCACCAGCAGATAATGGAATGCACACACTGACTTGTGAAGCTACCAACGTCATCGGTACAGGTTTCCGCATTATACTCATAACAATAGACATACATGAACATAGTTCGACGACCACAGCAACCACCAGCAGGAAAATCACTTCAAAGGTCACTACATCAGTTTCAACACGACAATTTTCAACACAGCGACGTACTGATACTATCAAGTCAATCAAATTTATTTCACCAGAAAGAAAAAAAATAACTACAACACAAAAACAAATGTCAAAGTATACCTCGTTACAATGTTTCTGGTGAGGACCATGAAAATAGTCCATAGAGACTAATCCAGTCCATGGCCCAAATCTCAAAGAAAAAGTATAACAAAAGCAAACATATACGTACGTATATGAGACAGACGGGTGTCAGCAAATGAGTGGTAATTGTAATAATAAAAAAAAAAGTGTCTACTACTGTTCAAACATTGTTGACACTGGCCTTTATATCCACAGAGACCATTAAAGATGTGCCTTTTGAATCAACTGACAGGACTCTGACGAGACCACACAGTAAGCATACAGCTGATGGTAATAATTCCACACTACAACAACAGTGATAGGAGCTGGCATTGGAGTCATTGTCCTGCTCATCGCAGTGATACTTGTGACAGTCTTTATTTTGAAATATCGAAAAAAGAATAAAATGCAACAGGCAAGTGGAGCTAGACACAGCGAAAACGACAATTCCGATTTGCCTCTTACTCCAAACTATCACCAAGACAATTTGGAAAATGATAACATTGGTATGGACAGAAGTACGATTTCGATGGAAATACCAGCACGAGAACAAACTAGACCAAGTCCAATTGGTTCTGAAAACGAGTCGCTGACTCACAGCGGGTCTGCACAGAAGTCAGCTGATGAAGGAGATAATACCAAAATTGATGAAATAATGTCTGCGAGAAAGATTGAAGGCATTGAAGTTTCACTAGATGAGATGCACGAGTTGAAAAAGACAGTTTCTACTTTACAACGTAATAGTATTTTAACAAATCAAAATGGCGGAGAACAGCCAGAAAGAGAGACCCTAAAGGCCAACAACTCTACGAGTTCTGGACCAGGGATTACAGAAAGCGACATGGGTCTACACGACAATACAGCTGGTCAGAAGTTCACTAACCAGCAGTAAACAAACCACATATAATTATGAGAAACGTAGAAGACCTGACCTATGCCGATCTGTCGCAAACACATAAAATAAAGGCAACGTACCCCCTTCAAGAAAAGAGACGACGAGGAAACTGTTTATGCAGAATAAAGAATGTAATTTTCGCTGAGCTACAATTTGACGTCCGTTTTTTCACGCTCCTACAAGTTTTGCAAATATTTACTTGTTACTCAGTTTACTGTTACTTTATAGGTCTTCTTGATTTTATTGTCTTGATATGTGCAAATAACAAGAAATCCTTCACATAATTTACGATTGCTTTAAGTGTACATTTATGTCACACTGGTTGAAAATCCACCTCCGTTGATTGAATTTCGTGTTGTTTGAAAATAAGCCATGTCTATTTTGACCATTCAAATTCAACTACGTACAATTTTCTTGTGTCAATGGAAGTTATCTGGCGAAGAACAAATAGCGATCTAGCGACTCTGTAGTCTACTTTCACCTTTACAGTTGCATAGTAACAGTTTGACCTTTTTTGACCTTACTTTTTATGCCTAATCCCTCACAGCACATAGTAACCGCTTAAGTTGAAATAGCTTAAGCTGCCTGATATCTTGAAGTACAAAAATGATTACGAACTCTTCTATTTCTGGACAAAGCAGACCAAACATGGAATCACTTTAAGTTTAAATTCTGGATACTTCATCAGTTGACTGATCACGACTGTGTTGCAGACAAATATTGTGGAGAAGTTACTCCAGACGATCGCTGGTTTTATTGTAGGGTGCGTTGTACCGCGCAATTGTTGACTATGGTACACTGGGGTCAAGGGATGAACAAGGAGTTGTTTCGAACATTTCGGTGAGATCAGACCAAATATTTTGTCTGTCATCCTCTATCCCATAGAAGAGTACTTCTTACAATTATCAACATTTCTGGAATTTTAAATCCGGACTTACTATACAACTTACATTACTCTGCCCTCTGATTTTTGTTCCTCGGATTCTAAGGAATTAATTGTTCCTTCGTGAAAATACTGGACAAATAAATATATTTGAATGACATGCCATTTAACTTGCTTGGAATATTTGGGATAACGCCGGCAACACAGACTGACAATACTCTAACTTTGGATAGACACGTGTTGAATTTCAGTAGTGATGTTAACCCCAGTGTCGTTATTGATGAGGCGTTTTAACTTTCTACTCAAGTTGAACTTGTTCACTGTTACTCTTATATTTACTTAAAAACCACAAATGTACGCATGATTTACGATTGATTTAACTGTATATTTATGCTTGCCTCGTTGAAAATCCACAATTGATTTAACTGTGTAAACTACTTTTATTTTTACTGTTGCATGGTAACAGCTATACCTTTTTTGACTTCCCTTTTATGTATAATTCCACATAGCACATAGAGACCACCGACTGAGTTGAAATAGCTGAAGCCGCTCGATAGCTTGAAGCACAAATGTGATAGGAATTAACTCTTCTGTTTCTGAACAAAGAAGACCTAACATGGTATCACCTAATTTTAAATTCTGTATACCACATGGTTGATCACGACTCAAACAAACAAGGGAAGTCACGCAAGAAATTCATAGGTTTTATTATTGGGTACCGCGCACTTGTTGACGATGTTGCACTAAGGTCAAGAGAGCAACAAGAAGTTTCGAAACGTTTCAGCGAGGTCAGACCAAACCTTTTGTCTGTCACCTTCTGTTCACGAAAAAGAGTACTTCCTATTTTCGACATTACATGTGATAAAGTTTATAATCTGTACTTAACTCACAGCTTACATTGCATCATTCTCTACCCTCCGATTTTTGTGCTGAGGATATAATGAAATAACGTTAATTATTGATTGTTTTATTTTCAAACATTTAACTAGCGTCATACATAAGAAGAGTAAATGTGCAGTGAAAAAGTTAGTACTTACTGTAGATCCTTCAGCATAAGAATTCTTTGTGGTTCACATATTTGGGTCACAAAATCTCCGGAAAATATACACCCAAAATCTGATACATGTTGAAAGTATCACTGAAAGAGGCCCTGTTTTGCAGTTTTGATAAACATGCAACAACAATGACGCATTGTCGAAAACTAATTATTTTAATACAGTATCCACGACTTGGACGCAACTCACGGTGAAGTATTTGTATCTGAGGGGCTAGATGATATGTAATAAGTTGACACTTCACCTCATCAGCTTTTATTGTGTGCTAATTCAGTATTTTAAACTTAATAAGCTCAACTTTCAAGTTAGGGGCATGATGCTGAATGCGATCGGAACAGCTCAATATGAGAAACGACTGAATATGTATGGTATTTACTTTGAGGGCGTGCCTTTTCCTTCGTTGGCTTCACAGTGATTTATCAATATGACGACTGTCAAAGTGTATTTGAAGAATTGAAAGTAACATGCTATCAACTTAATATTCACTTCACGAAGAAAGGCCCTTCAGAAGAACCAACGAGAATGCCCCAATAAAATGCACAACTCTCTCCACAACGTTCTTGAAATTTTCCGTGGGGCAGTTCCATAAGGCCAAAAAAAAATGAAATGTTTCTGGTCAGCGCGCGCGTCACTTGAACAACAGCGCGTCACCCTTTTTTTCCTGGTTTGTGGCCGGCGGCTGTGGCAACTACATACTGATTACTTAACATCAAACCAAAACGGCTGAAGAGAAAGAGAAAATTCTTTGGGCACATGATCAGTGACTGCATGAACAATTTAAATGTTACTATATTGATAAAACTGTAAAACTCAGTGTTCTCCCCAGACCATAGCGGTCCCGCTACGCTTTCGCCTCTCCCCGTACGCTTTGATTCTCCCCGTTCCGCTTTCAAATAGTCCCGCCATCCTTTAGTTCACACGCTTTGCGTAGCTACCAGCTGATGCATGCATTGTCTACACATTAGCGCTCAGTGCAACTTTCAATCTGGTGGAAGGTGTGAAGTATGGTATGCATCAGATAAGTTGTCCGGAAATCAAAATGAAATGACGTCAGGTAGCAGTACAGTCTTGGCCAGTGACCTTCCCAGTGGGCTGAGTATCACTCACTGGAATGTACGTAGTATATGTCCAAATGGTAATAACAATACCCTGGAGGAAATCAGAGTGATTCTTAACAATCCTGGTAAAGAAACACATATTTTAGGTATAACTGAAACATGGTTAGATGGATCGTATAGTAACCAACAAATACATGTCAACGGTTATATATCTGAACGCGCTGATCGTGAAACCAAAGTCCTCCCGACGGAGAGAACTACTGGCGGCGGCGTCATGATCTATGTTTTAGACACTATTCACTATAGAAGAAGGGACGATTTGGAATCGAATAACATTGAATCCATTTGGATTCAACTCTGCCCAACAAAGGGCAAGTCCAGATTGATTTGTATTGCTTATAGATCGCCTGATTATTGCTTGTCAGATTGGATAACTAATTTTGAATCACAGCTTACGAATGCATATACTGAAGATAAACCAATCACGGTACTTGGTGATTTTAATATTGACTTACTGAAATTAGATAATGATTCCAAACAATGGATTGAAATGATTGATAATTACCAATTTCAGCAGGTAATTGATGAACCCACTAGGGTAAACAATTTAAGCAGTACTCTCCTTGACCATATTTATTCTACTAGTCATCATGACATCAGAGCTGTTAAAGTACCAAAATTACGTTGAGTGATCACTTTCCAACTTGTGTTGTTTATTGTTCTAATTTTGGCAAGAAACACAGTCACGTCACCATTAACTATCGGTGTTATAAACATCTTGACAAACACAAATTTTTAGCTGATCTAACTGACGTCCCATGGTCTACTATCGATCAGTTTGATGACCCTAACGATGCTCTCAACACCTGGTATAATTTATTCAAAACCATTGTCAACAAACACGTACCACTCAAACAAAAGAGGGTCAAGAGTTCAAAATTACCAGAATGGCTAACAGATGAAATTACAGCTGCATGGGTTGAAAGAGATCGTTTAAAACAAATAGGTGATGAGCAAGCTTACCGCGTAAAACGGAACCAATGTGTTCGAATGGTTAGAGATGCAAAAAGTGATTATTATAAAACCTTAATCAAAGATAGTAATGGTGACAGTAGGAAAATTTGGAAATATCTAAAGGAGTTGTCTCCAAGTTCAATTAAAGAAACTCCGAGCAGTATTAACGATGGGAATAAAATTATAACTGAACCGCAAGCTATAGCCGATTCATTAAATGATTATTTCACTAGAATTGTTGATCAATATCTACCTCATTCAAATACGCACCATTATGAAAATGAAAAATTGACCAACTATGTCTCATCTTTAATAGGCTCAGATGTTTCATTTAATATTCCTAATATTACATATGACTTTGTCCATCAACAATTAAATAACTTGGATATTACTAAAGCCACTGGGACTGACAAAATTAGTGCACGTCTTTTACGATTGTCAGCTCCAGTAATATCCCATTACCTTGTTAAGATAATGAACTTGAGTATTACTTCAAGTAAATTTCCATCTGTGTGGAAAACGGCACGGTAGTTCCAGTACATAAGGGTGGAAACCGTGATGATAAGTGTAACTACAGACCAATAAGTATTCTATGTGTTTTAAGCAAGGTGTTAGAACGACATGTTCATGATAGCTTTTACACATTCCTTACAGACAACAAACTGCTTTATCAAGCACAGTCAGGTTTTCGTGGTACTCACTCTTGTGAAACTGCTTTAAACAGGCTTGTTGATATCTGGGTAAATAACATGGACAATGGTAAACTTAACGGAATTGTGTTTTTGGATTTGAGAAAAGCATTTGACATGATCGATCATATTATCCTTTTAGACAAGCTCAAATATTACAAATGTAACAATTTTGCTATCAAATGGTTTAGTTCATATCTACAAGACAGAAAACAGTTTGTTTCCATTAAGGGAACATGCTCTAAAGTCAGTGACATTGTAAATGGAGTTCCTCAAGGCAGTATTCTCGGACCCCTTTTATTTATTTTATTTATGAACGATTTACCATTATCCATCGAATCAAATATAGACATGTTCGCCGATGATGCCACTATTAGTGAATCAGATAATAATATTTCGGAATTAGAAACCAAATTAACAGTTGCTATGAACGGGATCAAGTTATGGTGTGAACAAAATAAAATGGTTGTAAACGTAGGAAAAACCAAAGCAATGCTCATCACAACGAAGCAAAAACTTTCTAGGCTCTCAAAATCCATCTTGACATCTATTTTGACAATAGTTTACTGACATCAGTTACATCTGATCAACTTCTTGGTATCATTATCGACCAACACTTGACCTGGAAAGACCACATTCGAAAAATTGCTGGCACTGTTGGTAGAAATCTAGCACTGTTGCGTAGATTACGTTGTTTTTCTGCCAACCGAAACACGTGTCTTTTTATAAAGCTTTTATACAACCCACTTTGATTACTGTAGTACAATTTGGGTGGCACGAGTCATATTAAACGCCTTCAGATTCTTCAAAATATGGCTCTCAGATTAATTACGAATGCCCCTAGAGCAACTCCATCTGCACCACTTTATGAAATATGTAAAATAATGCCGATAAAAAATCGTGTCGAATACAGAACAAGTTGTTTCGTGTATAAAGCCGTCAATAATATGTTGCCCCAATATATTACAAATTTGTTCACTAAAATAACCAGTGTATCATCTCGCAGTACGAGATTCAGCAATCAAACCGATATTCTGTATGTCCCTAGGGCGAGACTTGTCGTAACGTCACAATCTCTTAGACACCATGGTGCCGTCACTTTCAATTCACTGTCAGAGAGTGTTCGATCATCACCTTCGTTGAACACCTTCAAAACAAATTACATCAGGACATATTTGACGTCAAGTAATGTTTAAATGTTTTCGTCTTTAAGCTTTTAAGAACATTGCATTGTTTGTACTGATCATTTTACTGCCCTTTGTTTGATGTTTTTAGTGTATGTTTTTGTGCTTTGTAATTTTATTTCTTTATGTACTTTGTATGTCATAGAGGGCCCTGGGGAAGATTAGCATTTACGCTAACCAGGTTTCCTGTTAAGGATGTTTACCCTCTTTAAATAAAGTTTTAAATAAAGTGTTGAGAGGAACGTTAAAACAATAGAAGAATCGGCTGGGTCGTTCACAAATTTTCATTCCAGATCGACTATTACGACCAACAAGACCAACTCATCGCGGACAAGTGTTCACAGAGGTAGGCGGTGTAGCACTAGCAGGGCCTTTGATCACATTCCCATGCTTTGATCAACGAAATGGATCGCAAAAGAAACAAGAGTTAACTTGTATGGCGCGTAATGCATGCCAAAATTAACATCCGTTTTCTTACACCTGACCGAATTTTTCCACTAGTCATCCACATTCGGCTTGCCGATTTCTGAACCCACTCACTGAATTATTCAAGTGGTTAGCGATTTCTGAACCCACTTACTGCATCCTTCACGTGGTCAGCGATTTCTGAACCCACTCACTTACATTCAAGTGGTTAGCGATTTCTGAACCCACTCACTGAATTCTTCATGTGGTTAGCGATTTCTGAACCCACTCACTGAATTCTTCATGTGGTCAGCGATTTCTGAACCCACTCACTGAATTCTTCATGTGGTCAGCGTTTTCTGAACCCACTCACTTACATTCAAGTGGTTAGCGATTTCTGAACCCACTCGCTGAATTCTTCATGTGGTCAGCGATTTCTGAACCCACTCACTGAATCCTTCAACTAGTTAGCGATTTCTGAACCCACTCACTGAATCCTTCAACTAGTCAGCGATTTCTTAACCCACTCACTGGATCCTCCAAGTGGTTAGCGATTTCTGAACCCACTCGCTGAATTCTTCATGTGGTCAGCGATTTCTGAACCCACTCACTGAATCCTTCAAGTGGTTAGCGATTTCTGAACCAAGTCACTGAATTTTCAAGTACTGAACTCCCTAAGCTCAACTTCATTAGTTTCTACTTATGACACGAAACAAGACCCTACGTCACACAGCGTCATGCCTACGTCAAATGTCGTCACAAAAATTGTGGTGTCAATTTTTATTAGAATGCTAAGGGGTCGAAATTTACTTTGACCTCTGAGTTTTACGTCGACAACAAGTGCGTTTACGTCAACTAACACACTCTGTCAGTGGATTATTTTATTTATTTTTTCTTCCAGGCCTTAAAGCCCCATTATGTTTTAACTTTTAACCTTTTTTGTTCGAAATTACATGTTATTCCCTTTCATCCATCTTGAAATGTTGTTCAGTGAAGAAATAAGCCAAATTTGTGCTTCTGTATATAGTGACATACAAACGCTAAATACTGCCCGATCGAGTTAGATTGCCGCGCGGTTTGTTGAAAACGCACATGTATACGTCTTGCAGCATGCCTTGCACGAGTGATCGCTCGCATGGAAGTACAGCTGTCGTCATCGTACGGTTTCAGAAAAACGACAATATGGTAATTGAATATCGTAATTTAACTGCCTGTAGCTAGATTTAACTTTACCAAAGGCGATTGAAACCTCTACATTCAGTGTTGATAACTGACTTTGAAATCTTAAATTTCAGCTTCGAATGATCGTGATGACAATAACCTTAACACAGAAGTGATATTTGCAATCAATACCGTTATTTCACGGTGACCTGTAATTGATTTTGAGACGTACAGTCGTGCAAAATTAATTCAGTCCGGTGATTCTTTTAAAGTGTCTTTACTCTGTACTTGATGGTGAAATAAATTTCTTCTGGTATAATGTCTCGCATTTGTTTTTTTTAACTCGTCGCCACGTGACTTTCTTTTGTTGAAAAAGTGTCCATTTCACAAGTTCTTTTGTTTAAAAGTGTCCGATTTACTAGTAAACCGGACAGTTTTTAACAAAAGAACTGTCCGATTTACTAGTAAATCGGACACTTTTAAACAAAAGAACTTGTAAATCGGACACTTTTTAAACAAAAGAAAGCCAGGTGGTATACAGTAAAATATTCGGTTATGGAAATAAGAGAGCATGGTTCGAACAATGGGCACGAGGCGGAGAGTGGTATAACTAAGTTAAAACAAGGAACATTCCTAGGAAACGATAAAAGGAAATGTTCTTAGGGGCGACGTCAAAAGTTCAATGAAGGATAAAAAACTTAATTCTTTTAGTTTGGGGGTGGGGGGGGGTTTGACCTAAAAAAGTTTCTATCCTACAAATCGATTTAAGGTAAAAATTGCCAGGGGAATGAATATTTTGAAAAAATAGAGCAGAAATGCACACTTTCGTGTTGAAGCCAGCGGAGGGAGTTGTTTAAACACGGTGCAGAGCTGCACCTGGCCTAGTTAGTGTAAACAATGCAGGCTGTTGGCCTCTGTTGCACCATAGACGGTAGTTTCTTTACTGTCTATATGGTTGCACTCGGAATTTATAATTGTATTTTGCTACATTTCTGGTGCACGAGTAGTCCGCCTGAATGGAGTAGTGTGAACTGAGTTGTTACAACCACCAGGACAGTTGAGATAGTTTTTATACCTCTGGAAGGAGAAACCTGGACTTTATTGTTGTTGTTCTTGTTCATTCATTGATAAACTTCAAGTTTGTTAGTATGTTGTATTTACATTTGATGAAACACAAAGTGTGTTCCCAATCTTAAGCCCCGCTAGCTTTATTATTTTTATGATTTTACTTTCAAACGTAAATAAGTTGGTGAAAATGTAGTCATTTAGGTCTGTGTACACACTTATAACTACCTGCCGGGGCTATATATGCAATTTTGAACAAGATAAAGATTACACTGCGATTAAATGTTCGCCCAAACATTAAATCACAGCCCCAGGCAGAAAAGCTAAAACCCTTGAGACTATACATATCTGCACTGAAATCTTCACATAAACTGCACAGCGTAGTCCAAATTATATTGCACAAGGGTGAATGTTTTCAACTATGACATTGTATGTTCTGATTCCTTTTTAATATTACAAATTTTTGAAAATGCCAGGAAATCAAAATGACTGTTAAAATTTTAATTTACATGTGAAATGTTTCTGAAAGGAATGGTTTCCTAATGCAGTAAAAGTTCATATCTCTTCAGAGGGTAGATTTCAGAAAGAAAAGAATAGGTAGATAATTTGAGGTCAACAAATTTCAAGAGTTACAGCTAGTGGGGCTTTAACGATGCATTACTTTATTTCACCCCTAAATTGACTGATCCTTAGCTTTGCTTTACATAGAAAGAGCCTGGCAACAGGTTCAATATAAGTCAATTAAGTTTCTAGGGGGGTGGGGGGGTTTGGGGAGAAACTAAGGGAATTAAGTTTTTTATCCTACATTGAACTTTTGACGTCGCCCCTTAACGTATTTTAAGACCTTAGAATAGTTAAGTGTCGTATAATAAGAGGCTCTCATCAGCCAACAGTCCCAAAATTCCTGGGGCCATGCCGCGCCCTGCCCGGGCAAATGTCCACGGTCGCTGGCTGAATGACCTGCGAATGATTTTATTTTGTTCTCCTCTGTTTAAAAACGTACTGTTACTGTGTTTCAGAGGATACAGAACTTTGGGCAAGTAAATTTACTTTAATGTGTATCCTCGCACTTGTCTTCCTTATAGCTAAAGGCATGATACTTTGTAAATTTAAAGTTCTGAATCTCCATCAAAGATCAGCGGACATTGTCAATATGCAATGATTGTAACGAGAAAAGAGAACAAATCGGAAAAAAGAGGGTGAGAGAAGAGAAAAATTACAAAATAACGGAAAGAATGAAAGAGAAAAAAGAAAAAAATTGTTCATCCTGAGTGGGATTCGAACACACTTGCTGGGGGGGGGGGAGCATTAATCCACACACCTCATGTTGTTGTATGTTTGAAGCTGCAATTTTGTTTGTATATGTTCTCGAATTCATTTTAGGGGGGCAGTTTGAGTCTCGAAAACGTGAAAATTGAGATCGCGAACACGATTTCATTGGTTGTGCATTATGAAACAGCGATAGGATTTTAGCAAGCGATGTCAGCAATTCAATTGTCAATTGAACACGTGGGTCTAAGGCTAATTATTGAGAACACACTTTTTGTCACACGAGGAAACTCTTTCAACACTAAAGCCATACATTTGAGACCATCTGATACAGCAAAATGGTGACATAAGTGTACAATTTGCATTTAATGGCAAGTTATCATGATTGTGTCGATAAGGTGCTTTTTCTTGCTTACCAACACGATCATCGTGTCGATAGCCAGAACGTTATTTGGGGCCTGCCTTACGCATGGACCGAATATTAGGCTACGTCCATGCTTAGCGGTACGCCATAGCTCACTCCGAACGTCTCTAGACTACTGCCTAAGCAAATTGTGCAGATATATGTGTCATGAATTCTTTAAAAATAAGTAAACAACAGAATCAAACCAAGAGGTTAGTTTGCTGTTGGGCCGGGTGTGCACGGGGACGACTTTGCAGTGAGGCCGGCCGGGATCTCTCTTGTGTTCGAACTTCTAACATGCCTGGGGCGCCATTAATGTTGTGCTCGCATCTAGCCGGTTATTGTACTACGGTAGTCCTTATGAGGATTAGATACCGCCGCCGGCGGTTACGTTTGATATTATTTGGAAATACTTTTAAATTTACTAAGTAAGACTTTTATACTGTATTCAAGATATAATTGTTCCTTTCTATGCATTTTCAATTACGGCAACGATATGCGAAGTTGATGGGCTGTACATGTATTGCCTATCCTGTACATACAGCGTAGCCCGCCGGCCGTACACCAAACTTCGTTTGAGTAGACAGAGCAGAAGCAGTCCCGTCATTTATTTTCAACGACATTTTCATAATACTGCATAATGGAAGAAACGACTAGTTCAATGATTACGATGGTGAAATATTGAATTTTTATTTATATATGTTTTTCTCTCTCAATTCATTCAGCAAACTTGATCTCCGTACCGTCGGTCACAACGTGCAATGCCTTGCATGAAGCTTACAATCGACTGCCTCCATCCATCGTTACTTTAGCTGTTCAAGACGTTTGTTTGCACGGTCATTATAGTCGGAAATCTGTAAACACCTACATATTTATATCTTTCCAGTATTTCGCCGAACTTTTGCGCGTCTTTGGCTGAGTCTCCAGTTTCGATTGACCAGACCTTTTCGAAGAGCATAGGTTTCTATGGACGCCACAGTAAAACAAAACTTGCGTCACAGTCCCTCTATCTATAGAGGGACTGTGCTTGGGTAGATTGACGGTGGTGTCATTACGTTTCGTCTTGTGTGTCAAGAAAGCCTGACTTCTGGTCCGGACAAGAAGTCATTTTCACTCCTTTTACTGTTCATTGTACACGTTTTGTGAGGCGGGCTGGGCATGCGAACCATGCGATTCAGTATCTATTAGATTCATTTCCGGGTCACATCTTACAAGCTTTGATAAAGACCCCTAGCGTAATGGTCAGCCACCTTAAGAATCCGTGAGTGAATTTGACGGGTCTCTTTTTGAGTGACCGGATTATGATAGAAAAAAATATCAAGTCTGCTGAGGTGCCTAGCGGAATGTAGGCAAGTAGTCAAAGGATTCGGTGAGTTGGTTCAGCAATCGCTGACCACTTGAAGGATTCGGTCAGTGGGTTCAGAAATCGCTAACTAGTTAAAGGATTCAGCGAGTGGGTTCAGAAATCGCTAACCACTTGAATGTCAGTGAGTGGGTTCAGAAATCGCTAACCAGTTGAAGGATTCAGTGAGTGGGTTCAGAAAACGCTGACCATATGAAGAATTCAGTGAGTGGGTTCAGAAAACGCTGACCACATGAAGAATTCAGTGAGTGGGTTCAGAAATCGCTGACCACATGAAGAATTCAGCGAGTGGGTTCAGAAATCGCTAACCACTTGAATGTAAGTGAGTGGGTTCAGAAAACGCTGACCACATGAAGAATTCAGTGAGTGGGTTCAGAAATCGCTGACCACATGAAGAATTCAGCGAGTGGGTTCAGAAATCGCTAACCACTTGAATGTAAGTGAGTGGGTTCAGAAAACGCTGACCACATGAAGAATTCAGTGAGTGGGTTCAGAAATCGCTGACCACATGAAGAATTCAGCGAGTGGGTTCAGAAATCGCTAACCACTTGAATGTAAGTGAGTGGGTTCAGAAATCGCTGACCACGTGAAGGATGCAGTAAGTGGGTTCAGAAATCGCTAACCACTTGAATAATTCAGTGAGTGGGTTCAGAAATCGGCAAGCCGAATGTGGATGACTAGTGGAAAAATTCGGTCAGTGGTGTAAGAAAACGGATGTTAATTTTGGCATGCATTACGCGCCATATTAACTGGTGAGGTTGATTATGATTGTACAACGATGAGTTTTGTCCTAGTACGATCACGATCGCGATCGAGTTCACAATTGCATAAATTTCAATATGGCGGCGGCCATGTTGGTCGACGGGTTTATAACGTGTTGACATTGATACTGGCGTCGCGTGTGGTGCCACTCCGACACGTCCTCTGAAAGATTTTACACCTGATTTTCGAGGGATTCTAGTCGTACTTAGTTCATGTCTTGTGATCATCTTGTTGGTATTTTTAAAATCAAGAATCGAACGACGATGTCCAGTGGCAGTAGAAGTTAGGGGGGGGGGCGCTTGTTGAAATCTATCCCCGTGATGAAAAATTATTCGCGGTGTTTGTCGTTCAAAAATGATATAAAACTCAATCACATTTGAATTGTGTAAAGCTTAAACTTGTGAATTTTCCTCTTTGTTGGCAAGTTTTGACAATTTATTAGCAATATATGTATTAATGAAACTCCAATCAGACGAACCATTTCTTGCTCTCAAAGTTTCAATCTGAATCTTCTGTTTTAATTGCAATTGTAATTACAATACTGTGATGATTTATTCAAGTGTAATAAAGAGTTTCCATGATGTTCAAACTGCACACTTGTGTGTTACCATTGCATTTTGTTGTGAGTGTACATGTATGTGTGGATGCATGTGCAAGCTTACATCCATATGCAAATATAAATTAATGATATGCAAATGATTATGCAAATTAGCCGCTACGCTTTGGCGCTTTAACTGACCCTCCTCCCTCCCTTGAGGAGGAGAAAAAAGAAAAAAGAAAAAAAAAAAATCCGCGTCGCCGCACCATTTTTTAAAGAAAGGCCTGACCAGAAACATTTCTTTTTTTTTTTGGCCTAAACAACAGTAGGTCCTGTATCACGTGACATCTAGCTGAAAAGGCACATGTATCGCAAATCTAAACTACCATATCTTTGTTAAACATCGATCAGAAGTCGTACCAAAAGTTTTGTTTACTTTCGGCGTATGCCTTTTACTCATTTCTAAACAATTTTGGGAAATAATGTTATAATCTTGGTCGTCAGTTTTACAAATATTGCAAGTATATGAGAGCAACTGACTTTAAAGGTGGTGGATTCCTGATTGTGCTTATAGTGTATTTCATTGAAAACCACCATTTCCAACTGTGCATAAAATCAGCATTTTTATTTATTTGTAGATCGACAGTTAGGTTTCTCGTGAAAATCCGGTACCTGGTATATGGGTGTAAAGGCCCGATTTAAAATTTCGAGTGCAAGCAGGACAATACCTAATCACGGACTTAGGGAGCTCAGGTCATCAGTTACGGGTCATTTATATAGACAGAACACACCCAAAGAGTCGTTTATTTGTTAAGCTATTTATAATCTCAAGTGGTGATGATCATGATCAAAACTTACTATTTGCCGTGGGTTATCTGCTGTGTTTATCAGAAGTGAATGTCGACGCTACACCATCGATATGGATGGAGCCAGAGGACGTAAGGGAAATACTTGAACCAGGTAGTATGAACGGTGTCGACGTCTTTCTACAATGTTTGGTAAACAATCTCAATGCAGCCTATAAGGTGTCATGGAAGAAGAACGGGATTGTTATCAGTGATGATTTGAACATGCGTCAGAATTTGGATCACCTGGTTGATACCGCCAGATATAATGTCATTCAAAATACCATAGGAAAACACTATGCACTTGATATATCGCTAATTACAGAACAACTTATCGAAAGGACAACGGCGAGTATCAGTGTATTGTTATTGACGTTAACAATAATCAGATTGTAACACAGTCAAGGATAGCTACGGTCGTTATTTACGATACGGTGGCGTGTCTGGTTAACGATACGTTCAACTTAAACTCACAGTTCGTCTCAGCTGGTTCACTAACAAAGGTTACATGTCGTACATACTCACTCAGCAATCCACAAGTTAGTGTTCAGCTATTTAAGCAAGGAAACGACCTGTCAAATTTATTAACATTGCAACAAAACGGACAGTTTTTGGATGCAATTTACGTATGGGTACCGAGCAAAGACGAAAATGGCACAACTATGACATGTGTGTCAAACCATCCTACATTTCCTTGGACAAAAGACTGTACTATGGGACCATTTTCAGTCCAGTACGAGCCTGACGTGATGATTTCACCGGCAACATCAACAATAACTTCAACACTTGATAGTCCTTGGTTCACTTGCAATGCTGACGCTAATCCCAGTGTTGAAGTTGATGAGTACGTTTGGAAATATGATGGTGTTTCTATTCAACCAAGTCATCGATTTATATACGTCAGCAATCACAGAAATCTAATGATCATAAACATGTCACCAGCAGATAATGGAATGCATACACTGACTTGTGAAGCCACCAACGTCATTGGTACAGGTTTTCATAATATACTCATAACAATAGACATACATGAACATACTTCGACGACCGCAGCCGACACAAACAAAATATCGTCTCGAAAGGTCACCTCTGGTGCTATCACTCCTTTTTATGGTTCACGTGACTTATATTCAAGTTTGATTGAAACGAGAGCGACATTAACACCAAACCGTAGAATTACACGACAACAGATGATATTCATACTACATCTACCCATGCTCAGAATACATCATTTCACTCACCGGGATCGAAATCCACGCTTGACGATGATGACAACGATATTATTACAGCTGGAGGCGTAGGCATTGTCATAGGAATAGTCCTCACATTAACCGTTGCAGTACCTTTAATAATGTTTGCTTTAAAGTTGTACTTGAAGAAATTGAAAACAAGCCAAGAAGCCATGATAGGTTCTTATGAAAAGGAGTTGCAAAGCATTAAACATATGAATGACGGACAGGCGTCTGATGCTGTTGTAGACTTTGAACCAAAAAATCGAACGGAGCAACGATTTGCAGAAGATACAGGTGTCTCGATTGACGAATTACCCATAGCCATGAATGCAAGTAGTGTTACAGTTGAAAGTGGCAGCTCGTATGCAAATGTTCCAGTAACCATAGATCAAGAACAAAATGACTATTACCAGTCTTTGAGAGGACAAAGTGATAATGTATATTTTTCGCTTGTGAAATAATACATCCATGGTAGTATTTGTATTATTCAGGTCTCGATGCATCCGCATGACAAGGGACCTTATGACCAATGCGATTTCAGCTGCAGTATGAGAAGTGTTGGTAATCATAAATAATAACTTTTCACAAAGTGCATTTTTACCACGTTTGCTGTAAGAAAGTATTAACCTATTAATTGCGAGACCTACAGTCTAAAATGTCGTCCACTGAGAGGTCACAAGGATACTGAAGAAGGTTGTTTACGAGTGACTGTACGACATCTCGTCATAGGGCAATCGAAGTGGCTTTTATGAGAGTTTAGAGTTTTGTTGCCGTGTATTTGTACAAATCGATCACTTGGCCGTGGTGCTATGCAAGTGTATTAAACATAAGCTCATTTTTAATTTGATTTGTTTTGGAAAAATAGTATTTTTATTGTAATAGTGTCAACATTGTATTTGTTCACTTAATTTTCTCTGAAAACTTACTGTTACGTGAGAGAAAACCAGCATGCGGACGGTAACCAGAGAATTTATTTAAAGAGCCTAACCAGAATTAAATCAATGGAGGCGGACGAAGATCGACAGAAACACGATAGATTCTTATATTACAAGAAATCAAAATTACAACTAAATGTTCAAGTTGCATTCTAAAGGAGACTACCGCCAGGCTAGTATTGTATTTCACCATTTTGTATTCGGAAAGAAGTGGCCTCATATAAGGATCAAATATCAATGCTACAAAGCATCAATTATGATATTACTGTGTGGTGCTAATTGTGCCGACAAGCTCCTTATCTTGAATATGCATATTAAGCTGCACATATATGATATTAGTTTTATTTTGACATTTTTCGTCATGTTTTACCTAGTAGGCTACCTTACACAACAAGATTTTCTCTATTTAAAATCCAAATGCAATGAGATGTCATTTGACAGTACCATAGAGACACATTCAACCTATATATTAAATTTTGTGTTTGTGTAGTCAATATATAAAACTAGGAACTCGCGAGGGATTTTTTCGTAAGAGTAGGGATTCAACAAGTGAAGCATGAAGGTGGAGCGTTCCGTTTAATGTGCCTCTCAATATCATTACAAACATATGCTAAAGGTTATTGAATGCTACATTTAAATGCATTGATAAGATGATCGGAATTATGATCCCATTCCTGCTCTATGTTAATGGATTATATTAAAGAAATCATAAGTATTAAAAGTATTCGGAAAATGTCTCTGCGAGTAAATGTTTACCCAACACAGGTCCAAATCACAGACCCCGACATCCGAATAATTCTAGAAAAATGTTGTACGGCTAAGGCTGACATATATGTATCAAGACAAACGCCAAGCTTCCCCTGACCGATGACGCAGGTTTTCAATGTAGAACCATGACGCTGCTCATCAAGTTACTCGAATTGCTCTTTATATAATAACATTTACATGACCTTAAATTTAACTATAAAATTAGGGAATATGTACCTACATCATAGTATTCTACTTCTTAACGTGCTAATGTATAACATTAACATTTTTGTAAAGTATATTCTCAGTGAAAATGTATAAAGTAACATGTAAGATACATTAGTAATTTACATTGATTTTAAGTTGTGCAATCCTTTCTTATCGATTTTGTTGTTGGATATCCACGGGAGATTCTTGAAATCCGGTGTGTGAGGTTTGTTATAATTACACCCTTCGAAACATAATGAGCACCACTCTTTCCAGCCAAAATTACTACGCTTGCAAGACGTTTCCAGTCACAGTAAAATGTACCAATGACCTGTAACTAAATCGCTTATATCGTGTCTTTATTGCTGAAAATGTGTACATATTATAAGACAGATCGATGTGTAAAAAAGCATGTGAATGCAATGATTAACTAAGCTAACCATTTTGAATTATAGTGGAGTGTGATCTCCACAGCAAGAAGCGTTCTTATTGTTCAGCACAGAAAAAAATAAAAACTGTTTGGCATGAGTTTTCATATTATTACCTCATTGTTACAACAAGACAACGCTGCGATAACAGCCCTTCAACCAGTAAGTGTAACTGGTGTAATACCTGTAAAATCTGCCATTTTTTGAAACTGAGGAAGGGTTTTGACTGAACGCTTGGGCTGATATCGAAAATGATGCAATTCAGAATTGTGTGGCAAGTTATTCAAAATTTTCTTCGACACAGACACGCCTGATGTGGCGAACACGAGCAGCACAGATAACAATACTCTAACTTTGGACAGTCACGTGTTACCATGTAGTACTGATGACAGTCCCTTGTGTCGTTGTTGACGATTGCGTTTTGAAGTTTGATTCGGATTTCATTTCAACCATTCAAGTGATCATGTTTTATTTAATGCGATCACAAAAGTCTGTCAGTTGGGTAACGTCACTTGATGACAGTGGAAGGTACAATATCACATGTAAAGTGACCGATATCAAACTCTAACTGTCACCATTGTGACAACTCAACTGAACAAACTCGCTATACCACATTTCATTCATTCAGTCTTTATCTCGTTATAACGACTCACATAAATTTGCCAATTTACTCAAATCAAAGGTACTAGTTTTTCAAGTTCAGGTACAACACATTTTAATTAACTTTCACTCTGGTAAAGTGATATTTCACGTGAAACTTAATAACAAAAGGTCTCTGGCCTTATTGAAATAAAGACCTTTACCTCATTTGATACTGTTAGAATGGTAACTTTAGTTGTAGCCAGACAAACGCGGAATGCTGATGATGATTAAAGTGTTCGTACCACAGTTGCATTAGGCATTATAGTCAAAGTCGTAACCGTGTATTTAGAATTATCGAACAAATTAATGAAATATACCAGATATGAACTGAATGTTCTCACGTGTTGATATCCAGACTAGAAAATTTTAGCATTTACTCAACAGAACAACGAGTGCTAATGTGACCCCTGAATGGAAGGAATGACGTGTTATATGAATGACTTGTACAGATTTTGAGTTTGACAAAATTACAAATTTAGTTATCAAGCATTGAAATTGACTCGACGTGTATTGACATTTATCAGACATTATTGGACGCATGAAATAATACGGTATGACATGAATTACTACATACTTTTGACTGTTATGAAGTTGTTGTAAACGATTGTACCTTTGACCTGTCTCAAACGACGACGAGCAAGGAGATGTTACGCAACATTTGCAGACCTCAGATTAATCACTAACCAAAACAAAGAACAAAGACAGACAGTGTATATTCTGACAGCAGTTCAATTGAGCACACGACGCGGAGTGGAAGACAGACTTCTGATAAGAATAGACGTGTATACGGTCTACTGCCAGAGTAACTATCTCTGACGAGGATTTATTGTATTATGTTTTTCAATATTCCTGTCAATAAACCCAATTCATACCAATATAATGGACACCCGTGTGAGGCGTGTAATAAGAACCATCAGATATCTGTTATATCATTATATGTCGCAGGTTTCATCAACTTTCGCACAGTACTGTCAGAGTAATCACTAATTACAAAACTTTATTTAATATGTAAATGAGCTAATTATTAACTTGACACGCCCAATGCTTCTCAGTACAATTGAATATTTATCAGATCATCAAATGTAATGCTGTAATTTGGAGTAATATCACTAATTGCAAAGTTCGTAAAATATGCAAATGAACCCTTAATTAACTCCACACAACTAAATGCTTTACACCACAATTAGATATCTATCGGATTAGTATCTGCAGCAGATTCATCAAATTTGGTGCAGTTATGTTGGAGTTATATGACTAATTACAAAACTTCATAAAATATGCAAATGAGCTATTTGTTAACTTGACACTGCCAAATGCTTGTCAGTACAATTAGATATTTATCAGATCAATATCTGTACCAGATGTCACTGACTTGGGTGCCATAATTTCAGAGTTATATACCTAAATACAAAGTTCATTAGATATGAAAATGAATCCTTCATTAAATTGACACTACCAAGTGCTTTACACCACAGTTAGATATCAGTCAGCTCAGTATCTGCAGCAGAATTCATCAAATTTGGTGCAGTTATATCAGAGTTATATGACTAATTATAAAACTTCATAAATATGCAAATAAGCTATTTAATAACTTGACACAGCCAAATGTTTAAGTACAATTACATATAGATCAGATCAATATTTGTTTCAAGTATCATCAAGTTTGGTGCAGGAATTTCTGAGTTATCTCACTAACAACAAAAGTTCGTTAAATATGCAAATGAGAAGGTAATTGACATGACACTCATAATGTCATCATAATGTTCTTAGATTGTCATCTCTGAAAAGTTTCATGAAATTTTGTGCAGTATTTCTTGATATATGCCTACACTGTCATTACCGTCTCAATAGGGAAACCATTGTACGGAAACAATGATATTGCATAACTTCATTAATATGCAAGCCACACTAACCAAAATCAAATCATTCTTGTAAGTAGCATATGGTACCTGTGTACCAAATCTGACTTGAATCCGTTCAGGCGTTTTTGAGTTATCGTGTAAACATACGGACAGACAGACAGACATCACTATGACATTAGCCCACGTGTAAACACGCGAGCTAAAATGTAGCCAACCTACAACTTGGGAAATGATGACATAAATATGACATTGAAAGTAGCGCGATGGTGATAGACATGGAAATGCCAGTGCGAGAAAAAAAGAGATGTAATCATATTGGTTCGGAAAATACTTACGGCCGTCTGAGGCCTTTGGCCATCCCCTGAGTCATGAAAGGCCTGAAATTCAGACGGACGATATTTGACTGAATCCAAAAAGCATATCTAAACAAATCACAATTTCTCACACAATGAATTACTAATAGCAAAGCTATCAAAACTAGAACTGTACGAATGCTGAGCAATCACAGACTTAGGGCGTACAAATCTTTGTAAACACAACACTGCGAATTATACAGCGTAGTGGGCACAAGTGAGAATTCACGGAATCGTTGTCCTATGTTATGATCAATCTCTTTGTAGAAAGGTGTCTACCAGAATGGTACGGGGCATATTCACAACCTTGGTTTGTTTCTTACGTCTATTTGATGTACAGATCGAAGCTACGCCATCGATTTGGATGGAACCGGAGGACAAAAGTAAGATACTTGAACCAGGTAGTGTGAAAATTGTAGAGGTCTTTCTCGAGTGTTTTAAACAATCTCAATGCAACCTATACGGTGTAATGGAAGAAGAATTGCATTATCATCAGTGATAATTTGCACATGCGTCAGAATTTGGATTACCTTGTTGACACCGCCAGGTACAGTATCGCACAAAATAGGGCGAATCAATATGTACTGACGATATATCCTATCACAGAGACAACATTGCAAAAAGACAGAGGCCAGTATCAGTGTATTGTTATTGACGTTAACAATAATCAGAATGTAACACAGTCAAGGATAGCTACTGTCGCTATTTACGATACGGTGGCGTGTCTGGTTAACGATACGTTCAACTCCAACTCACAGTTCGTCTCAGCTGGTTCAATAACAAAGGTTACATGTCGTACATACCCACTCAGCAATCCACAAGTTAGCGTTCAGCTATTTAAGCAAGGAAACGACCAGTCAAATTTATTAACATTGCAACTAAACGGACGGTTTTTGGATGCAAATTACGTATGGGAACCGAGCAAAGTAGAAAATGACACAACCATGACATGTGTGTCAAACCATCCTACATTTCCTTCGACAAAGAGCTGTACTATGGGACCATTCACAGTCCAATACAAGCCTGAAGTGACGATAACACCGACATCATACACAATAACTTCAACACTGGATAGTCAAATGTTCACTTGCAATGCTGACGCTAATCCCAGTGTTGAAGTTGATGAGTACGTTTGGAAATATGATGGTGCTTCTATTCAACCAAGTGATCGATTTATATACGTCAACGATCACAGAAATCTACTGATCAGAAACATGTCACCAGCAGATAATGGAATGCACACTCTGACTTGTGAAGCTACCAACGTCATCGGCACAGGTTTCCGTAATATACTCATAACAATAGACATACATGAACATAGTTCGACGACCACAGCAACCACCATCAGGAAAGTGACTTCAATGGTCAGTACGTCCGTTTTAATGCGACAACTTTCAACACAGCGACTAACCGATACTCCTGTTAAAACACTGTTTACACAAGCGTTTATGTCCACAGAGACCAAAGATTTGCCTTTTGAATCAACTGACAGGACTCTGACGAGATCACACAATAAGCATACAGCTGATGGTAATAATTCCGATATAACAACAATGGCGATAGGAGTTGGCATTGGAGTCATTGTCCTGCTCATCGCAGTGATATTAGTAACCGTGTGTATTTTGAAATATCGAAGAAAGAGTAAAATGCAACAGGCAAGTGGCGCAATGCAACAGGCAAGTGGAGCGAGACGCAGCGAAAACGACAATTCCGATTTGCCTCTCACTCCAAACTATCACCAAGACAATTTGGAAAATGATAACATTGGTATGGACAGAAGTGCGATTTCGATGGAAATACCAGCACGAGAACAGACTAGACCTAATCCAATTGGTTCTGAAAATGCATACGAGTCACTGACTCACAGCGGGTCTGCACAGAAGTCAGCTGACAATTATGTCGATGAAGGAGATAATGCCAAAAGTGATGAAATAAAGTCTGCAAGAAAGGTCGATGGCAATGATAAGGTATTTTTACCAGATGAGATGCAAGAATTGAAAAAGACAGTCTCTACTTTACAAGGTGATAATATTCTCACAAATCAAAATGGCGGAGAACAGCCAGAAATAAAGAACCTTAACATTAACAACTCTACGAGTTCTGGACTAGGGATTACAGAAAGCGACGTCGGCCAACACGACAATACAGAGGGTCAGGAGTTCACTAACCAAGCAGTAAACAACCCACTTATGAGAAACGTAGAAGACCTGACCTATGCTGACCTAGATCTGTCGCAAACACAGACAACAAAGGCAACCTCCATTAAGAGAAGAGACGACGTCGACGAGGAAACAGTTTATGCAGAATTAAGAATGTAATTTTCGAATTTGATGTCCGCTTTTTCATGGGTACAAGTTATGCAAATGTTAATTGTTTCCCAGTTAAACACATTTAATCTTACTTTTTATGGATCTCCTTGACTTGTATTTACTTGATGTGTACAAATAACCACAGATCTCCAGCATGATTTATGATCGAACATTGTATATTTGTGCTGAACTGGTTTCAATCTATCTCAATTGATTGAAGTTTGTTTTGTTTTCTGGTAGACCATGTCTATTTTGACCATTAAAATTCAACTACGTACGATTTTCTGTTGTCATCGGAGGTTATATGAGAAGCAAAAATAGTGATCTACCGATTGTGCGGTTTACTTCCACCTTTACTGTTGCATACTAACAGCTTGACCCTTTATGACCTTTCCTTTTATGCGTAATGCCATACAGCTAAGTGTAACCGCCAAATTAAGTGAAATAGCTTTAGCCGCTCTAGATCTAGAAGCACAAAAATGATACGAACTCTATTTTTTGATATAGCAAACCAAACAAGGTATCATTTTACTTGTAAATTTTGTATACTACATTGGTTGGTTGATCACAACACACACTATGTTGTAGACTGATACGCATGTGAAGTCAAGCCGGCGGACAATCGTAGTTTTTATAAATGGGTGCGGCGTAACGCGCAATTGTTGACTGCAGCAGTGCATAGGGGTCAAGGGGGCGACAAGAAGTTTCGGAACGTTTCAGTGAGGTCAGACCTAACCTTTTCTCTGTCACCTTACGCACTAAAATAAGATTACTTCTTATTTCCAACATTTCTACAGTTTTTAATCCGGTCTTAACACATAAAAGTTACATCTCCGCCCTCTGAGTTGTGTGCAGAAGATTCTCAGGAATTCATTGTTCCTCGTCGAAAAACCGACCAAACAAATACATTTGTATGATCGATATAAATACAGTTGTATTTATATACCGGTATTTACTTCAGAGTGAAACTTATAACGAGTCAAGGGATTCTTTTACAAAATTATCGAGACTAAAATAATCATTGTCAAAGTCAAAAGTACCATCATTCTTTTCCGAGACATGGTTGCCGTCGGTATAAAATCGTCAAGGAGACGGAAAGGGCTGCCAAGTTGATGACTGGGTAAATAGTCAGGTCTCTTATGTTTTAAGTTAAATGAAACCATATTTGAACTACATATACAGCCATGTAAATGTTACATGTGACCTTGCATAAAACAAAGGTTAAAGACGTTTGATCAAGCTAGGGTTTACTTATCCTTGAAATATTTGTATATTTCATAGTAATGTTTTCTACTGAGTCCTGTACCCAGCTTTCTTGTAGAAGTCAGCATAGTCACTCTGATACATTACTATTACAGAATTCTTATTTTACTACGTGTGTGACGGCTGTGGTGTTGACTCAATCAATCCGCTGATACGGACAGCGGATTAGTAAGTTGGCAAGGTTTTTTTGGAGCAATTACAGTGGTGTATGCTGAAGTTGGAGAGGAGATAAGGACTTGTCGTTAATATATAAAGCGGTTAGACGGTGTGGAGTCGAGATCTTTACTTGCAAGACCACAGTCAAAATTATATAAAATTACTTGTAATAATATAGAAAGCAGTCAGACGGTTTGGAGTTATACTCCTTATTTGAAATATCTCAATCAAAATTAATAAAATCAAATGAATTAAACCGTTGCACAAAAAAACCTCCCTCCCCACCCCAGGGGACTGATTTTCTTTCCCCTGTGGTGTCTTTTGATAACAACCCATCAAAGACGGCGTCGTCTGAATGAAACAAATGCCTCATTATCTGTAGAGACAGTTGGCACTCCGATCTCACAATTACAACCAGGTGGAATCTTAGGAGTAACACTTGATGAAACCTTATCATGGAATCTTCATATAGATAATTTATATTAAAAAACTGAGTCAACGCATTTGTTTACTTTGCAGATTGCGTTTCTATATCCCTTCTGATCTTCGTATTGTATTGTATTATGGTCTTATTCAGAGTGCTTTAGATTATTGTTGTATTGTTTTGGTAATTCTAATACAACGTCTAGTAATCTTGATACATTGTAAGGTTTACACTCTTCAAAAGAGAGCGTTACGTACGCTGTTTGAACTAGGAATTAAATTTCCTTCAGATGCTTTATTTTCTACCTTTAATGTAACGCCAATTAGACACAGATTTTTTTATTTCATGGCAATGTTAAGTTTCAAATGTATGTATGGTTCTGGACCACAGTATTTTTATCATTTATTCACTCCACAAGGGAATGTTCATGATAACTACACACGCTCTACTTCTCGTCAGGATTGTTACGTACCTAGATGCGCTTTAAATTCGCAGAACGCAATTTTCATTTCCGTACCACTAAGTGTGGAATTCATTACCGACTAAAATCAGAGAACTATGCAGCCTGAGTTCATTATGTAAATTGAAAGATATGTCAAAAGCACCGTGCCTTGGTGATTAACTTTTGTTGTGAATAACCTTTTCCTTTACTTGATGTATTGTGAGCCCCGGTGAAAATTAACAGTAATTCAGCCGCTCTATAAAAGTGTAAATAAATAAATAAATAAATAAATAAATAAATAAATAAATAAATAAATAAATAAATACATGAACATACTTCGACGACCGCAGCTGACACTAACAAAATATCGTCAGGAAAGGCCACCTTTGGCGTTATCACTTCCTTTTATGGTTCACATGAATTATATTCGAGTTTTTTGAAACAGGAGCGACATTAACACCAAACCGTAGAATTACTCGACAAGACACTTTCACAGATGATATTCATATTACATCTACCCATGGCCAGAATACATCATTTCACTCACCTGAATCGAAATTCAAGCTTGAATGGCCGTTACCAGTCTTTTAGAGGACAAAGTGATAATGTATATTCTTCACTTGCGGAATAATACATCCATGGCAGTATTTCTATTATTCGGGTCTTCATACATAGGTTTGATTAAGGAATGATAATTGAGTTTAAATAAAGTATAAAATGATCAATACAACACTTCAGCTGCATTATGAGCACTGTCGATAATTATAAATTTCTCTCTATCTTTGCCATACGAAACTATTGACCTATTGATGGCGTGACCTACAGTCTAAAATAACGTCCTCTGTGAGGTTTCAAAGAAACTAAAGGAAGTTTTTTTACAAGTGAGATCGACCGAACAACATCTCGTCATAATCCAATCGAAGTTATCACAATGAATATCCAATTATGCATTGATTTTCCTTTACAAAATAGATATGTCGGGGTGTAACTAATACACCTTTCAATTCCATGATGTTACCAGAAATGCCAAGTAGTTTATATAATTTTCGATGTGGAACACTTCACTGACGTTTACTAAATGTGTGTTTCATGGGAGTTGAGAAAAAGTGTAAGCAGGATTAATTCAAAGGGGCGATTGTACAACAGCATAAACACGTTGGATTCTCATATTACAAGAAAGTAAAATTGATGATCTTACTTGTTCTATACAAGATGTAAATTCTGCAAGAAATGTGTTTAAATTATTTGACAAATTTACAAGTGTATCAGGTCTCAAAGCAAATATAAATAAAAGTGAGGCTATGTGGCTTGGAAAACAAAACCACTGCGAAGATAAACCTTTGGAGGTAAAGTGGACAGATGACCCAATTAAAGTTGTTGGAATTTATATTTCATACGATAGAGAAATAGCTCTCCATATGAATTTAGCAGAACATTTAGAAAAACTTAGATGTAGCTTAAAGTTTTGGAAAAGTAGAGACCTGACTATTCTGGGAAAAATTCAAATAATTAAAAGTATGGGCATTTCTAGAATTCAGTATGTAATGAATATGATTGAAATTCCATGTATTGATTTGAAAAGGGTTAATTCTTTGATTTATAAGTTTATTTGGAAGGGTCCTGATAAGATCTCTAGACAAACAATGATTGGTACTGTAGAACAAGGGGGAATCTCTATGCCAGATATTAGAACAATTTATAAAGCTCAGCGTATTAATTGGATTAGAAGATTATGTGATTCTGGAGGAAAAGAATTGTTATGAAAGAATTGGAAAGAATTGGGGGTATAGAAATGTTGTTAAATTGTAATTTTAATGTTAAGAAATTATCTGTGAATTTTTCTAATTTTCTCAGATGTATGTTACAGGTTTGGTCTGAGATTAATAATTATGCAAAATGTGATGAAGAAAGTGTATTTTACCAAATAATCTGGAATAATCAAAACATTTTATTTCAGGGGAAATCCATGTTCTTTAAATATTGTGTATCTTGGACAATTGTTTTATCAAAATGGTAAAATTATTTCATGGGAAAAAGTAAGACAAATGGGAGTTCCAAATTCATCTGTGCTGCGATGGTTTGGAATTATTAATGCCATACCAAAAGACTGGAAACGTAAAGTAGATAAGCAGATAATTGACAGTTTTAGAGTTCCTGAACAAGAGATTTTATTTAAGATTGGCATAGTGTGTAAAGAGATAAAATATTGTAATACAAGAATTGTGTCCAAGTGGATAAATGATTGTAATTTTATTACCCCAAAATCTGAGTTCTTTTTTACTAGAGTGTTTAATGAGTTTATTGAAGATTAGGATTCGTTGTATCAGTTACCTTATAAAGTGACAATTGATAATAAGCTTAGAGCATTCAAGTTTAAAGTACTGCATAATATTCTTCCAACCAATGTAACGTTATCAAAAATGACACCAGCCAGAGTTGACTCTGAGAAATGTACCTTTTGTGAGGATCAGAGTGAAACACTGGTTCATTTGTTTCATGAATGTGTATTTGTGGTGGCATTTTGGGAGGGAATTTATAGGGTATGGGGAAATAGAATTGGATTTCAGAGTCAACCAACTGTTAGACAAATTATTCTTGGAGATGGAAGATTTTCTTTATTTTTAAACATTGTAATCCTTGCTGCTAAATACTACATTTATAGATCAAAATATCAAAAACAAAAACCAAGTTTGGGTGCTTTCAAAAAATATCTGCAAAATATTCAATACTTGGAATTTCATATTGCTAACAAAAAGAATAAGTTGAACTCTCATCTTAAGAAATGGGGACAGTTTTTAAGATTATAAGTTTTCTTTTTCTCTTTCTTTCTGTCTATTGTGTGTGTCAACTTGATATTCCTTTTATTTACAAGTACAAGACTTGTATTATTATAATCTGTATTACTTCATGAAAACCATAAGATATGTAAAATACATTCCTGTAACAATTGGAAAACAACCTTTTGTAAACCTCAAGTAATGATGACAATGGAAGGTACAATATCACATGTAAAGAAATCGATGTCATTGGTAAAGATTGAAATTAATATATGCCGCCATAGTGATTGACTAAACAGAAAATCTCCCTTGCCACATTTTATTCATTCAGTGTTTCGTTACGTCTCACATAACCGAAATTGTTAATTTACGGAAATCAAAGGGATCTCAAGTTCCTTACAACATTTAAATTAACTTTCATTTTCGTAAATTTATGTTTCATGCGACATTTTATAACAAAAGATCCATGGCCTTAAAGGCGCCAAGCTTCTCAATCCCTGGTTCTCGCATTAGCGAATGTGTCAACAGCCCATTAACAGTTTGTCATTCTTTTGTTTTCCATTGAATATTTTATCAAGTAAATAATATTTATATTAGATAAATCTGATAATTGAGTGGGGCTTCAATCAATTAAATAAAGACCTCTGCCTCATTTGATACTGTAAGAACGATAACTTTAATGAGAGCCACACCAAAGCGAAATGCTGATGATGATTAAAGTGTTCTTACAATTAATATAGGACCTTGCATGGGCTTGATTGTCTCAGTTATTATAGTTAGTCGTAACTTGGTATTTAGAAGTGTTGAAAATTCAATAAAAATGAAATAGAAACATGGACCAAGACACCCAGGAAACCCCTCCCAAATATTGACCTAAGTTTGGAAAATGATGATAATAGATGTGACATTGAAAATAGCTCGACAGTGATGGAAATGCCAGTACGAGAACAAATAAAACTTAATTGCATTGGTTTAGAGAAATACCTACGACTATCTGAGTCATTTGACTGAACCGGAAAAAGCGTTTTCAAAACAAAGTGAATAAGCGGAACTATTGTAATTTGAGAGTTGTACGACTTAGGCGCTATAAATCTGTGTCCGCAGACCATTCTGAAAATCATACAGCGTCATGACCGTGAGAACAAGCAAGAAATGACGGCATTATTGTCCTATGGTTATGTGCAATCTATTTGTAGAAAGGTTTCTATCAGAATGCCACGGGACATATTTATATCCTTGGTCTGTTTCTTATGTCTATTTGATATACAGATCGAAGCTACGCCATTGATATGGATGGAGCCAAACGACACCATGAAAATACGGATGAAAATACCAGGAAGTATGTACGGCAAAGTTTTTCTGGAGTGTTTCGTAAACAATCTCAATGCTTTTTATAAGGTGTCATGGAAGAAGAATGGGATCATTATCAGTGATGATTTTATCATCTACCAGAATATGGATCACCTGGTTGATACCGCCAGGTACAATATCACACAAAATACGGCTGGAAAACAGTATGCTCTGGAGATATCGCAAATCACAGAGACAACATATCGCAAGGACAACGGCGAGTATCAATGTATTGTTATTGACGTTAACAATAACCAAAATGTAACACAGTCAAGGATAGCTACTGTCGCTATTTACGATACGGTGGCGTGTCTGGTTAACGATACGTTCTACTCAAACTCACAGTTTGTCTCAGCTGGTTCAATAACAAAGGTTACATGTCGTACATACCCACTCAGCAATCCACAAGTTAGTGTTCAGCTGATTAAGCAAGGAAACGACCTGTCAAATTTATTAACATTGCAACAAAACGGACTGTTTTTGGATGCAAATTACGTATGGGAACCGAGCAAAGTCGAAAATGGCAAAACCATGACATGTTTCTCAAACCATAGTACATTTCCGTCGATAAAGAATTTTACGATTGGGCCATTTACAGTCCAATACAAGCCAAATGTGACAATAACACCGGCAAAGTACACGATTACTTCAACATCGGACAGTGTTTCGTTCACTTGCGATGCTGATGCTAGTCCTAGCGTTGCAGTTGATGGATACGTTTGGAAATTTGATGACGCTTCGTTTGGAAATACGCGATCGATCTCTATACATTGGCGATGGTCAAAATCTACTGGTCACGAACGTGTCGACAGCAGATAATGGAATGCACTATCTGACTTGTGAAGCGACCAACGTCATCGGTACAGGTTTCCATAGTGTACTTGTAACAATAGACATACATGAAAACGATCAATCGACCTCGGCAACCACCCTAGGGAAAACGACTCCAAAAGTCACCGCAACCGTTTCAACAAAAAACAAGACGCACACGACCGATGATGATAATTCAAACTTTACATCATTAGCAGTCGGAGCTAGCATCGGTTTCGTTGTCCTACTCATGACAGCGATACATGTAACTGTGTGTATCTTGAAATCTCGGAAAAACAATAAAATGCAACAGGCAAGTAGAGAGAGACACAGGGAAAACGACTATTCTGATTTGCCTTCTTCAAACTATCAACATGACGATTTGGAAAATGATGTCATAGGTATGAACAATACCGCGAGTGCGATAGGGATGGAAATGCCAGCAAATGCGCAGACTAGACAAAACCAGAATGGTTCAGGAAATACATACGAGCTTCAAACTCAAGGCGGGTCTGATCATCAGTCAACCGACAATAGTGTAGATGAAGGAGTTAATGTCACATGTGATAGAATACAGTCTGCAAGAAAAGTTGATGATACTGGTAAAGAATTACCACCTGATAAGATGCAAGAATCCAAACACGAAATTTCTACATTGCAGCATGATGGCAGTTTTACAAATCAAAATGGCGGAGACCAACAAGAAGAAAGGACCCTTAACTTCAGCAAGACGACGAGCTCTCGACTGGGGATTATGGAAAGCGACGGTCTAGGCGACAATACAGCGGGTCAGGAGTTCACTACACAAACAGTAAACAACCCCAGAAGAAAAACGTAGAAGACCTGACCTATGCCGACCTGGATCTGTCACAAACACAGACAGCAAAGGCAACCTCAATTCAGAGAAGAGACAACCATGAATCTGTTTATGCAGAATTAAAAATTTAATTTTCCCTGAGTTACAATTTGACGTCTACTTTGTCATACTCCCATACATACACATGTTATACAAATACTAATTTGTTATTCAAGTTGAGTATGTCTACTGTTATAGATCTTCTCGACTTTTACTTGCTTGACATGTACAAAAAACCAGTGATCTTTAACATGATATGCGATTGGATTAAATGTATATTTATGTCAGACTTTTTGAAAATCCACCTCCATTGATTGAATTTCGTCTTGTTTTGAAGTAAACCATGTCTATTTTGACCATTCAAAATCAACTACGTACGCTTTTCTTGTGTCAATGGAAGTTATCTGACGAAGCAAAAATAACGATCCACCGACCGTGAAGTCTGTTGCATAGTAACAACCTGACCTTTTTTGACCTTCCCTTTTTATGCATAATCCAACAAGAAACCGCTCGATCTCTTGAAGCATGAAAGATGATACGAATTCTTATATTTCTGGACAAAGCAGACCAAAAATTGTATCATTTTAATTTTTTAAATTCTGTATGCCAAATTGACTGATTTATTACGAAGCACATACACAGAGTGTTGTAGACAGATATTCAGGAGAAATCACGTCATAAAATTGTATATTTTACTATTGGGTGTGATGTACCGCGCAATTATTGACTGTGGTGCACCGGGGTCAAGGGATCAACAAGAAGTTTCAGAACGTGTTAGTGAGGTCAGGCCAAGCCTTTTGTCTGTTACTTTCTTTTTTTGAATAAGAGTACTTCCTATTTTCAACATTACTAAAGTTTTTTTTTATCTGGATTTAACACACAACTTACATTCTGTACCCTCCTATTTTGCGCAGAGGATTCCCAGGAATCCATTGTTCTTCATTGAAAAACTGATGAAATATATTCAGTTGTATTTTCGATTGATCAAATCGTATCAATATATACCAGTATTTACTACCGAAAACAGCTTATAACGAGTCAAAGTATTCTTTTACACAATTTTCGAGACTAAAGCGAGAAAATAATTATCGTCAAAGTCAATGGTACTATACTTTTCAAGATATGATTGCTGTTGGTGAAATAAAGAAACCCTTTTCGCCATGCAGACAAAAGCCATAGACAGCGATACAAGCAATACTTCATTTACATTTTCAGCGATCAACGACATAGGGAGGGATAATTTACAGAGTCATACCGAATAAATTGTCACGTACGTTTATTCTTACTCGTATCAAAAGTAGACGTCCAAGCCCAGCAATATATATGGCAAGAGCCAGACGACGCCATGATAGTCCTTCAGCCAGGAAGTGTGAGCGATGTAAAGGTATTTCAGGAATGAGATGTTGGTTCTGCGATAGGAATTGTCCTAAATTTAATCATTGCAATCCAACTGCTATATTTCTTCGGGAAGATATACCTTAGAAAACACAACACAAATTTTAACGCAAAGACTGAATCTCTGGAAAAAAGATTTAATAACATGAAAACCTATAAAGGATGATGTAGAAGGTTCTGACATTGTAGCAGACTATGAACTTGCACGGTGCACAGAGCAAACAACTCTGGACAATCGCGATAGTGGTGCCGTGATTGACGAATTGCCCATCACCGTGAATACAAGTATATTTCCATGTAAGTAGTAGGTGACCATACTCATTAATCTATACATGAACTGTCAGTGACTGGAAAATCATTCATGCAGTGCAATAGCTCAGTTCAGGGTTTCTGTCATGTGCTAAAAATAGAAAATGCTCATTACGCATGCGCGACGCCATATTGAAATGCGGACAAAAGTTTGGTTGCGGTGACCGTGTTCTGAGTGAGCGTGTTCTGAGTGAGCGCAAGTTCCGATCGTTGATAGTGTTGAACTTTGTACTGTACAAACTAACATCATGGGAGCTACAAAACACTGTTGCTATGGAAATTGTAGGAGTGACTCGAGGTACAGCCATCGGGACGAAATGAAAGACGTTTTCTTTATTCGCTTTCCGAAAGCGCATAGAAATTTAGAAAAATGTCAAAGATGGATATACGCCTGTGGTAGAAAAGGTTTCTGCATCGAAAGCATTAAGAAGGACACTTACATATGTAGCCTCCACTTTGTGGGCAAGAATGGACCGACTGACAAATATCCTGATCCTATACCAGCGACGTACACAGGAGAACAGGTAAGAATAGAACGAAACGTAGAATAGAAAAGGGGAAAACACTGTAGATCGAGTGGCCGACATGTACATGTACACGTTGCGCGCCAAAAGTGCAGACGACGTCGACAGAGTCTGACCAAACTGGCTGCATTTTCGCGCAATGATTGCAAATTATTCAAGCGATTCAGTAGTCGAAACGCACGTGTTAGAGTCTGTGTTTACAAACAAATGATTTGACCCAGTTAACTTCTACGTTGAATAAAAGGTTAAAATTGTAATGTAAAATGTAACAAAAACCTATCTAAAAATACATCGGGTTTAGCGTGTGTACGTGTACCACTCGCACCCGGCCCGGCGGCTGGTTTGAAACATTGTACACAATATTTAGGCTTTCAATAGAGTCGGAATGACCCGAACACCTCAGGTCACTTGTGTGTATACGTATACTGTACGCCTGTCCACATCATGATTTGTATGTATGTGCAAGTAAATTTATAGGTTTTAACATTTAATGGTGCAAATTACCTCAACCACAGGTAATGTAAATGTTCCAAATGACAAATGAGGCACATTTTCACTTCCAGGTTCAGCGATTCTCGAGAAAGAGAAAAGCTCCCACACAAAGGGATGTGCCAGTGCTGGTGAAGCAACAGAAACGACAGAGTGTTGATGATATCTGTGTACCTGTTGACAAAGACCCTGTGAAAGGTGATAATCCCTTCCATTACTGCAATAATATCAGCATTTTCTCATTTATATAGATGTGCGTTGAAGTAGCTCTGCTGCCGCCAAAACATAGAAATCAAATAGTTTATACATAGTTATTCATTATGCTGCTATTGGATTTTTTCCATTTTTAAGGATATTCTTGTTTCAATCATAGAAACAAAATGTGTAATGATTTTAATTTGAATGAAACAAGATTAAAATGTATTCTCATACAAATGTTGCTAACAAATTTAGCAGCTGTTGACATCATTTGGAATTTAGCTTTGTATGAGAAGTGATGTCAGTTTTATTCTGCAGATTTGAACAATCAAGTTTTCAAACTTAAATACAAAAATACTGTAATGACCCATTATTTGTATATTCCCGTGCCAGACATTTGTCATCAACATACAGTATCAGGTATGCCTCTGTGTCAGGTAGATTGCCAATAAATATGTTTCATTTGGCAGCATAATATCATGTTTCATATAAAATATGAATTAACCAAACCAATTGCAAAATATGGGTACTCTGACCCCTTGTATAAAGATTGCTTGTCATCCTTAATTTGTTAACCTGTATATTTTGTATCACTTTTCAGAACCCGTGTCTCAACAGTCTCCAGAAAAGAGTGCACCATCAGTTTATCCAGTTCTTTCATTCATCTTGATCAAGCAAACAAAGGAAAGGGGAACTCAGACAGACTTTAAGAGCCAAGAAATTGATCAGCTTGTACGATTGAAATCTGAAAACACCATTCTTAAAAATGAGGTGGCTCTTTTAAAAAATACTGTTAATAATGAAAATTCTCAGTGCATGAGCAAGGAAGTTCATTTCAGTTTTGAAGATGTTGAAAAAGATGAAAAGAAATGCACATTTTACACTGGCCTTACTTGTTTCAGTTCATTTGTGTATGGAATTTCTTAGGTCCAGCACGAGATAAACTACTCTTTTGGAAACGTGATGTTGTTAATGAGGAAATAAATCAAAACAGGCATCGTGGACCGGAACGTAAATTGAGTCCAATGAATCAGCTATTTTTGACTCTTGTAAGACTGAGTGCTGGGTTGCTACAGAAGGATTTAGCCTATAGATTTGGTATTTCAACTAGTCAGGTGTCTACTATTGTCAAAACTTGGATACAATTCTTACATAAACAGTTTTCTAGACTAAGGACAGACATGTTTCCTTCAAGAGATATTATAAGACGAAGTCTTCCATCATGTTTCTCTAAATTTAAAGATATTCGTGTCATTATTGATTGTTCTGAATTTTTCGTTCAACAATCCACTCATTTCAAACAGCAAGGAAACATGTATTCCAGTTACAAGAATCATGCTACGTACAAAGTGTTGATAGGTATAGCTCCATCGGGTGCTGTTACATATGTATCAGATGCTTTTGAAGGATCAATATCTGATCCTGAGATTGTTAAGCAGCCAGGCTTTCTAGAATTACTGCAAGAGGGGGATCTGATCCTTGCTGACCGTGGTTTTACAATCCGTGATCTGTTGTATAAGAAAAAAGTTGATCTAAATATACCCCTTTTTTAGGAAATAGGAATAGATTATCAGTAGTGGAAGAGATTCAAACAAAGCAAATTGCGAGAGTAAGAATACATGTTGAACGTGCAATTGAACGTATAAAGAAATTCAGATTGTTGAGGAAAGTAATACCATTGTCCCTTCAGCTGTATTTTCACAGATGGTGTTTGTTGCTGGTTGTTTGGTGAATTTTCAAGAGCCTCTTGTAAGATGAAGCCGGTGTTATACCGTCAAAGACAAACACAAGCCAAGGTCAAAAATTGGTCCTCAGATTTTTTTGGCAAAAATGGCAGCAGTGTGGAATTTTTTTTTTTTTCAAAATTAACAGTGAAATTGCTCAGTAGTATGAAGAAATTAAATGCTCAGTTCTTGCAAATGTATTGTAGGATAGACATTTATAAATAAATTACTGGTTTATACATATTTTATTCAATTTTTAAATGAAAACTGACGAGAAAAATAGACTACTGATATAAAGCGCCATCACCAACTTAATATAGAAATTGTAATGAAATTTTTTGGCAATCCTCCCCTTCCAAAAGTCAAAATCAGTCAAAGTAGAAGCGGCAATACTGAGGATCAATTTTAAATCTCTCCAGGCCTTGTGATCAGTTGTTCGTTCGATTTATCATGCAATATTTAGGAATTTGTTCACATCATTTTTGCCATTATTACATGACAAAAAATTTGTAAATACATGTAATCAGACATCAATTTCAAGACAAGCTTTATGTGTCTGATTTACAAATGTGAAAAAAAATATTTGCAGTGTACATTTTTTGTATGTCCCTGAATAAAGTATGCACTTGTCATCTACTTCTCAAATTGATTTATACTTCATAATGAATGTAAATTCAAGCATAAATAGGTTTATTTAAATTTTTATTAAAACTACTGTATAGTTGGTTCAAAGGAAGTTGATAGGCTTATACTGTGCTTCAACTACAATATTTTGAATACTACAACTACTTTCCCTTGAAGAAAATTGTACTTTTAAAATATCAATAAATTCCAATAAATATTTACAGGGACAGAACACTCTGCAATTATAAAAATTCCACATGTCAATAAATAACAATAATTTAAAAGTGTACATTTTGATTTGAAAAATTCATTAAAACCTTAAATATGCATTTATTACAATAAAAATCTGCAAGTGAAGAACACTTTCAAGCTCAGGATGCAATGCAAAACTTCAAAGTCTTACCATTGGATGCAACTTCAACAATCAATGCATAACAGTGGCAATCTCCTTGGAAGTCTCATTTCAAAGAATTCTGGAATAAGCATACTTCTGTGAAATTTATGAGACGCTGAGAGATACTTCTGAAAAATACTCTATCAAACATTATTTCCTCACATGTCATCCCTTTCGGAGTCCAGATGACGAAATAACACACATCAACTTCCACGATCCCCATTTGCATCTGACACTGATAATAGTAAGCATGGTTTCTTTTTAACCTTAAGTCTGAATCCAGACAAAAGTTATTTCTTTGCTTAGGACCTAAGTCACTCTCAAATGTAACAGGACATCCCGTCTTCAATACATAGGGACATTTTATTTCAAGGACGCTAGTTCTGTTGCCATGTACGTCTGTTATAACACCATCAGGTGATGCTGCAAGTCCAGGATGATTACTGTTGCCCCATATTCCAGTCTCTCTAACAGTCAAGTTTGGAAATTTTGTCTGAAATTCTTCCCTTGCTTTTTTTCATGAGTGTCTCCCCATTCCATTGCAGCTGTAGTTACTGGCTTACCCCATAATTTACCATATACAATATTTTCAGCTGCAATGTCAGAGTTGCATGTAAATATTTGCTTACATTGAGAAGCAGTCACCCTGACCCGTCTTTCATTTTGCCAACTCCTACTACCTTGCCCAACTGTTAGTTGATGAACACCATCCACAGCAAGGTTTTGAAGAAGTTTATCACATTTTGTATGTAATTGTGTTAGGTGCTCTTCAGTTGGTACATAATCACTGTAGTGAATAGGGATAATAGTACTCCACATTGATGGCAGTGCACTCTGGGGGTTTTGTTGACTTCTAATAAATTCATTTCTTTCCTCAATACTTATTTCATCAATCTCAAAGAGGGTGGACGAGGGTCAAAATTTATAATATCTGGCATAATTTTGCGGTTACTATAATTTACATCAGTAATTTTAGATGGATTTTTGTTATATTTAGCCCCCCTACCCCACTCAGCTGGTCTACTTGTACAAGAAGAATTCTCAAACTGTGACAGAAATAACAAAAGTGCTGCAACATGACTACATCTACCAAGGGCAGATGACTTGCATTCACAGGTCGCCCCCTTGACAAAACCTGAATGTATGGAAATAGCAAGTGTTACGAAATAAGAAATACTACGCATGCTTGCATGAACCTTAGCCTTTACATAAAATACTTGATTTTTTTTAACTGCATAAACCTGACATACATGTCCACTTTTAAAAAATTGTTTGCCTCGTCTAAGAGGTTTTGCTGTGTGACAGGAACTCTCATTGTCCTCTTGAGAGTTTTCATTACATGTGGGTTGGCTGGCAGGATGAGTCTCAATGATGTGATGATAAACGTGACCATCTGTTATGACAGGTATGTGATCTGCAAGTTCACTGAGTGGTTTCCAACCATTAATTGGTAATATCACAACATCATTTTCAAAATCATTGGAATGAACTCGCTCCTTCAATTCCAACCAGTGCCCACTGTCAACTGCAGGGTCAATATTACAGGATGCACCAACGTCAATGCAGTTCTGACACCTGAAAATAAGAGAAGACGATCATAATTAAATTTTGGAAATGTGATCTGAAAAATTAAAAACACATTCTAGTGGATGCAGGCTTATTTGAACTATACTGCCATCTATTCTCAACATCCCAAATTTTTTGCACCCCTCTACTAGTACACTCACACTTGGGCAATAAAGGAATGAGACAGACTGTAACTAAAATAAACTATCACTAGATTTTAAATGTACAAATTAAATGACGAATAAAGAATGGAACATATTTTGACATCTGCTTTGAAGTTTTTCCCACAGTAACATGCATAGGTCAACCAGTATTGTTATTCTGCACTGATAAATGAAAGAGGAAAGGAAAATCTTTGTTCAATTTCACTTCAATGTTCAAAAGAAAATAACTGACAATCGAGCATTGCCAACGGTCAAATTAGATCCATGATGTCACAAAATCTTCCGGACACAAAGTAAAGTAAGTACTTTAAACAAAGGGAGAGGAAAATTGACCTACCGACCACGATATTTTGGATAATTCAATTTTATTAAAAGGAATGGTCCGTACACAAAGCTGCCACCATGGAGACACCTCCATGTGTTCTGTACATAGAGATAGAGTCACAGTCCCTCTGTGATAGAGGCGAGTCTTTTAGCACTTTGCTTTCTATGTCCGCGCGTAGACTTAGTCAGAAAAAATTGCAGCTGAGTATATAAACACATCAAGAAATCACAAAAAATGAGAATAAATAATAGTATTGTTGACAACATTTGCGGAAACCCGAACTAGGGGTTTGTTATGCGGTAGGTACGTCCACCAGCTCACATACACCACACTGCGGTGACTACGTACGTACACTACACGTACGGACGTACGAACACCAAGTTTGCCGCGCCGTGCGTATCAGACTACACTTGAACCCGCCGAAATAAAATATTGCGCTTTATAAATCATTTGACAGAAAACGTTATTTGGCAAATTTTTCTGGGAAAATATGTCACTGGATTCACTTTTACAACAAGCTGCATGTCTATCTTTCAAATACTGACAACCTGGACGGCAGAAACCCCGGAAGTACCGTGAAGTGTAAGGTTTCGGTCGCGGCGAAATATGCCGCGAATGAACTCACCTTTTTATCAGATCTCCTTTTTTTCCGCTTGTTTTCAACCCACGGCATTTCAACCATCTCTTAAGTTGATCAACAGAATGCTTCTCGACTGAGGCGTACATGAACTTCGCACCCGGAACATCATCTTCGTCCAACGATATAGGATTAACGACTGTATGCATTGTGATCGTGTATGTCAACACAGAATCAACGCAGCAGACTTTGTCCGCATTTGCGATCTCATGAATATTCATGATTTATGATGACGTAAACCCTGAACTGGGCTATATCATTGTATGTTGGATAGGATGTTGTATAGAAGTGAAGTGCGATAATAAAGCCTAAATTCCATCAAGCACTCAACAATACAATCGGAACACGATCCGAGGTAGCTCAGTACATGTATTTCAGTTAAGCTATTTTATTAAGGATTACGGAAACATATGGACTCAGCCAGATGCGAATGAAATCCAGGTGTTTAATTCTAGAGTTCTCTTGCCTTGGAGTCTCGTTTTTGACCATATCTTCGGTGTGCATTTCACAGACCTGGCTGTACACATGTCAAGAAATTGAATATCCATTAACATAGCTAGTGATGTTTGGATTCCGATTTTTGGCAGAGTTTCCGTTCTAAAACAAGTAACACCTATGGAACTAATTTGGGAGAAATGGCTCTTCATTAGGTTCACTATAGCTGAATGTTGCAATATTAATTATAACTCATAAAAAGAAGTGTATAACCTAAAAGGAAAAGCAGATGAGCTTACATTTGCAGATTAACACTATCCAATTATCCCAAATAACAGTGGTTTGCTTTGAAGCATTGGTATTAGACGAACTAGACATATTGTCTAAATCGACGTGTTGCCAACACTGTCAAGTGCAATTAAAAGCTAAGCGGTAACATGAGTCGATCATAAAAAAATCAACTCTGCAAAAGTTGAAACATTGTCTAGCAGACGGTCAGACGTAGTATAAACAACACCACCACATAAGTCCAAGTCCAAGACTGTCCAAGTCTTATCACATGCTTTCAGGTGTAGTTGTTTTGACTACACCTGACCTGCTGCAAGACAATGTTTCAACTTTGGCAGAGTTGATTTCTCTGTGGTCGACTCGAATTACTGCTCAGCTGATAATTAGCACCTGACAGTGTTGGCAACACCTCAATTTAGACAATATTTCTACTTCGAGTAAGAATTAAAAGCAAACCACTGCACTGTAGGTCCAATCGTGTTAAGTTCTTGACTGAACCAAGGAATTGGGTAATTTTCTGACCAATTTTGGCCGATTTTTACAACTTCACATCAACTTCAATGAAAATGTGCTTCCAAACATCGATAGTCTTGCCACTGCGGACAATTTTAAACATCGGTTTGCTCTAGAGACACGTTCGGCTGGTAGAGCTCGATGGGTCGCAAAAAATTACAGCAAATTATTAATTTTCTTGCCATTTTTCTCGTTTTGGTAGTTTTTCAGTAATATGAATATGAGAATATAAATTAATTTTATAGATCGATTCCATGTCTATTTGACAAAATGCCTACAAAATATCATTTATTGTTCTGTATATATTAGGTCTGTAATCTTGATCTGAACATGGAAGACTGTGAAATTCTCTCATGTATCGGCAAATATTTACTGTTCACCTTAATGAGCGGTATTTCGGTAATAATAAACTGTTGTGGTAATGATTTATCATCATTGAAGAATATTCATCTACGTTGCATAATTGTAACATGGTGTTGTGAACACATAATCAGAGTTATGACCTCAAAAACGGTATCACTGTTACGCAATCGCACTTATAAGTATTTGTTGATATTGTAAATCCATATGGAATTCTTCTATATGCAAAGCAGTTTGCGTTGTTGTTTACAGAAACCGTTCGAAATCCTATAATGCCGCATCAAATACCAGTAGTTCTAATAATTTTTAAAAGTAACTCACCACTTGCTTTTATCAACCAGATATGAACTGATAATGCTGACGTCTTTCATTATATATGGCAGCTATATGTAAATTTAAACTTTTGCTACATGTTTGCAACTTCATTGAAACAGTTATGATCAACATTATGAAAATATTCACCACAGATTAATTTTAAAGGTCATTAAGTATACAAATATGTAATTAGCTGACATAAAAATACTAAATTTCTTTGACTGCTGTCATTGTATCACCACTTTATATAGCAAGTGTAATTGCCTTTGTTCAAGTCCTTCAAGCTAAATATGCAAATTATAAGTTAGCTGACATGAAAATGCGAGGTGACTCTCGATATTGTTTTAACCTGGTACCATCAATGTACATAGCATGTTTTGCCAACTTTGATCAAGTAAATCCCGGTATATATCCCTAATTAGGAAAGTTCAATTAATATGCAAATTAGGAATAGGCTGAAATAAAAATGCTCGGTTTTGAATAATGTTGTTACGAAGTATCTTCAATGTACATAGCAAGTTCCGTAAATCAAGATATATATTCGTAATTAGAAAAGTCCATTAATCATGCAAATTAGGAATTGGCTGAAGTAAAAGTGTTTAATGACTTTGTATAATGTTGTATCATAGTATCTTTAATGTACCTAGCAAGTTTTGTCATCTTTAGTGGAGTCAATCAAGACATATATCCCTAATAAGAAAGTCCAGTAAATGTGCAAATTAGGAATTGGTTGAAGTACAAATGCTTTGTGACTTTCAATAATGTCTGCTCTCCTAAAGGTTACGAATGACATTTTATTAGCACTGGATGCAAAACGTGATGTTTTCTTAGTTTTACTTGATCTTCCTGCTGCGTTTGATACCGTAAATCACGGTATTATATTAAATCGTCTGAGGGACCGTTTTGGTATTTCAGGTAATGCCGTCACCTGGTTTCAATCTTATCTTTAAAATCGCACTCAATGTGTTGTTGTTAATTCTACCAAATCATTGTACTATCCACTTGAACAGGGGTACCCCAAGGTCCAGTTCTTGCCCCATACTTTTTTATGTATATACATCTCCTTTAGGAGAATTGTTTCTAGTCATCGATGTCTGTATAGTTTTTATGCTGATGATTCCTCCCTTTTATACATGTCTTTCAACACAAGGCTGCAAGGGTAGCTTGTAATCTTGAATTATGTATCTCAGAGGTTAGGTCCTGGATGTCAGAAAACGTTCTCTGCTTAAATGATGAGAAAACTGAATTTGTAACCTTTTCTGCCATTACCGGTAATCAGCCTGAGAACGGGATCAGAGAAATTAGGGTTGGTAATACTTTGATTCCTGTTCACTTTCAGGCCAAGAGTCTGGGAGCCACTCTCGACTCTAGCCTCACAATGAAGCCTCATGTTGGTCAGGTCTGCCGTTCAGCCATTTTCCATTTACGTCGCATTGCACTTACTCGGAAGTATCTTCAATACTTAATTAATCGTGTTCAACATATTCAGAATCTTGCTGCCAGAATTGTCACTCGTTCTAAACCCACTTCACATATCACTCCAATCCTGTACTAAGGCAATTACATTGGTTACCTGTTTCTCAACGCATAATGTTTAAGATTTTAATAGTCATTTACAAACGTATCCATTCCATCGCTCCAAACTTCTTATGTGACATGATTTCTTTGTATGTTCCAAATCGTAATTTGAGATCTGCTGATCAGTTAAACTCCACCAAAATAGGTCACTTACTAAGAAATATGGAGATCGTGCTTTCAGTGTTGCGGCCCCCAGTTCTTTGGAACAATCTTCCACTTGAGATCCGATGCTCCCCTACTCTCTCTTCTTTTAAATCAAACCTTAAGACGCACCTTTTTAAATTAGCCTTTAGTTAATTTTTATGTCCTTTTTTGGTGATTTAAGGTTACCACATGAGTTGTTATGCAAAGTGTTGTAATGTTGAATTTTAATTTTTTTTATTACTTGTATATTTTTCTTTTAGTTGTGAAGTTTTTTCTCATTTTACTTGCATATTTTACATTTCAGAATAGTAGTGTAATTTTATAGCCTCTTTGATCACTTTTTATCACAGTGGATATAGACGCTTTATAAATAAATTATTATTACTATTATTATTATTATTATTAATGTCGTACTGAAGTATTTTCAATGCACATTGCTCATTGGTCAACTTGGTCAGGTCAATTAAGAAAAAATACCTAATTGGGAATTGACGGAAGCAAATATGCTTAATGACTTTTCAAGAATGATATATCATGTAGTATCTTCAATATATGTATTAAGTCTCATCAACTTTGGTCAAGTCAATTCAAATATGTATCCCTATTTTATTAGTAAAATTCATTAAATATGGAAATCAGGAATTGGGTGAAGTAAAAATGCTAAGCGACTTTCAATAATGTTAAATCATAGAATCTTAAATATACAAACCATGCTTCTTCAATTTTGATTAAGTCAATTAAGATCTGTATCCCCATTTAGGAAAGTTCATTAAATATGCAAATTAGCAATTATCTTTCATGTCACCCCTTAATACCTTTCACAGCTGAATCAGATATATCTTGGTGTGATCAACAGTCGTTCTCGATGTATATCCATTTCTTTCTAAAATCATTAATCATGCAAATGAACAAAAAGTAAGCAAGCCTTACCCACCAAACAAACCAGTTCTTGCCTTTTGTAAAATAAATCATTCATACAAAATTTGATTTAGATCTGATGAGCCGTTTTTTAGATATCGGGCCAACAGACAGACAGACACATAGACCAACAGACAGACGGACATCGCTGCGACATAAACTTACGTGTGTGAACACGTGAGTTAAAAATGTTAGTTCATTGTACTTTTGAAATTAGAAAAAAATACTTGATGTATGATGTATGCGTCACTATGCGTCAACTCTCAGAAAAATCTTGCGTACAGTATGCAGTTTTTCAAATTGCATTTTAAGAGAACACTTTTTCAGACCTTCATTTTGTTGTCTTATTACATTTAGAAAGCAACCATACGAGAAAATAAATTGTTTTTATTAAATACTTTACTTGCAATAAATTTTTAATGTAAATAAATCATCCACACTGTGATCTTTCTCAGGGAAAATACGAAACTTCAAAAAAGGACAGAGCAAAGTACTTTCGGCACGGCTACGGGAAAATTACCTTTAAAATAGCATATCAGTATGTTGTAGTCAATTAAACGTACACGCTTAGAATTTCGATGAGGCATGACATATCAGGATAGTAAACTTAGGGAGTACGTGTTCTTCACGAGGAAGCTCATTCGATCTTGCCAATTGACAGCGACACAAGCCTTACTTCGTTTACATCATTAACGATCTACGAAATAGGGAGGATGATAAACCAAGTCTCAACGAACTTATTTGTCATGCATGTGTATTTCTCACTCGTATCAAAAGTAGACGCCCAAGCCCAGCCGTATATATGGCAAGAGCCAAACGACGCCATGATAGTCCTTCAACCAGGAAGTGTGAGCAGTGTTAAGGTATTTCTGGACTGTGTGGTAAATAATCTTAACGGAGATTACAAAGTTTTCTGGAAAAAGAATGGATTTATAATCAGTGATCATTTGGAGATGCGTCAAGATGTTAACAATCTTATAGATACTGATAGATATGAGGTGATACACACTGCCAGCGACAAACAATATTCACTTGAGATATCCTCCATAACATCGTCAACCTATGAAAAGGACAATGGCCGATACCAATGCACTGTCATCAACATCAACAATGGTCAAACCGTGGCGGAGTCGAGAATAGCAACAGTTGTCATCTACGACACAGTGGCTTGTCTTGTAAACGATACGTTCTTCACATACACATCATCGCGATTTATCTCAGCTGGTTCACCTACAAAGTTTACATGTCGTACATATCCACTCAGCAATCCACAGGTTAGCATCCAGCTACTACAGCAAGGTAACGACCTGTCAAATTTATTGACATTAGCGGTACAGGGATCATTTTTAAATGCGAATTACGTGTGGATTCCAGGCAACATAAAACATGACTCCACCTTTTCATGTATAGTAAGTCATCCCACTGGTCTTCAGACAGTGAAGAGTTGTATGATGGGACCATTTACTGTTCAATACAAGCCCAATGTTACAATAACAACGACATCAAACACAATAATAACGTCAACACTAGACAGGCCTATGTTCACTTGCAATGCTGATGCTAACCCTGGTGTTCACACTGATGATTACGTTTGGAAATTTGACAGCACCTCTATTCAAAATGTTGACCGATTTCTATACGTCGGCGAAAACAGAAACCTGGTGATCAGAAACATGTCACCAGCAGATAATGGAATGCACAGTCTGACTTGTGAAGTGACCAATGTCATCGGCACAGGTTCTCATACTGTACTCGTCACTATTGCCATACAGGAAAACAATCCGTCGACCACAACAGACACTATCGGGAAAACGTATTTAAATGTATCCTCAGACGTTGCTACTAGTTTGTAAACCCGACTTCTCTAAAGTTTGAGTCCAGTGTTCTTGAAACTCAAGATAGATTAATATCCAAACGCGGACTTACACGACCTGCAAGTTATAGAAATAACATTGAAACTACAACCACGGTGACTAATGCAGTCGACACATCGTTTCAAATGCCGAAGACAAAGTCCAGTGGTAGATATGATTACAACGATGTTATCACGGCCGGAGGCTTTGGTTTTGCGATTGGAATTGTCCTCACTGTATTCATTACAGTGCCATATTTCGTCGCGAAAATATACTTTAGAAAACGCCAGAGAAACATTAATGCAAGGAGGGATTCTTTCGAAAATGGGTTTAATGACATAAAACCAACAAGGGATGTAGAAGGCTCGGACATTGTGCCAGACTTTGGACTTGCACGATGCACAGCGCAAACAACTGTGGAAGATGGGGGTGTCGTGATGGATGTGTTGCCCATCACCGTAAATACACGTAATGAAGAAGATGAAACCGACAGTTCGTATGCAAATGCAGAAGTCACCACACATGAAGAACAAAATGACCAGCCTTACCAGTCTCTGAGAGAACAAAGTGAAAATGTGTATTTTTCTCTTAGGAAATAATTTTTCCATCGGAGTACTTACATTATTAATCCTCATGTACATTCCCTGCCCGAATGGTTTAATGTTGAATGGTATATTCATATGAAAGTACTAAGTGACTAAATACGCATTAAGCAATACCGTAAGCAGTACAACATTGTTCTATCTTGGATCGGATGCAGAACAGAAGTGACACGAGATGATATGACCTTAAGCCACCAAGAACTTAATAATATTATTAAAGCAAGATGAGAGGTTGTTCAGTATTACAGTTAGGCAAATCGTATTGAGGGGTACGGTGAGCTATGGACTGAGCCGAATGCAAATAAAACAAGGGGGAATCTTGTTTTTGACCATATTTTTCTTGTTCATTTCAAAGACCTGGATGTAAACATGTTAAGAGACGGAATCTCCATTATCAGAGCTAATGATCTTTAGTTTCAATTTTTTGCAGAGTTTTCCGGTCTAAAATAAGTTCTTGACCGAATAAAGAATAAGGTAATTTTCTGACCAATTTTATTCAATTTTTACAAGATTTATATCAAATTCCAGAATAAATGAAATACGCTTCCAAACATGAATAGTTCTGGCCACTGCGGACAATTGTACATATTGGTTGGCTTTACAGAAACGCTCGGCTGGCAGAGATAGATCGCCAAAAAATACAGGTTACTTTTCTTGCCATTTTCGCGTTTTGGCGCTTATTTCCGTAATATGGATTTGATAATATAAAATCAATTTTTCATAGATAGATTCAATGTCTGTTTGACAAACTGCCTATAAAATATGATTGATAATTCTCCTCTATTAGGTCTGTAATCTTGATCTGAGCATGGAAGAGTTTTAAATGCTTTTCTGTATCGGCAGATCATTGCCCGTTCGTCTTAATGAGCGGTGTTAGAGTAATAGTAAACTTTAATGATTCATTATCAATTGGGAATATCCATCTACATTGCATCATTGTAATATGGTATTGTTAATACATAATTAGAGATATAAATAATTAATGCAACAATGACCGAAAAACGGTCTCATTATTACGTAATCTCATTTATCATTATTTGTTGATATTTTAATCCAATATGAATTCTTCGATTTGCTGAACAGTTTGCGTTGTTGTTCACACAAACCACTCCAAATCCTATAATGCCGACTCAAATGTTAGAAGTTCTAATAATATTTGAAACAGAACGCACCTCCAACTTTTATCAAAATGTAAGGTCATTGTACTTTTGAAGTTATCAAAATCGATTTGATGTATACGTCACTATGCGTCAATTCTAAAAAAGCAATTAAAACTTGCGTACAGTACGTAGATTTCAAGTTGCATTTTAACACTTTGTTAGACTTGGACGGTATTTTATTGTCTTATCACATTTTGAAAAGAGCAACCATACACGAAAATAGATTGTTGGGTTTTTATTAAAATCTTTACTTGCATGAAATTTGTAATGTAAATATATGACACGGGTATTTTTGTCAGAGAAAATAGTTTCGAAACATCACAAACAAACATATCAAAGCTCTTGTCGGCACAGGTACGGAAGAATAAGTTCTACAATACCATACAAGTGTGTCGTAGTAAATCAAACGTATATGCTTAGAATTTCGATGTGGCGTGACATATCAGGATTGTAAAGTTAGGGAGTACGGGTCCTTCGCGAGGAAGCTTATATATACAATCTTAGCCATTGACAGCGATACAAGCCATACTTCGTTTATATCATTAGTGATCTACGACAAAGGATGAAAACCAAGTCATAACTAACCTATTTGTCACCTATGTGTGTTTCTCACTCGTATCAGAAGTAGTCGTCGAAGCCCAACCGTCTGTATGGCAAGAGCCAGACGACGCCATGATAGTCCTTCAACCAGGAAGTGCAAACGATGTTAAGGTATTTCTGAACTGTGTGGTAAATAATCTTAATGCAGATTATAAAGTTTTATGGAAAAAGAAAAGCGTCATTATCAGTGATCATTTGGAGATGCGTCAAGATGTTAACAATCTTATAGATACTGATAGATATGAGGTGATACACACTGCCAGCGACAAACAATATTCACTTGAGATATCCTCCATAACATCGTCAACCTATGAAAAGGACAATGGCCGATACCAATGCACTGTCATCAACATCAACAATGGTCAAACCGTGGCGGAGTCGAGGATAGCAACAGTTGTCATCTACGACACAGTGGCTTGTCTGGTGAACGATACGTTCTTCACTTACACTTCATCACGATTTATCTTAGCTGGTTCAACGACAAAGATTACTTGTTGTACATATCCACAAGTTAGTATTAAGCTGCTGCAGCAAGGTAACGACCTGTCAAGTTCATTGACAGCAGCGTTACAGGGATCATTTTTGAATTTTCATTACGTGTGGATTCCGGGCAACATAAAACAAGACTCCACCTTTTTTTGTATAGTAAGTCATCCCACTGGTCTTCAGACAGTTAAGAGTTGTATGATGGGACCATTTACTGTCCAATACAAGCCCAATGTTACAATAACAACGACATCAAACACAATAATAACGTCAACACTAGACAGGCCTATGTTCACTTGCAATGCTGATGCTAACCCTAGTGTTCACATTGATGATTACGTTTGGATATTTGACAACTTCTCTATTCAAGGTGATGCGCGATTTCTATACGTTAGCGATCACAGAAATCTACTGATCAGAAACATGTCACCGACAGATAATGGAATGCACACGGTGACTTGTGAAGCTACCAATGTCATCGGTACAGGATCTCATACAGTAGGTGTTATGATTGACATACAAGAACCCAATCCGTCGACTGTAAGAAACACTTTTGGGGAAACGTCTCCAAAGGTTACCGTATCTCTTTCAACACAGAAATTTCAACCCAGCAATTGACCTATACTCACCTTACAAAACTGTCCACACTTGATTCGATGTACACAGTGACCAAGGATACAATGTTTGAATCAACTGACAGCACTCTGACAATATCTAACAAGGAGCATACGGCCGACAATGATGAATCAAATGTTGTACCAATGGCAATAGGAGCTGTCATTGGAATCATTGTCCTAGTAATCACAGTGATACTTGTAACCATGTGTATTTTAAAATTTCGAAGAAAGAATAAAATGCGACAGGCAAGTGGAGCGGTACACAGCGAAAACGACTATTCTGATTTGCCCACCTCAAGCTATCAACATGACAATTTGGATAATGATAATATTGGTATGGACAATACTGTGATAGGAATGGCAATACCAGTGAGAGAACAGACCGGACCAAATCCAATTGGTTCGGTACATACATACGAGCTTCAGACTCAAGGCGGGTCTGAACATCTGTCAGCTGACAATTGCGTCGATGAAGGAGATAATATTAAAAGTGATAAAGGAGAGTCTGTGAGAAAGGTTGAGGATATTTGTGAAGTATTTGCGCCTGACAAGATGGAAGAATCGACGCAGAACATTTCTCCTTTACAATGTGATAGTGGTTTCACAAATCAAAATGGTGGAGAACAACCAGAAAAGGGGAACCTTCGCGTCAGTTACGCGAGGAGCTCTAGACTAGGGATTACAGATAGCGACGTCGGCCAACACGACAATACAGAGGGTCAAAAGTTCACAAACCAAACAGTAAACAAACCACTTATGAGAAACGTAGATAATCTGACCTACGCCGACCTAGATCTGTCGCAAACACTGACAACGAAGGCAACCTCCATTAAGAGAAGAGACAACGAGGAAACAGTTTATGCAGAATTAAGAATGTAATTTTCGTAGAGCTACAATTTGACGTCCGCTTTTTTCATGCTCCTATCCTTACAAGTTTATGCAAATGTAAATTGTGACTCAAGTTGAACATATTCAGTGTTACTTTTATAGATCCTTTTGACTTTTATCTACTTGATATGTGAAAATAACCACAGATCTCCCGCATGATTTGCTATCGAATTAGATGTATATTTTACGTCAGATAGGATGAAATGCACCTCCATTGATTGAATTTCGTGTTGTTATAACGTAGACCATCATGATGTCTATTTAAACATTCGAATTCAACTGGTTACGATTTTTTGGTGCGAATGGAAGTTATCTAGCGGAGCTAAAATAGCGATCTACTGTTTGGTGTACTTTCACCTTTACTGTTGCATAGTAATAGCTTGACCTTTTATGACCCTCCCTTTTATGAGTGATTCCACACAGCACAGAGTGACCACCGATTTAAGTTGAAATAACTTAAGCCGCACGATATCTTGAAGCCGCCAAATGATACAATTCTTCTATTTCTTGACAAAGCAGACCAAACATGGTATCACTTTAATTCTAAAATCTGTATGCCACATTGATTGATTGATTACGATACACTCACACACCATGTTGAAGACACATTCAGGAGAAGCCACGCTAGAAAATCCTAGGTTTTATTATTGGCTGCGGTGTACAGGGCAATTGTTGCATGACTATGATGCACTTGGGTCAAGGGAGCAACAAGAAGTTTGTTTGGAACGTTCCAGTGACCAGACCTTTTGTCTGTCACTTTCTGTTCATAAAAAGAGTTCTACCTATTTTCAACATTACTAAAGTTTTTAATCTTGACTTAACGCATAACTTACATTTTCACCCTCAGATATTTGTGCAGAGGATTTTTGGGAGCCCAATTAAAGAAACTGGTCAAATAAAATCATTGTATGCTCGATAAATAAAATCGTGTTAATATACGGGAATCTACTACTGAGCGCAACTTATAGCGAGTCAAGGAACTCTTTCTCAAAAATTATCGAGAGTAATGCGAGAAACTAATTATTGTCAAAGTCCCATAACTCCTTTTCGAGACATAGCTACTGTCGGTGAAAATCATCACGAAGACGGAAAGGGCTCACGATTTGATGACAGGGTATATAATCAGGTCTTGTACGTTTAAATCAAATTAAACCTGGTCTGAACTACATATACAGCAGTATAAATGTCATATGACTTACTAACTTGAAATATTTTTTTATTTTCATTATAATGTTTTCTACTGTGTCCTGTACCCAGCTTACTTATAGAAGTCAGTATAGTCACTCGGAAACTTTTCTATGGATAAGAAATTTTCTCTAAATAACATGAATAATGTCACTGTTTGCTGCGTTGCTAGTGACAAAAGTAATTTTCCAAATAGTTCATAATAACTTCATCAGATAATTCGCGTCATTGTGGTTGTAAAGTAAACATAAAGAATACAATTTTGTAAGGTTTGAGTCGAAGTTTAATCCAAAATTTAAAAATTGTTTTACTCATGAAACTTTGTTCAACTATGAAATATTTTGGAAAGTGAACTTTACCCTTTTCCGGTTTTTTCATGTAAATGCAACTATGCTGTTATTTTTGTGAATGCTTGCTTTTGGATTGGCGATGTTGTTTTTCTATGTATTGTATTTGTTTTGAGATATTTTCATTACTTAAAAACATTTAAAGAATACACAGATACTACATGAGATACTTTAGTTGAAGACATACCCTTTCCAAATACTTCACACGGAACCTATTTGATTATGTTATAGATTCATTTCTTTACATCGGTTTCCAACAGCAAGCATGATTTAAATGTTTTGTTTCAACTAATCATTTTTCAAATGTTTATAAGTTTTATCAAAGTTCAATCTATGAGTGTTTTATTTTTGGTGAAACAAGTTATGCAAATAGTTCAAAAACGTACACATGGATTATTTCCCGAATGCGGAGAAACAATAGTGGTTTGTGATGTAATTTCATAACTCTTGACCACCTCGACTCGGCGGCACTCATCACGGTAATCCTGCCATCCTTGTACAAACCATTTACTTAGAGCCACAAATGTTTTCAAGTTGAATTATTGAAGGAGAGGTTGATATCGATATTTCTTAATCACGGGGTTCCTTTGTGAAAGCAGAAATATACACTGGTATAATTGTATATGAAGACCAAAAGGAATGTACCTTCTTTCATGTGATTCCCAAATAATATTTGTATATATCCACACATTATTTTGATCTGAGCTGTCAGTTACCAGACCGATAGTAAATAGTAAATAATCACGCTAAATTTGCAAAATACACGTTTATTTAATTGCTGAACACAAAAACAGAACTACAGAAGGTGCGGAATAAAACTGAACTCTCGAATCTAAAGTACAACACTAAGCACTAATTGAAACTAAAATTAATAGCCAGTAGCCGTGGTTTGTTCCGTCTTTTTAGAGTGACAATTGTAAATATTTTTGTTTGCTGCTTAAAATTGCCGAAATGCCAAAATAAAAATATGTAGACTTTTCCTTATACACAGTCTGTTCTCTTTTTTTCTGGGTCGATTATATTATGTGTAAAAAGTCTACGCCATCAGACAGGCACGGGTAATTGAGCGCCCTCAACGGCGATTAGTGATAAACTGATAGACTGATGATACTTCTAAAGCGTCAAAAATTCGTTTTGCAAAAGCGACCTCGTCCCGCAAGATTAAATTTCAATATCTTGGAATTGATTAAAGCCAATTTACATATTAAGGTAAAATAGGAGGGTAGAAATACACTCTTCAATCTACTTAATCTCGACAACTATCTGTTAACAAAAAAATCATCACTTTCAAATAATTTACATTCGGTTTACAAAATACAGCTCGTTTTACTTCTTTCCAACTTCAAAAGTAAAGCTTATTCAGGTGACTGATATTCCTGAGTAGGTTCAATTTATGATCACTGTTCGAACGTCTTTCATTTTACCCGATATAATTGCGGATTTTGCCCAATACATGATGCCAGAAGTCTAAGTTGTATAAGTTGTGAACGTCGACTAAACCGTTCCTGCGGTTTTCGACATGCTCTTCTGGGCATGTGTTTCGATGACCGCAGAGAATTAAAAAAACTGAAAGTTGTACAGATGTAAGTTGAGTAGATGCTGGTAGTAAGTTAACTAGAAACATGTTTTTGCACCCTTTCGTCTAACCTCAAAGGAAACCTGATAAAAGCGTGCATTTCATTCGCTGATATGTAGCAGTCTTGCAAATCGTCTCTTTATTGGCTATTCAAAACAGGTGTTACTCAAACGACGCAGCCAACGTCGTACACTGGTGAAGCCCATATAATTAGCCCACGGCGACACTCGTCAACTGGTTTTGCTTGTTGAAAAATATATCAAAAATATCAAAGATACAAGAATTTCTTATGAGATTTATAAGTAAATGTATGGTCTCGGAGAAATGAACAGATTAAATGTAACTGATATTTTGCGAACAGCTCTAGAACAGATAGATTTTTAAAAATGTAAGTGATTTACTCATATATATATATATATATATATATATATATATATATATATATATATATATATATATATATATATATATATATATATATAATGGCGTGAAGGTGTAATTTCAGCGACATTGTAATTTTCAGTTAAGATTCAGTACGTTTTTCTCCTTTGTAATGCTGTTAACGGTTTTGAGAAATATATTTTTCTCTTGATATTTACATATCGAAGCTGACAGCGTTACATTCAGCCGATCATGTAGAGCCTTCAGTGATCTGTGCACCATTTCATGTGACGATTTCAAAGTTCTCTGAACTTTATTTGATCTCTCACTCCACTACCAACACTACACTTTAAGATAAGGCCTCTTTATCATCACGTCAGTGAACGTTTAGATGTTTAAGCAAAGTGTTCAGCGATGTCCATGAAAAACTATGTCCGTCAAATACACCGGCCAATAGCCAGCGTTGAAGACGATGAAAATCAATGGAAACAAATATCTAGAATATCTATCGATGGCTATCGCTTTGTTTTTCAGTTTCAAGCCCTCGGCGTACAGGCTGTCGGAGAGGCTGGTCTCGCTTCCGCTTTTCATGTACGCAAGCGCAGTGGCAACTTTGTAACTACTGCCACGCTTGAGCTTGTTGCTTTTGGATTGTTTACGATTGGTCTGTGCGAACGTCGCCGAATTTTGCGGTGAAGATATGTCGTATCCGTTCTGTCTCCGAAAAGCACGTCTTGTGTACTGGTCGTTTTCGATAGTGTATATGTCGTCACGGCTACTCATCTCCATATTTTGATCACGTGTCTCCGGCCCACGACCGTTGGACACCTGTGAAGATGAGACAAAAAAGCATTGTGGATTAACATCCGTTCGCCGTTCTCTCTTCGGTACTTTTAGCTCTTCTACATATTCTATATCCATACAATATCAAGTTTTACTTATGGTTAGTGAGTAATAGTGTATAGCTCATTTTTTATCAAAGTCATATGCCCGATGGAATGAGTTTTCATGTCACCATGGCAACACGACATCGTTAGTAGAAGCTAAAAAGATACGCTCAGACTAATTATCTGCATATGAGCATAATGTAAAGTCATGTGAACAATAAAGGTCAAAGTTCGTACACTTTGAGATTTAGTTATCCTGTCCAACCCCGACTGTAACAATATGCAAAGTAATATTCAAAATGAAATAGTTTTGCAGAAATCATTTCTCCATGGAACTCACGACTTCTTTGTTGGTGAAAATGTTCAGAGAAATCTCATCTTCGTTTTCCCTGTTGGTCTGTGCTCTGAAGAAGTTGCTGAGAGTCTGTCTGTCCTGTCCCAGGGCGTGCAGATAGTTTGCCAGCGCGAATTCTAGCAAGGCGGCAAATACGAACACCATGCAGGCAGCCAACCAAATGTCAATGGCCTACGGACAACACAAAGTAGGATGAGGTCAAAGTTGAAATATTTACGTGTAGTATGCTACCAATTTGGCATATGAAGAAGATCAAGCTTCGTTTGGAAATTTCAGTGTTACACTAGTTAATCAACGACCGACGCCATATGCAAATACATGCAAAATAATCTGTGAGGAGATATGTAATAATGGAGAATATTTTCCGTCTACATGTCACTACTTTATATTGGAAGTCGTTGTTCAAAGAGATGGCTTGGCTTGTAGAATTAACTGAATCAATATCGTGTATGTCACTGATTCACTCAAAATCTTTTCTCTGCCACTGTTCTCACATTTCACCAGTACGTCACCGCTGTTTTTGTTTTTGAAACCTAAACGACGGATCAAAAATTGAGCCAACACACAAATAAAGCAAATTAAAACAACAAGCAAATAAACAAATTGATATATTCTGCCAATTAATCAATCCGAAATAACATTACCACACGCGCACGTACGCACGCTACAATACGAGGAATTTTTACCAAAATCTTTTGGCATTACCTTTGCGTACGCTACCTTCGGTAACTGTGAACTGACGCCCGAACTCATCGTTGTGAACGTGAGCACTGTCGTTATTCCCAGTGCAACTCTAGCGGGCGCTGCACTGACGTCGACCCAGAACGAGACCCAGGATACAACGACGAGCATAATGCTTGGGATATAGGTTTGCAAGATGTAATAACCAAGCTCTCGCGTCAAGATGAATTCCACACTGACGTGGGCAAAATTCCCTGAAAGTAATGATATCAATTAGTAGATTAAAACAAATCTTCTATGTTGAATTTTGAATACGACGATAATTATAGTGATTATAAAAGAAAGGTCATGAAGGCGACTGACATCAATTTCAGTCATCAGTTTTAATAACTATTTGGGAAGAAACGAAGAAATGGAAGGGAATTATGCTCATAAATCATTTCTAAATTGCATTTTGTAACTTGACTCTTTCTCGAATGAAACAAATCTAGATACGGCAGTCTTCCCAATCAGCCTCGTACAATGACTTGATGCGATGCAATTCCCTGTTTTAACTATGAAATCACTTCAAATTTTCAAATTTCAAGAAGGACACTTCACTAGATGTTATCTTGATATAAATATATTCACTCGTGCAAAACTTGATTTCAGACCATTCCGCTTGTAATACGCCATTGGATGTAATAAGGTGACACTGACGTACAGCCAATCGAATTTAGGCTTAGAGTCGTAATAATCAACTCAAGTATTTAAACTTTCCGGAAACGAGGGACAGTGTTTAACCTAATAGGTCTACTGTGCGAAAGACCCACTTGCTACAGTATGGCTTCATGAAGAAGTCATCTTTCGGATTCTCGGTGAAAGTAGAGCAACAACATGAATAACGATTATTACCGGACCGGTATGAGATTCATGTACACAGCAATCTTCATGTAGATTTGCACCAGTAATCGCTATAACCTTGGCTATATTTTATAACTCCATTACAAAGCTTTATTATTGCAATGATATGTTACATATAAACGAATCGATACACTGTACGTTGCCTCTGACAACAGTTGCCAGGCGACCGATCCCTCAACGCTGTCTGTGTACCTATAAGCCGCGGGTAACACGTTCAGTATTGCCTTGTTTTCGAAAGGCGAGAAAAATAAACATCGGAAACCCAAAGACGAGGTACTTAATCAAATACCTGTTCCGAACAACATTATTTTGACAGACCTTTTGACAAAGTCTCTGTTTTAATAGGTATCAGTGTGAACCTGTACGTTCAACGACTATGTTGACATGTCTGCGCTACATGTTTGTTGTACCAATCAAATGAAGCTTTTATCAGCAGCAATTTCCTGTTCAGCGGATAATTTGTTGTCATAAGGAATGTTTAATCTTATTCTACGGAAAGTGAGTTCAAATTACACAAGTTCACCTCCGATTTGGCATATTTTCACCACACTAAAGCGCAATGCGTAGGGAGTGAACCCTGTCTCTGCCCGAGGCACACACGTGTATAGTCATTTGCTTTCAATAATTAATGGGTCGTGAACATAACGAGAAACCATGCGTTAAAGGCAAGTTTTCTATCATAACAGCCGCGTTACAGGCAATTCGATGCGCAAAGCGTACGTGAAAAACCTCAAAATAAGCTTTATTCATCTCACGCAGTTTAAGGTAAACATCATCTTTCGCATCGCTTCAGATGCAAATAAATATGACGTGCATTACTTTTGCCTGTGAGATGAAGAATATCGCATTCACAAAAACAACGACCAAGAGGATGGTAATTTCGAGAATGAAGTATGGTGTTGTAACTTTGAAGCAACGCACTTGAGTCCTCATTGCTTCATGGGGTAATATGGTGGATACCTCATCCTGTAAGGGAGCGTTCAGTTATTATGGCCGGGGTTGGGCCGGCAAATTCTTCCTGTGCATCAGTCAAAATAAGTGAACCCCCTACCCATAGCACCGAAAAATTGATGACCCCCTTTTAAGATGAAAAAAATTCGTGAGCCTTGCTTGAGTAAAGCTGCACACATAAACACCTTTTGGGGGATAGAATAAAAAAAAAGATTCCCAGATTTTTCAAATGACCTTCCTTACAAACTCACAAGGTGTTAATGTTCAAATTTCCCATTCTGACTTACTATAATTTTGAAATTAACCATCAAAGGGATTGGGCAGAAATTACAGGTGGATTGCAATATTTTTGCGCAAGCGTGTGTGTACAAACTTTTGATATTTTGATTTAATTGATAATCAGCTATTGATAAAAAACTATGTAATACTTTTTCAATACAAAACTATATCTATACATTTATAGATATTTGATAATTGATATAAATGTACTCAATTGGAATAGGGTTGTTACAATTGGTATGTGGACAAAAAATTGACTTTAGAATTTCACCAAAATGTCCATCCACTATACATTGAAGTCAATGATAAAATTGTGAATCTATGTATTCATGTACTCTCGATTATTAATATCCATGTACTTGATTAGACTAGGGTAATAAGAAATGGATGTGTTCGCCAGAAATTGGATTTTGAAATTTCACCGCAATGTAGGTTCACTGTTCATGAGAGTCTATGAGAAAACTATATTTTTTTACAATCATTATGCTAAACTAAATTAATTTGTGCTTTTATAGGTGTTTGATAATTGATACAAGTATACTTAATTCAAAAAGGATATTTGAAAGTTCAGATGTTGACAACAATTATGATATTTGAATTTCACATAAAAGTATCATTTCACTTTTCATGGTAGTAGTGGTCTACATTTAATTGTAAATAATTTCCCTGACAAAACTTGCTATATTTCCAATATGTGAGTAATAGGAATTGTTCATTGCCCTAAGTGAGCTCGATTTACAATAAGACAACCCTCAGAGTTGCCTAGTCAAGATGTTCATGTGAGAGATAATTATACTTCTGTTCAGAGAATGAAATTATGAAATCGTTTTTGTCTCCCAGAATATTTCTGAACACTGAAACTGCTTTTCGACGGGACGGATACTTATAAAAATTAAGTGACCCCCCACTAAGCTGTTGAAAAATACATGACCCCCCCCCCCCCTTTTGCAGTTTTCAAATTTAAGGTGACCCCCGGATTTTGCCGGCCCACCCCCGGCCGTAATAACTGAACGCTACCTAATTGGCCGTTCGCCTGTTGAATGATGAACTGCTTAATAAAATTTTTTTTATCATAGGATCATTAAAAATGTACATGTGGGAAGAAACAGAAAGTGAACGAACTATTAGCCATTAAGGTTACAAATATACCTGTGACCAAAAGGTTGTTATCATCTTCACTTTTTGTGTAACCCTTCAATTCATACTGGGCTAGTTTCATTTTTTTGTCCCAATCGACTGATTTATTCTCCTTCCAGAACAGTAACAGATCAGTAGTTGTGTAACCGTCTGTAAAAACCCAACAACAACAGCAGCAGTGTGGTTAGTAAAGTGATGTTTTGGTTGAAAATCAATGAGTAAAATTACATGCACCATTAATCTATCATGATGTCCGGTCCACTCTAGATGCAAACCGCCTTCACTGCAAATAGGGCAACGTTTAAAGATAGTCCGTAATTTGCACTGGATATATAATTATTTCAACCAAAAACATTGTTAACATTGATTAGCTATTTCAAATAGCTAGATAGATCGATAGATCAATAGATCGATACATAGATCGATACATAAAGAGATAGATAGATAGATAGATAGATAGATAGATAGATAGATAGATAGATAGATAGATTGATTGATAGATAGATAGATAGAAACATAGAAACATACATACATACATACATACATACACACACACACATAAATACATACATACATACATACATACATACATACATACATACATACATACATACATACATACATACATACATACATACATACATACATACATACATTTATCAATTGAATCAATTGACATACAGACATAACATTTATCAATTAAATCAATTGACAAGGTCGAAGGGCGTAAGTTGTCTTCTTCGATTAACTTCTTGACAACGATAACAAATAGGTTACATTGACACATCGACAAGGCCTTTCAGCGTACACACGACGATGAATTTAATCTCTTGTAAGTGGAGGATTTGGTTACATTGCAGTAAAGTCGTGAGAACCTGAATATGCTTCGATGGACGCCATTAACATATATTTGTTATGTAGTGTGCCTTCGACAAACAAGGAGTTGGGGTTGTCACTCCGCGATGGCAAGAATACTTTAAGTACGTGATTAAAAGTGAAAAATATAATTTTGTGCGCACACGATTTAACGACCATCGATAAATGTCGAAAGCAACTTACATGGCTCTATGTGAATCCCACAGTACTGATTATCCATGGGAAATTGCCGTAGGTCCATTTGGCAACTCAGGATTAAACTCAACCTGGTTTTAAAATGAACAAAAACGTCAGTTTCAACACTACATTTTCTCGGCCATCGCCCTGAAGCTCATCGTTTTATCCGCCTACTTCAGTTTCCTCCATGGCGAAAATTAGAAGAAATCTAGAGGTAGTCGATTACGAATGGAAGTGAAATATCTCAATGTATTTTCAATATGTCCCTAGTGATTGAAATTATCACTATGAAGTTGCTTTTGTATTTTAATATTTACTATATCGTCAGATATATAATTTATCAACAGAAAAATATTGCCAGATATATAATATATATATATATATATATATATATATATATATATATATATATATATATATATATAGATATAGATATATATATATATATAGATATATATATTATATAATGTATCTGATAATATTGTGTTTATAATGTATCTGACAATATTGTGTTTATATATATATTATATAATGTATCTGATAATATTGTGTTTATAATGTATCTGACAATATATATATATATATATATATATATATATATATATATATATATATATATATATATATATATATATATATATATATATATATATATATATATATATATATGTGTGTGTGCGTCTGGCAATATTGTTCTGTTGATAAATTATATATCAGACAATATAGTAAATATTAAAATACAAAAGCAACTTCATCTATATATTTCAATTACATAAAACTATCGTATTTTCTACAGGATTTGTGGTTTAATGTTGCCCACAACATGCACGACAGTTGATGGTTTTGGCTTCTTAAGTGTATCTACCTTAGGCTGTATAGAATGTCACCAGTTGAAGTCAACCGGAAGTACACATTCTCCCTGGTGACGTAGTGAAAGTCAGCCTGCTTGACGTTCACGAAGAAGAGATCGGGCACCCAGAATCTCTCTCTGATATCATCAGCCAGGACGATCGTGATAGTATCGTTGAATTCTAGGCGCGGATCCCGCCAATACTGCCGGAAATACATGGTCACCTGGTAATCCTGCGGGATAATTTGTGTTAGAAAATGATTGAATTAAGTGTGTGAAAATTGTTCATCTCCTGAGATGATACGATGTTTCGACTGATTGGTTAAAGATACAGAACCATCAATGTTTGGTCACGTATGAACGCATCCGCTCGTTTTGTTATGAACTAATGACACGCATATATGTCGTGTAAGTGATAGGTGAGTTAACGGTGGGTATATGTATTAAGATGATACATATCACTACCATCACTAACTATCAGTGGTTCAGGATGGTCCGACTTAAATTTGTAAATCTCAAATGTCCGATGGACCTGGTAATGTATTACCTTGAATGAAAATGATTATTGGACCAGTTTAATGTCATATATAACCTCCTCGGGAACAGATATTCGGACTCTCAACTTTTACAATTCTTTACTAATATAAGCTTACCACTTGTTGGGGTTCATTTTAAAGCTCTCTGTGTACGAAAACGGTAAACCGGCTTAGTTTTTCTAAATTCGAAAAAATTACTTTTCTCATAGAGATAAAACAGGGATGGCGGCCATTTTGAATTTGAAATATAGGTAAATCTTGAGTTATTTGATTCACTAGTACCAAAATTTGTACGCTGACCCCTGATTTTTAGTCTTGATTTTAAAGAGACTGATTGAAAGATTCCTCAAGGAGAGTTTGAGCAAAAGTTTAAGTCTTTCACTTTGAGGTAGAATGCGCCTCGAGAACAGACATCCGGACTCAAAAAAACTTTCACATAACCGTTTTGATCTAACTCTTGTGAGGGTGCATTTTGAAGCTCATGAATAATTAAGTTTTTCGCGGTAAATTTTTTTTAGATATCGAAAATTCATTTTTTCGATAGAGTTAACAAAGGGCTGGCTGCTATGTTGGTAAATATTTTGTGTAATTCGAGATTCTGGTACCCAATGCGATACCTGCTATGATGTTTGATTAGGCACGGAATGTTTTGAAGGTTTCTTACTCAGTATTTTAACACAAGTTTGTCTTTTGATTTCAACTCACATACATTTACTATATCTTCGTTAACCACACAGACTGGGTGAATGGATGATTTTATGATGTTATGATGTTATGCTTATAGCTGTATGAGCAAATCACGTCGGGCAAATCGTCACCTGCTCTCGGGCACATAAACCTAGGTATTAAGGCAATAATATTTTTATTACATGCCTCTTCACAGTTAACTCTGTATGACATTTAGTTACATGCAGGGCATTCTCAAACAATTCTACCATTCGACCAGCATCTAATAGATTTTAACGAAAGTCAAAATAGCAGTGTGCGCATGGATATTTTACATCGGGCGTTAAGTGTCTACTTTGACGTCGAAAACGTCGAAGGGCTTCACCGGACCGGGTAACTATGGAAACCGGTCCGCACATCGTTCAGCCGGCCGGCTAACTCCCCGAATGTTCCTATTCAAATCAATGCACTGATTTGCACTCAAATCTAGGCAAGTTATAAAATATATACGAAAACTGTCTTAGAAATCCTTGTTTATATGATGAATATACCGATCAGAACAAATTGTATAGTCAGATGCGAGTGACAACACAAGCTATGAAAACACTGGAAGCCGCGTTTTACAAGTTAACGTCAATGGAGGTCAATTCATCTGGCAGTATTCGGCGGCTTTGATGTCTATTCACAGAGGCGAAAGAGAAATTGCACTGCCGGGGGAATCACTCGGTTTATACCTAAAATGATAGCGTTAATTCAATCGGGATACAGTCGACAAACGAAGATCATGATTCACCTATGAATTTTCATATCCTGAAATAAAGTCGATGAATTCGAACGAATTTTAATCCCATATCACGTCAGCAAAAATGAAGAAAGCGGAATCATCACTCCTTGACCGGAGGATCATGCATCGTTGGCATTTGACACAGATAATGGATGTGATATGATAGCAATGTCTATGATTGCAAAGAAAATAAATGACACCTCTTACCATAGTTGTCTCCATGATGGAATCAAAGCTAGTGATGTACATATCACATTCTACATTGACAGGGTGTTCTGAATAAGGACAGAAAAAAATAATCAAAATAAGCGACTGCAATAACAGTGGAAGATATTTCTTTGTCTATTGTAACAGCTACTCGTAAAAATCAGTCCATTTTGTGAGAGAAACTTAAGCTTGATACTGTACATACGGTTTTCTTGCGCTTTGTTTATAAAACGTATATATATATATATATATATATATATATATATATATATATATATATATATATATAATATATTTTTTATATTTATATATATATATACATGAAGCGTGTGTGAGTTGAATATTTTAAAAGTTAAAGATAGTAATCATTTGCAGCTAATTTGAATTTCACGGTTTAGTGAGACTGTATACCATTTTATTGATAATATCCTAATCTATGATCATAATGTAATGTCTAGACTATAAATTGTGAAAGATTTTTTATTGAATGTTACATAACCGCTCTTATTTGTCTGTATAACTTTGTGGTGATAAGATATTTGTTCTCATGGTTTATGCTCACCGCTTGCAAACGGCCTGATCGTCCTGTCGTAGCCGTCGAGCAGTTTGCCAATAATTTGGGACTGTAACTCTTCTGAAGATAATTGATTTTTTCTGTTCCCGCGCGACGGTGTTGGCAATGCTGTGGCGTTAACTGCTGTCTCGTTCAGTGCGGCATTCTCATCCGCAGTGGCTGAATTGTCACCCCTGAAATATGAGACATCGCAAGATATTCAACTTACTATCGATTCCAGTGAACTCTTAAGCGCTCACGTTATAGAAATGTATAGATACACATATAAACACATTTTTGCTTCAAGGCAAACAAGATTCAGTTTATTGTATACCGAGTGTGCATGGCTTAACTCCTACGAAATTAAAGCCCCCACTAGCTGTAACTCTTAAAATTTGTTGACCTCAAAAAATCTTCCTATTCACTCCTTGTTTTCTCTGAATTCTTCCCTCTGAAGGGATATGGGCTTTTGCTGCATTAAGAAAACATTCGTTTGTGAAACATTTGACTAGTAAATTCAAATTTTAACAGTCATTTTGATTTCCTGCCATTTTCAAACATTGGTAATATTACAAAGTAAACAGAACATACAATGTCACAGTTGAAAAAAATCACCCCTGTGCATTACATTGGACTACGCTGTGCAATTTATGTGAACATTTCAGTGCAGATATTTACAGTATCCATGGTTTTTGCTTTTCCGCATGGGCTGCGATTTTATGTTTGGGCAAACATTTAATCGCAATGTAATCTTTGTTCTGTTCAAAATTGCATATGCAATCCCAACGGGTAGTTAATAATAAGTGTATCAACACATGTAAATTAGTACATTCTCACAGACTTATTTTAGCTTGAATGTAAAACCATTAAAATAATGCTAAAATACAGCTAGTGGAGCTTTAACTTTAAGTCTAAGTACCGTTTTAATTATTTTAATCTGTCTATCCAACATCTTCAATTAGCACCCAAACATATCTCTCTCTCTCTCTCTCTCTCTCTCTCTCTCTCCCTCTCTCTCTCTCCTCTCTCCTCTCTCTCTCCTCTCTCTCTCTCTCTCTCTCTCTCTCTCTCTCTCTCTCTCTCTCTCTCACAGCTTGACTCTGTTCATCCGCCTGCTAATCGCTTCAACAATACATCAATCAATATATCCTTTCAACATCTGTCTATAAGCATGCATTCCAAATAACCCGAAGGCATTCATTATATCTGACTGCCATACTGCAAAATTTCATGATGAATGCTTAATATCATCTGGTCGAAAGTAACTGGCAACCAGATCCCTCAATACATTAAAATGGCAGATAAGTCAGTCTATACACTCTCCATCGTCTGTCTGCCAACTTATCTGTGTCTCTCTTGATGTGTTGAATAACAATTATTCGCGTTTTTTGACGAAAAATGCTGAAACAATCAGAGGGAAGCGTGTTGATCAACACCAATGTACCCTGTATTGTATAGAACGAGTCAAGACTACACTACATTTTGTTCCTTTCTGAGACGATTGAAATATCATTGAAAATGAGATGTGAAAAATTCATACCATCAATACTGAATGTTTCAGGCCTGAAGCTGAACAATGCATTATCAAATGAATACAAACGTAAATGAATTGACTTATGATAGAACGCGCCTCGGGGACAGATATTCAGACTTTCAAGCTTTTTTTATGCTTTTCTGATATACCACTTGTGGGGGTTTATTTTAAAGCTGGTGATGTAAGAAAACTTGTTTTAGTTTTTCGAAAATCGAATTTTTTACTCCATAGATATAACACATGGATGGCGGCCATTTCGAATTTTAAATATCGGTAAATCTTTGATTTTATGCTTCTCTTGTACCAAAATTTGTGCGTTGACCCCTATTTTATTCTTTCATTGAAAGGCAATGGTTGAAAGAGCCATTCAGAAAAGTTTGAGCAAAAGTTTAACGTTTTCACTTTCGAGGCGCATACTACCTTAAGGACAGACAAAGTTTTTTCTTCAATGTGAAAACAAAATTCGTGATTGAGTCATAAGAAGATCAGAACAATGTACTAGATGGTATATGTACTTTCGAGATCAAGTCCATTGCCAAAGCAATAATCTTACAGCAGCGACACGCGAGATCGGTATTGATCCGGCTGAGTTTGTGTTGTATCGTTTGCGGTCACAATAAGAAGGGTCAGGGGTCAGCCATTTGATATCCTGGGAGAGGAAGCATTGAGAGTGAAACTGCTTTTATGGTTGACTTGTGAAGGACTCCTTCAGGCAAAGCATGAATATTTCAGTGTGAAATGGGAAGCTCACCCTATTGTTTTTCTATGCATTCACTTGTTCAGATAACATCACTAATGTGGTGCCTATAAATAAGTCATATCTTAAATTCAAGCAGAGTGTTACATTACTTTGCTCTGAAAACAAAAATAAAATACTAGGGTTTTTATTTTTTTAGCCTGGAGTTGATACAAATGAACTAAAAGAGGTATGCACAGGGTTACAAGACATAGCAACATACAAATAAACATTCAAACGTGCTAGAAATCAAGGAAGAATGAACAAGGAGTAAATGAACGAACGAACAAACAAACAAGCGAATAACAAACAAACAAAATAAATAAATAAATAAATAAATAAATAAACAATAAATAGATAAATAAATAAATAAATAAATAAATAAATAAATAAATAAATAAATAAATAAATGAAACATAGATTTTCTTTACTGGTATCTTTTCATGAATGTGTATGAATATGAAAAAATATCTCTTCAAAAATGCCTGACTGATAGCTATGCGGAGAGACATAAATGTTTCGTTGGGAATTCAGATCATCGCGATAATTATAACGCAGTATAGTATTAGCTTCAGTGTCCAACATGATCTGCGTCAAACACCGAGGGCAAATAGTGTTTCTTAGAATTGCTGAGAGTAATGGAAGTGTACTATCCGTTCTCAAACACTGTTTGGCGGGATCAGAAAGACACGCTAAGTAACAAAAGCATTTTAAATCGCTCATATCTCCAGACTCGCTAATAGTGCCAATTAGGGGAAGGGAATTTTGCAGAGCATGCGGCATTTGATGGTTGAACTATTACAGTATTGATGGCATTTGGTACGCGTGATTTGGCGCGCAAAACTTCTCTTTCCTGTAACAAGCTCTACATGAGAATATTTAAAGCACAATTAATAGCAGCTTTTCATTCTTATTCCCGAGGTTGTTTGCCGTTTGTCTATAAAATGCAGATCTTCTACAAATCACGTCGAGTTGCCTAGTGTTTGACTTGTTAATTTAGTCTGTATATGTGCAATGTAAAATGTTATTGTCGACGACCGAAATCTGGTCCGGACTCTAAAATTCCTGTGTGCACATGTTATAAAATGCTACAGCCATAGTTGCCGTAGTCCTATAAGGCAGTGGAAGCCACCGACGGTTTTAAATGATGTCTAGTGTCTATCAATACTGTTATGATTTCGTGATCATATCTATCAAGGTAATATTTGAAACATTTATGGTACAGTACATTGAAAACGAAGTGACCATAAAAGTTAAGCTCCTGGAGTTGTAAAACCGAAGCTTTTGGGACTATCTGATTTTCATATTGATTTTATACGACCGACTATCGAAGTCCTTTATCTGAGAGGCATTGCCAATCACGCTTTCAAAGTAGAACTGGCGTACATCCTGACTCTTTTGAGTCGACCAGATGTTCTGCAGCTCTCAATATTCATCGAGTACTGTTATATCTAATTGACAAAGGACACGCGACAATTTCAAAAGCAGCGTTGATGAAGTCCATCCGGTACTCAGATCAAGAATTAAAGCACTTCAACACTCATCACGGCCTTGTGAGTCAATGAAAAGCATCATTGACAATATTTTTATAAGAATTCCATTCGAGATTTTGACAGAATGCAAATAATTTGTAGCACCCTTCAAAGGTTCCCATCTGAAAACAATGATAACTTCGCAGATTTGGGAAACTAAAAACCATCATGCCAAACAAAATTTATCGATGAACCGTTAGAAAATTCGTCGACCGAAAACCGAGAAGTCATCTGCCCATCGCAAATTAAAATAATTTGCTAAATCAGCAGAATGTATCTACAAACATGTGGACGTTAAGGCATTTCTAGAAGTACCTCGAGTAACAAAACTAAGTTTGTGATTGCCATCCGACTAAAATCTACTTTTAACCAGAGGAAAATATCTAGACATTGATAATCAATTTGACCAGAAAGATGACCTTTGTATACCCAGTTGTTTGACGGACAAACAGTAATATGTGCATTAATTTGATTATTATTTTGACTTTTTATTAAAGATTTAATGTCGTTAGCTGATGGCGGATACGTTTTTCGCTTAAGTAAGTTATGATGACATTGCCCCCTCGTTCTAAACTACTAAACCCCATATTACTCAAGACACGATACCTTATTATCATGACCTTACAGATTGTATCAGCAAATGAGCCATTTAGTGGATAAATATTGTAGTCTCTTTAACGATTATTTCATATCTAATAATTCTTGAACTGTCTGTCTGTCGTGCATTCCTTTTCTGTTCTAGACCACTGGTAATTATAAAGGCAGACTTACGGCGCTTGCTTTAACTAGAATGGTCGATCGTGATTAACCCTGATCTTATACATACATACCATGCTTCTATCCTCTCAGAAGGGTAGAGTACTCAACTGAGGACTACTGAGCAATGTTACGATAAATATGAGAACACATATCTACATCAGGTGCAGCCAACGGAGCTATTCATCGAAAAAGCTATTCCAGGAGCAATTTTTGAGGGCAGGGGAAATTTTAATTTTGCTAGGGCAGGGGACATGTTTTTAGGTGGTAGGGGAGCAAATTTTAGTTTTTTTGTAGGGCAGGGCCGATATCGGTTGATTGTCCTGGGGACAGGGCTTGGTGAAACACTTTTTGAGGGGAATTGTTTCCAGGGCAAGGGAAATTGGCAAGTTTTTATTCACTACAGGGCGAGGGAGCTTCAAATTCACAGTGGGGAGGGGAAACAGGCAAAAATAAGTGGGGAGTGGGAAAAATGAAGTTTGAGTGTGGGAGGGTAAATCGAAAAATTTTCTGTGGGAGGACAAATTATGAACAGCTAATTAATTACCCTCTTGACTTAAAATTAGTCAGTTCACATTATTTGTCATGCACAATATATCTTATCATAGTAAGGACCTTTTTAAAGTGAATTGTTCGTTGGCTGCACCTGCTACATTGATTATGAACAACGCCCATCTATGACACAAGCATACCGAGTTGGTCTCCAAGTGTCTTGCTTCAAATCAACCAACCAATTCAAATGGTTTGACCAACCTTGATACATATATGTAAGCAACAGAAGTAAATTTCAGACAATAAAACCTACCTACCTGACGACCACGTGAATGAGTGAAACTCGAGTAATAGGTAAGAAACACACTTGATAACAAAAATTACTTCAAGTACAAAGATAGTAGTATCTGTTATTTCATGCTTATATACATCTTTATATCGATATTGTCTACTTAACATATGTATATTGTACACACCCATATATATTTGTGCTTGTGTGTGTCCCACTTCTTTGACTATTTTCCTAATTTTTTTTCGTAGTTTTGTTGTCATCTGCTATAATATCATCGGCTTGGTAACCATGGTGTCGGAGACCGATTTACTTCTTCTGTGCGTTGGTCGTTTGTCTCTCAAAGTACATGTGGAATATTTGATGTCGGTTAAGAGGTTGCTATGCGTCTACGCCTTCTGTGTCAACGACATTTCTAGGCCGTTCACCCCTCCGGGCAATTTAATATCAATTGCAGCGAATGACTTCAGACGTGATAGTGCATGAAGAAACAACCATTATATTAAATTTACAGTGCAAAGGACGAGTACTTACCATGCAATTTTATACAGGGCGGTGCGAGTACACAGTTTGTGTAATGAGCAGATTTCTTTCTATTTAGACGAATACTCAACTGGGAAAATTGATAATCGGCATATTGAAATAAATGCTGAATAACAGAAAATACCGATGTATTCATGATCTCTTCAAGATGAACTCCAATTTAATAATTAGTATAGCACACGATTAAGCTTAATGTCAAAATGGAAGCGTGGTTCCCTCTATAAGAGATATGTATGTGACAGATAGAATGCGCCTCGGAGACATATAGACAGGCTCTCAATTTTTTTCAGTCAGGATCTTGTCTACCATATGTGGGATCTTATTTTAATGCTCTTGATGTAAGAAAGATTTTCACCATCTTAGTTTTTCGAAACCCCAAGAGGTAATACAGGGTTTGCAGCCATTTTGAATTTCAAATATCAGTAAATGTTATGTCATTAGTTTCTCTTGTACCAACCTTTGCAGGGTGACCCAAGCTTTTTATTCTTGACTTGAGAAGAGAATGGTTGAAAGTTTGCTTGAGAAAAATATAAGTAAACCCTTAACGTCTTTTAATTTCAAAGCGCGAACTATCATTAGTATCCAAACTGGTTGCCAAAGAAAAAAAATGCAAAAACGATGCAGATGCTTTACTTGTTTCAATTAAAATGTTTAGCTACACTATATTACTACAATTAAGATTCTCGGGAGTCAAGATTTCCTGTACAGAATATATGTGGCCATGTTAATGTTGTGTCATAAAAAACACGCTCCCAAGAGTATGTCGACATTTATGAAAATAGCGATAGTAGTTCTTCAATCATTCCTACTGTAAAAAGCATTAAAAGGTTATGATTTTTACATCAGGCGTTTTAACATATTATGGGGTCAATTGTCAAACAGGAATAGTTTTCCATGAGAGGAAAATGTTGCTTCGAGTCGATAGAAGTTCTCCCGTACATGTGGATTTCAAGTGCTCGTCTGGGTTGAGCAGGATCGTAACATCAGATTTTCAAAGGGACTTATCTTGTAACAGCATTTTTGTTGAGAAAGGTGAAAACTAAAAGGCCAAGGTCTTAAAAGGAAATCTTTATGGCACACTAATCAAAAGTATGAAAGTGTTGGATGAAAACTCCGTCATTGCATATACCATATCGCAACATACGTAAATTGTAGATATATCTCAGAGGAGAATTACAATACTTTGTAAAATATGTGTTTTGTGTGGCTTCTGATCTTGGAAATTTGCTCGAAGTTTCTGTGCACGCAACACAAAATCTAGTGTAGTAATTGCTATCGTAGCTTATTAAATCCCCACTGCCGCGGGCCAAAACATACCCCGACTTGAATTATCAGCAATTTTTTAACGGAATTGTCTGAGTACGTCGTACCATTTATCGTTAATATATGGTACTTTGCCCCGTGGATGAATGTGCGCACTGTGAATAATAAAGCTCAGTTAAATCAGGAAGTGTGCAAATTAAATTGTTGCAAATTACGTCGAAAAATCAATCTATATTAAACTCAGATTGGCAACTTCCAATTATATTACTTTCAATATATCTTCACTTTTCCAATACATGTAATGGATTATTTGTGATGTTTACACTGCCTGACCGTATGGTATGTTTATTTTTGCCCATAGACTTTCGTAGATTCATTTGCATTTCATTTAATATCAAAAGAAAACTAAGTCTTATGCATGAACTAATCCGTGTTAAGTAACAGAGGACAAAGCTGACTGAAATTAACTCACATTATTTTAAGTATGCTACTTGTACTGTTATTATTAAAATGTGTTACCAAAAGCTTTACTCAAACATCAAAGTGCGTTGTATATACACCGTATAAAGGAAGAAGAGAAAAAGAACTAAATATACTACATGTACCCATTGTGATGAGTTAATGGTAAAGGTAGAATGCGCCCAGGAACAGATGGCCCGCCTCAATTTTTTCAATTTTCTTCATTTGGTAAAAGAATGGTTGAAAGTTTCATTTAGCAAAACTTGAACAAAAGTTTTAGTCTTTCTCTTTCTAGGCGTATACTACATGTACCTTGAACAGATTGATCACCGTTCTCAAATACTTAGTGCACAAATTATGTATAGGGTCTATACAGCCGGCCCACAGCTTGTACTTCGACACCAAAATGATGAATATATGTCACAAGGAAGTAGCATGACATGTAATCGAATAATTACCCATAGAATGAACCGCATACCGAGACCATACTATAGTTTAGATGTTAATTTAGACAGTGGGGCAAAACGAGATTATGAAAATTAAAATTAACGTTTTGTTTTCGTGTAATATGAAATACAACGACCGACTTTCGTTATAGTCTAAGTAACAAAGCACTCCCTCTCATAAATTTTATGTCATAAAATATACATAATCTAATGGGGTTAGCCAAACGGTGGTGTTTATTTTTCTGCTTTCTGAATTACAAGACAAGAATTAAGTTGTATCATACTACTTTTATGAAATGCTACTTCTAGTCAGTTTCAAAGGTAAATCTTGACACATCTGTCGCTTTTCAAATGGTAGTTCGTCGACCAGCTCAGACTATGCATGATCGAAGCATAAAGCACGTAACCGCAGAAAACAAAATACCCGGCTTATTGTTCTCTGGTCAATAGAAAAACACCTGTAAAGTGATTATCGATTGAACCCTATTTTCAAGTATTCAAGTGCTTCTTCTCTGAAATAATCGCAATCATACCAATCCATAATCCAATAACACTAGGTCAAAATTTGTAAGACAATAGTTGTAAACATAGACACAAAACAGCACAGAACAGACAGTAAATAGACGGTACAAACAAAGTCAAATTCATGAAAGAAAGATATATGGACCTCTGGCCAAAAGACCAAGAAGTGATGTCAGGTGTTTCGAAAATAGTAAGCGCATAGTAAGCTTTACGGCGAACACCTGCATCGGCGAACTGTATTTTGCCACTTCATTGATAGGGAACAAAACCTTGAACTTGCTAGATGGGAATAGGCCTCCCGATGGTTCGTGGCCTACTAATGTTGCTCAAGTAATGGGCGTGATTCTATAGTTGCTGTCTCGAGAACGTTACATTAAACCCAGTTGCCATGGCATTTGAAGTATATATAATTTTATCACATTTCTCCATAAAGCAAGGCTATTTCCCTAAAACTCATTGAGTTGCAGGAAACCTTGTATAGTTGAAAAAATCTTAAGGTTTATGTGTGTTTGTGTCAATTTTCTTCGGTTTGGTTTATTTTTATTTCTTTATTTCATCATTCATTCTTATATCGCCATTCATTCTTTAATTCGTGCGCCAACATACTCATCCAGTCAGCTGGGATATCAGTTAGTTTGTAATTCTACATTCATTTACAGAAGCAATTGAAATCATTTACAGTGAATTTCATAATAGCTTGGAATTACAACGTGCTAGGGTGATTAGAAAAACGTTTCTGGCGATAGAAAATAACTCCAACTGCATCCATTGCAAACGTTCTCCTTTGAAAGATTTTGCTTCAATTTAACCAAATACGACGTCCACTGTTCTCACTCACAGATCATTTTGAGTGATGGAAACACCAATCGTTGTCAAGGCAATTCAAGAATGTTCAAACAGTCATTGTACGGGTGAATTTTTAAATTGAAGGAGGCAGCGCTGACGATGTTGACTGCGGCACGGTGAACGTCGTATTGGGTTAAATTGTTGCAAACTTTGTCGAAGTAGAACGTTTGTAATGAATGCAGGTGGCGTCATTTTCTATCGCCAGGAACGTTTTTCTTATCACCCAAGCACGTTGTAATTCCAAGCTATTTTGAAATCGACTGTAAATATCTCAGTACAATATAGTATTTTATTGTCAATTTACTGCCAAGCCCCTTTAGTGAAATGTCTGCACATTAAGGCATATGTAATAAGCCTTATGTAAATCAGGCATGCAAATAAAATCAATGTATGTTAAGGTAGAAATCGTCACAGGTACAGATATTCGCTCTCAATTTTTATCAATAATTTTCTGGTCTACAAGTGCACTTGTGGGAGATCATTCTAAACCTTTTGGTAAAAGAAAATGTTTCACTTTCAGAGTTTTTCGAAAATAGACAATTTTATATTTCCCCATGGAGTTACTTTGAGCTATTCTCTTGCTAAATCAGAATAAAAATCAGTGATCACTGTGCAAAATTTAGTACTAGAGAGACAAGCTACCTAAGATTTCCCGATATTTGACATTGAAACACCTGCCTTGAAAAAGCTAAAAAGCAACAGCCTTGTGGTGTTCGGTAGACGTTTGCTAATTTTGGGGAGCACAATTCATCTCACAACTGCTGCTCCTTGAATAATCTAATGGTGGTAAAATAGATTGTTCATCGCGATAAATCTCGACAATTGGTGAATAACTATTTGTTTGCGGTGTTGTAAAATTCGAAGATAACCTTTAGTTTCAAATTAAAATCATGAAAATTTGTCGCTCTTTGGCTACATACAATCGCCTATTTACTGATAACATGAACCACATACGAAGACTGAACAATGATTGGGCTCTAATTTCAGACAATGCGGCAAAACGAGATAATGAAACTTCACAGTTTGCTGTCGTGTAATATCAAAGACAAGAATCGAGCTTCGTTAAGATCTAATTAACACAATGCTAGTTACAATATAGGTACAATTTTCCTTATTTAACCGACAACACGATTGGAACTAATGTGGGAGAATGGATCTTTATATTTTTCAAATTTCTCAGAAGTGCTGGGGCCTTATAGCTGAATGTTGCAATATTACAAATTACTCATAACAACAAGTGCATTGCTTGAAGAGAAATGCAGAGAGCTTACATTTGCAGATTAAACCGATACTTCAATATCCAATTATCCAAAATTAGTACCAATCATGTTTGACCAGAAACACATAACTCCCCCGAAATCATGATGATTTTCTAGAATATACCATAATACTGTTTGCTAAAATCTAATGTTCCAGCGAACTTTGATTCTGGGCTTTTCAGTGAAAAAGGTATTTATTTTGTTCTTAAATAATGAAATGTCACTCAGAGCCTTTTCAACAGTAAGCTTGAACTATCCGGAACTTTTGAACGCTGGTGCATCAACTCCTTCAGACTTTGCAACATGGAGGCCAACTTAAACCACATTATAGCAGAAACAAGTTGCTTTGTTTGGCTTACACGAATGTAGAAGATCAGTCCAGTCGGTGAGACATTTTTCAACTGCTTGGTTTATTAAAGCTTTCTGGCGACCACCTGCCTGACCATGCTGTATCGGCGAGCTTTATACAGTCACTTTTTAAAATGGCGAAAATCTCTAGCTGGGACTTACTGAGGAATGGAAAAAATAATTGTTAATTGATAAGGCAACACTGAAGCAGACAGAATTGACTAAATGTATTTAATTCATTGTGAGGTGGCTAATTGAGGGCGAGTAAAATGCTAAGTTGCCTTCGAAATCACCAAAAACAGGATGACATTTACAACCACTATTTCTAGTAAATATGTACATATTGATAACATACTTGTATGTATAGCGGTTTAACGGTGCTTTCAGCACACTTGCACCGAGACTCAGTTTTGTCACGTGAATGAAAGCTCCTTGATTTGTGCAGTGTCGACCACAAAGGACTCCCACCTTATCATTGACAGAAATTTATGACTGGGGATACAGGGAGGGACTTCTGGGAATTTACTCTGACTGGGAATTTGGCGACAAAAAGGTGCGCGCCAGTGTTATCGATAAACAGAGAATGAAAATACAGCACGACCTTCGAAATTCAAGAAAATCTGACAGTTTTCTCTTCTAAATAAGGTATTAATTAGAAGAAGTAATCAATGTTCTGCGATTAGACGTACGGTAATTATGTAAACTTTGTCCTTTGCAACAGCTACGAGAATCAAGCGCATATTGGTCAAAGGCACTTCCCCTTCCGTACAATGATTCACCAAAACTCCTCTCAAAGATGATGAGAAAACTGGTAGCGTCAACAAACAGACAACTTGTATTTCCATAGATGTTGTTTATGTCTACCAGTCGCTCATTCAAGTTGCCATACATGTAGAATTGAAAAGTACAGAACTAAAACGAAATGAAAACTGTAAGTGTAAGAAAACATATTAAGACACGCGCTACTTGAAGTTTCAGCGAGTCGGAAATACACATAACCACTTCCACTGGTAGACGTGCAGTTTGAACATTTATTCGAAAATTAAAATACTTCGCGCCTACAAAACTGCTACTGTAGCCAACACAGGGCTGGTACTTGTTAACATGTTAGTTAAAGTTCTGTCTGAGTAGCGTCGTGTTATAAGTTTGTAATTGGTTTTTCCATGCCTGTCTCAAACCGACAACCACAACACAATATATGCACAGATGTTGGGATATGTTGTGCATAGTACCAGGCTCGTCGTATTGGTACAATAAGCACAGCCACAGACGGGACAGCCCCTTCCCTTTAAATTTGTACACACTACGACTAATCAGGCCTGTTTCAATCAAGAATTATGCAAACGAAATTGCAGTAAATTACAAACTGAAAGCAATATGCATTAAACTTGCAATGTTCATCAGTAGTGCAGATTTTTCATATTCGTTTTCGGTTTGTAAACACGTGCTTACTTCTTGTATTGCCTATACCTACTGTACTACATGATGGTCATGTTTTAAAAATTATGATTTTGCGACCGTGTTCCATTGACTTTTTCATATTTAATGTTCATCATTTATTTTATGAATAAAGAAAAGTAACACATCGATGAATCATTTTTATGCATCAGATAACGCTGACTGAATTGGTAAAATTGATTGTTCATTATTCTCAATGTTTGGTGAACATCTTTGCGGTGTTCTAAGAATTGAAGATAACTTTTAGTTTCAAATTAAAATTATGAAAATTTGTCGCCGTGTGGCTACATACAATCGAATAATTACTGATAAAATGAACCATACACCGATACTGAACAATAGTTGAGATGTCGGTTTACACAACGGGTCCAAACGAGATTATAAAATTTTACTGTTTGCTATCATGTAATATCAAAGGACAACAATCCAGCTTCGTTAAGATCTAATTAACACAGCGCTGCCAACAATAGAGTGCAATTTTCATTCTTTCACTGTCCATGAACAAATAACTGCCAAACAATCATGATTAGTATGTTATTAGTTTTTCTCGAATATTAATTTATTAATTTTTATAAAACTAATGAAACGTTCATTAGAGAAACAATTTCGAAGGCATAGCCTGAACATGTCTGCAATATTTCAACTTCGGTGCGTCAACTGGATAAGACTTTTAAACATGGAGGCAAAAGCACATTAACGCAGAGAACATTTCAAATGACCCACTTTTTTAATTTTGGGTTATTACAAAAGCACTCAGTCACGACCAATCAATGAAATGTTTTGCAAATGCTTGTTTTGAAAACTTCCTCGAAAGCACTTGCTTCACCATACTGTTTCGGCGATCTGTAACATATGTTCACTTTCATACTAGGGAACAAAATGGGTATGCTTACGCTTCTCGTTGAAAATTCTGGTGAACATTACGTTAAAGTCAGCTTGCTACATTTTTGGTGGCTTTTGGAATCACTGTAATATTATTAAAGTCGGTAACAAAGCTATCCTAATTTCCTAAACTTCCTCGAGTTAAAGCGACCACCCAAGACTTGAAAATAAAATCGAAAAAATGACAGTGCGTCATTTATGTAAATCATGATTCTCTATTTTTCTTTGGTGTTGTCGCAAATATTTTGTTTATTTATTTATTTAATTCATTCATTATTCGTTCATTCATTCATTCAATTGCTCATTCATCCGATCAGCAAGGAATCAGTCTCACAAAATTTTATTTATTCTTTTGAGGAGTGACTTAAGAAATTCGTGTACCGTTCATTGCAGGTTTTGTTAATTTACTAAATATAGCATCGTACGCATGACATTAGCTATTACCGACAGAAATTCGAACAAAGTGTGTTTGTTTTGCACCCAAGTTGTCGCTGAAACTCTGATAGAATCTCTAAACAATGATCTTTTGTACTAGTTTCAATAATGGCCTTGATACAAACAAACTACCGGTCTCGCCATTCCTAAGACTTCATTTCCGAAAGTCTCGTCAGATAAATGTGTTTTCCGATTTAATGAAAGAAAATTGGTATCACCGTAATCAGTGTTATTATTCCTTTTCGAGTCGCGGAAATGAACGATAAAGTACAGAATAATGAAACGGTCTGCCTCCTTGAGCTGTTGACGTCTTTTTAGTTGGAAGAACGTGAATGTTTACTCTTGAAAGAGTCTGCGTTAGTGTAAATGTCTGAGTGTAAATTTGTATATAGTTGCACAGTATAATTGTACAGAAAGAAATGTAGTTTGCCCACGCCTAACAACAGCCATTCTATCTTGTCCCAGGGAGTGTGCTTTATTTCTGTGAGCAATGGTAGAATGATATTAACATCTTACATTTAATGAAGAAATGACAATCATCACCCACTTGCTGATTTAATCATTGATTTTTTTACAATCTTGGTTCTTCGCTTCAAAGGTAAACAACGGCTCAAAAAGATTCAGTAATCCGCCGTAGGTATATTATTATTACATTCTTACCCAAGCTATCATTCTTATCTTCCAAAGAAGACAAAAACACTTTCTTTTTGGCATTATCTTTGTTCCTTTTGTGTTATATGACAAGATATTTATATTATTCGGAATCTTTCGACACTTTGAAAGCCAGCTAAAGAAAACCTATCTGCGACAAAACAGAAAACTAATTTCAAGATGATAACACTGTGCATTACCTTGTGTCTATTATAAAACATGCTGACAAATTAAGATCCAAACAACTGAGACCTTTCACGAGAATATTTTCATTATGTTATTTCCAAACTAATTTCATTCAATGTGTTTGTACCCATAAAGAGATGGGTCTGTTTCTTTTTACACCTCTAAAGGTAATACTTGGCGGAATACAAATGAATCATAATATCCCGGGGTTTACCCAATGAAATTACACAATTAAAGCTAAGTGATGAACGGACCCTGCCATATGTAAATTCACTGATCAATACAGTAATAAACGTTAGTATTGTAGGCTAGTATTGTGTAGTAAACGGACAGCGGTTCAGATAGAGCCGTTTCAATATTGCAGTAAAAATTTACCAAAGTTTTCGTATTAGTCTAAGGTCAATGTGGACTGGACGTGTCAAAACTGACAAGGTTTATATTGAAAGCTAAATAAATGTACTGCGGAGCTAAGAAGAGTTCACTGGGTGATACATCGAGAAGGGGAAAAAACGTATAAGACACAGAAACTAGAGCTTTAGATTGTTTTAATTCTGCAAATCTAGGGGTACAGTAAAGGCAGATTTCACAGTTAAGTGACCAAGCATTGTTTAAGTTTCTGATTCAAATTCTACAGTATATTTCATTACATTACATGATAAATACTTCAGAATACAGACATTGTCCGATTAACATTCAATTTGATTTCGTGCCGTATTAATCCTGATCTGACGATGAACTATTCATCCGTGTTCAAACAAAGAAGACAAATGGTATAATTGCGCTTGATTTTCAGCTTGAAAGGCGTTTTAATGATGTCTTCGGGATAGACATTGTCGATGCAAAAACGGGTTTTTCGAAAGAATTATGGTAAAAACGATGAAATCTCATAGTCCCTGAAGCTACTTGGAATACCACAAGCTATTTGAGGTTTCTTTCAACGTGGTAGCAGGTTGTCTTATTTGTTTTCTTTCACCAATCGCACAGTTATTAAGTCTTAATTGTGCATATAAAATGTCGGATATTTAGGGTACAGACACAAAGCGTTGACGCAAATACGATTATACAAACAGGTGTCAACTATCGTATTTGTCAGAACGATATTCAGATGTAGCGAGCTTATTTATTTCCATTACGGCCATAGTTAATTGTCGTTGATCTTTCGATGCTTTGAAAACGATCTGCTTAAAAACAAGAACGTAGGTGCAAATTCCCGTGCTTTGCGAATGAATGATTTCGCTCACCAAGTGACAATACGCATAACTACAGGGAACCTATTTAGTAGAGACAGCCCTTAATAGAGTAACACCGTCTGACAAGTTAATAGGGCACAGAGTTACGTGCAGCTGATGAATAATATATATTTCAAGAAGATTTTCTATTAATTTTGATATATGCAAAGAAAATAAAGTGGCACTCTGGAGGTAAGTATAACTCCAAATTCACGATTCGTCAAAATATCAATTTTTTATGTAAAAGATCACGCTCGCAAACATCCATCAGCTTGATAAATTGCAACGATGAAGTAGGTTTATATCTAATCACGTTCGAAGTAATGGAATTATGCTTTTAGGCCATCTGTTGATGGTTTGTATGACGCCAAGCCGGTAACGTTTCGGAGACACCTGCACGGATCATCTACTATACGCTAGAAGCTCGAGAAATCATCTACTATACGCTAGAAGCTCGAGAAATCCTTTCTGGGATTTTAAACTAAGAATTTTCCTAATACGCATGTCCTACTATTTACTGTAACTTACGAAATTAACCACTTAGTTATCTGTGTCTTTGATGCTAGGCTTTCGATCATAAATCAGGCGACTTTCTTTCTCGCGTTTGAAACGTATGAATAAACGCATGTTACTGAAGTAGTCCTATAATTCTAATATTTGAAATGATCGTATCGCAAACCGTTTCGCGGTGAAAGAAAACGTAGATGTGTGAAATCTAAAAAAGCATGAAACATTAATTGTAAGAATTTTAAATTCTTAGGCATCAAGGCTTTTCTTTACTGTTGGAGGTTTCTTGAGTCAAGGGTTTCTAACTTGTAACCTGTCGTTCTATCTAATACAGGAATGAGCGTAGAGTAGAATAAACGAGAAATCGAAAAATAAAGTGGTTATTTTATGACATTTAGTGGAGGAGCGGAAGGGTTTTCAGCTTTAGATGGTTATATCATGCTGTTATGTCCACATATTAAACCGTCTCGTTTTAATCTTATTACATGCCACGTATATCGAACGTCACGCGCTCTATTCGGATTCAATGGTAACTCGTCGATGACGTCGCGGGCCGCATAGTCATCATTGGACTGAAAGTGAACCGGAACTATTTTCAACTTGACAACTTTTGGATGTAAAAATGTTGAAATTTCATGTTTTGCATTGGAAATCCGGTTTTTGGAAAATTTTGCATAAAAAATTGATAAACCGCATAACAGTAGTTTAAATATATCAATGCGCCATTCGATGATGAAATCGTTCCATTTTAACGGATTTTCGTCTGAGATGGAAATAAAGCATTTGATTATCATTTGCCAATAAACCTAAATATTTTGAGTGAAAACTGTGTAAGAGAGGCGTGTAATAATATGACATTATTTTCAAGGTAATATATTACCAGGTCCATGGGACAATTGTGATTTACAAATTTAAGTAGGACCATCCTGAACCACTGATAATTAGTGGTGGTACCAGGTGTCCGGAATGGGTAAGCGTACCCTGCTAGCATGCTACACCTGTCAGGATTGGTCCCAAAATTGTCTAAATATTGTATGAAAAGATACAGGATATGAATCACTGTAATAAGTCAAAGCCGGGAATGCTGTCGTTAATCATTTGAGTGACCGAGGTGTCATATTTGGCCACAATGTCGTCATATCGACCGTAGAACTTTTTGAAAGTCCTAACGAGTCTTTTTGTTGTGTATCCTTGTCTCAGTAATTTTGATGCCAATGAGCTGTGTCTCAGTTGAAAATCAGTGTAGGAATCACAAGCCTTACAATACCTGAGAAGTTGAGACACGTACACACCATAAGCAGGTGTAGATGGAATATTACTTGACAAGTGGGGATAATTTATGATTTCAAAATCGAAATTATCCCTTTTGTTATACAGCTTAGTGTGTAGCCCATTAGTACCCACTTGTAGGAACAGATCAAGATATGAAGCAGAGTTCCTACCCTCTGTTGTTTCTTTGATTTCCAACTCATCAGGGTAAATATGATGTAAGTAATTTGATATGTCTGGATTGTCTAGACTAATCAGATCATCGATATATCTGTGCGTGTTGTTAAAAAGCCTTGCAAGTTTTTTAGACCCTGCTTTGTAGAGAGACTGTAGGAACTCTGCTTCATATGAATACAGAAATAAGTCTGCAAGAAGGGGTGCACAATTTGTACCCATTGGTATGCCGATAGATTGTTGAAATGTCATACCGCCAAACTTAACAAATATGTTGTCGATTAAGAAATTAAGCATTTTAATAATTTCTTCATCTGTGTATTTGTGCTGGGCATCCATGTTGTTACTGAAATAACCTGTCCTATGTTTGATGGTAATGTATTGGTACCTTCTACTGCCATTTTTATGCAGGAAAACTTGTTTAACAAGAGATGACAGCCTTGTTTTAAGTTTATCGTGGGGAATTGTGGTGTATAAAGAAAAGTCGAATGTTCGGATTGAGCTGAACTTGTTTTTCTTGACTTTTAAATCAAGCAACAATTCCTTCGAATTTTTAAGTATCCACATTTGATTCAACCCACTTGTTTCATACACTTTGTCACAATATCTAAAAAGACCATCTTTGATAGTTGTTAAAATTATAGTCAATAATTGTGACAGATGTTTGGTAGTGCAATTGCTTGATCCTGCTATAAAACGTTGTTTGTAAGGGTTCTTGTGGAGTTTAGGTATCCAATACAACATAGGCAGTTTTTTGTCCTTCTCTTTCAAAGAACATTATAAAAAACATTATAGTCCAAACAAGGGACTATGTATCCTCGGGACAGGCGACAATTTGTCTGAGTCCTTACGTCAGGCAAATGGTCACCTAACCTTGGGCACATAGTACCCTGTTTGGGTTACTATATAATCCGAAATAATTAGCATATTTAAACATGAATGTGTGGGGAAAAAATGCATCGGATCCTACGTTAACTTTAGGGACATCTACTTTACAATTTGATGACGTGAATGCTGACTTCTGGTTGTAAAGCATGTTACCGAATAGTATTGGAGATACGGAAGTAAAGGGTTGACATACAGCTCAAAAATCGCGGATATATATTTGCATATTCACGATTTTACAACAGCAAATTTCAGCAGGAAAATTACAAATCATAATAAGACCATGGAGGCAAACCCCAGCCATAAAGCTCTGATACGGACTTGCGATCATGTGAAAATAAAGTGAAGTCAGGTGTTTCGAAAAGATTGGGCACGGCGTGCGCCACATGTAGCATACACCAATAATGAGACGTCGTAGAATAAGATCACTTTTTCTGTATATATTGTTGGATTTCATGCCATTGTAAGTTATAGGTCGATTACTAAGCCTAATCATCCATTTCAGGTTTGTTGACCCATATTGCAGGTGTATTTAATCCGATTTAATAGCTGTGCGCGGCAAAATAACGCTATCAGCGAAGGTCTGTGCCGCGTATTTGGTTTCAGTTAAACGCATTTTCGTATAAGCGGTTTATGAGCTTAGGTTGCTCTGCGTGAAATACAGACCATTAGCAGAGCATAAGAAAGCAACATGATAACGCAACTGTTCTTTCACAATGACTGGAAGGTACTATATGAAGAAAAAACGGGTACTCGGAACGTGATGCCTTTTGGATTTGTACAGTGTTTCTGTGATAAGCATTTGCAAGCTTCTTGCAAGCACAAATAAAAACCTTAGATACTATCCAAAGAACCCAGTTCTTATGGCGAAGATTAATGTTTTAAGAAAATATCTCACAACAGTCATGACAGTGATATGGAGCTAAGATGAGAAATAGAATTTTGTGCAAACACTTTTTAAGACTCTATTCTATTTTATGTGAACTGACAAAGAGATGATAATTTTTAATGAACAGTCTGTAAGTGCTGCACCTTCTGAAATTTCATTTAATCACATGTCTGCAAACATTTGGCGGTTACCGTAATACGCTTATCTTTGAAACATGGACAATTTTTACTGATTAGGTATTGGTTTTGATGCATGACGGTAATTATGTCACAAGTAAAACAATAATACCTATCGAATATATCAATGTACTCATAGGATGCAACATAGATACCAATAAAATAAGCCTGATCACCTGATAAATATTGATATACTTTTGTAAATCGTCATATTGAAATACTTTGAAGAAATTCAGTCGGACACTACCTTCTTTTCAGAGGGAAAGTGCAAATAACAAGGGGCATGTATGAGGGTAAGTATAGCAGTGAGAAACAGGTCGACAGGAAAGCTAGGTTTGAGGATTAGCATATGATAAGGTGGTATGCGCTTTGAAATGCAAAATTTAAATTTTTAACTCAAAGCTTTTTCAAGGAAATATACAATTCTTTCAAATCAAGGATAAAATTGGCTTCACCGTGTAATTTTGGTTATACAGCAACACCACTGTCTACAATTTACCGATATCTGAATTTCATGATGACCTATATCACTACTATAGGGAAACAAATGTCGAGTTTCGAGTTTTGCTTTAAAATTGGTTCACACAAGAAGCTTGTCTGTAAAGTATTACAGAAAATGTGAAAGTTCGAATATCGTTCCCGAACTGAATCATTGCACAGTACATAAGGTAGACTAAAGTTTACTGTTAAGTGAACAAAACTGAGGCAAAAGTTAGACGCCGAGTAATTAGCCGAACAACCAGCAGTGGGAGAGTTTAGCCTTGCAAACTGATAGCAACTCCTTCAACAAGGAGTTGTCAAGTACGTTAAAAAAGTATAATAGGTATATTTTGGGCAATCTGACTGACTCGGTCAGTCAGACGCAAAATTCCATGAAGCGACCATTATGTGTTCTACGATAATTGTTAAAATGTGTAAGTTTTCTGGTTGGTTATTTTGCGTATTTATGAAATTTAACAATAAGAACTCACACTTCAACATATTTTGTGAATGTTCAAGTTGAAATTGAAGCTTTAAATACAGTTAAGTATATAAATCAAGTGCCTTCCATTGGTGAACATTATGCCTTTTTTGCTGGACGCTTTCGACTCACATGGTTTCATTTCAATATTTTAACGGTTCTTGTTTATCTTCGCCTGTAATTAATTATTCATGATATAGATAAAAGAGTTGCTGAATTGATATGAAAAAAGATCTACTTTGCCTTTGGTGAATTCTGCGGCGATAAGCTGTGTAGAGGGAGATACTGGCATATAGCTCGAAGGTCTTTATACTCGACGATTTTAACAAGAGTTGAAAATGAATACAACAAAACTTGTTGGTCAAGCAATTCACAAGAATAGATTCTACGGACTGTCTTCAAATCTGCGTGTGCAGAAGTAGTCGATATGAAAGCAACACTGTAAATAATATTTTCGTGCTTCCATCACGATCACGGCATAGAAAGATATGGGTGTCAGTAATTTAAAGGGAGTCGGGTCATTCGAACAGCGATCAAATGTCGTATGGGGGAAATACGACCAATGTAAACACTGTATGCAACGTACGTAGACAATTGATAAAAGTTAGATCGTATTTGTCATAATGAACATATCAGAATTTAAATGTTGCAGCTATGTTGACGTAAATCATTTAGATATCCTGCATGACATACATTGTTTGTAAACAAGAAATTTCACGTTCCATGTCGAATGCCTTTCGATGTTTAAGTAAGTAAGCATCAATGTTTTACAAGTACCCGAACTGGTTATATTTTTAACATTTTACTGTAAGATTTCAATGCACACACCCTATATTCTGTTTTCGAGTCAAGCTAATCTTTGAAAATGCCGAGTTATCGTGCCAAATACTATATTGTCGCTCGTGATAACCGCAAACTATAGTGCTTTGAGTTGAATGACGTCTGTATCATGAACGCGATATATTGAAATACGATGTACGCAATGAAATATTCAGTCTGTGATCATATAAGGCAAAGAGTGAGCTGAGAAGCGTGACTAAGGGAAAGAAAGTGAATCGTCAAGTATCCACGTTCTAAATACCTTCTCTGACTCCCAATAGTCCATAGAAAGTCACTCAAAGCAACGTGTTTGAACCGTTTACACTTCTATGCATTTGGCTACGTAAATAATTGTCTGCACTACTAACTGTACATGCGTTTATGTATGCGCACTGTTGCAAATAGGCAACGACTATACGCATACTACCCAAAGCTGATATATTATTTTTCAATTGTGTTCGGATATCTTCTCACACGATATCTTCGTTCTATTGTAGAAAAATCCGAATGCACGTGTTATCGTAAGTGTCTATAGATACATCGGCGATAAGGCCATCATATCAATACGTTCAAATTCTCCTTTTTTTAACCTGGCGCTGTGAGCTATACGTCTAGGGTTCAATGGACAAAGAATTGCTGACAAGGAGAGTATTGCACATCAGCGTCCGTCAGCGTAGCTTAATTGACACACAAAGCGTGGTCTACCACTTATGTAGACTCTCTTTGAAATCTGTAAAGAATATTGACATCGGGCATCTTGTTTTCTTTAAGAGAATGACAAATTTCAAAGTTCGACGTTTTTGAGGTTGTAATATTGGTCCACAATTATGGTAAGCAAAGCACAAACACAAATTTGAATCTGTGATTTCGAAACAGATCACACAGTAACGGCAATTCTTTGCTATCAGTAAGTGCTAACGGCCTACCCTTTAGGAGTTAAGTTAACGTTGTTGTGTTTTCTAAGAGCGGAAATAAAGATTCGATATCTAGTCGACCACACTAAAATAATGAATCAGATTTAAGTTAATCTACTTTTATGCCGTTGAACATACTCAGGTATATTAACGCACAAGTTGCCACTCAGTTCCCTTCTTGTGGGCAAATTTCTTTAAATTCGGTTAACATCGCAGACTCACGTGTAACATAGTCTCGCAAAGTCCATTTCGTTGTACTTTAAGGGTTATCCAGTTTCGGCTGTACATTCAGTTGTTTAAACCAATGAACACATCTCTACTTTAGCGTTTGAAGGGAAGTACATAAATGAAAGGACTGCACGCACTATTTGTGATATGGGTGTCGGGAAAAAATGAAAATAATCAAATCCATGAGCGTAACATGGAGGACTTATAAAGCCACATGGGATAACTTTCAGCCGTGAAATGAAATGGCGTGTGAAGCAGTTATATCAGTCGACATTTACAAGTCCCAGTTGGAATAAACAGAACATTAACAAAGGCAAGGGGCGTGATTTTTGGTCACAATTGATCAATTTCATGTTAAACTCTGAGAAATGTTTTTCTTTGAAATACCTGATGATCATAATTGTGTTTTTAATTTCACAAACTGTATTACATTCATGGATTAAGCATCTTTCGGCCGCTAAAATTTGAAGGTAAATATATCAAAATGCATATGATCTTTATTGTTTCATATAATATATCTATAGAAAGTGTATAGTGTAGCGTGTCGAGCTAGGAATCCTTTCACTTCTGTCTGAAGATTGCAGGATGCATGAAACTTAAGTAACTGATATTATCACTTTGTAAATGAGGTAATTTGTGTTATTATAACGTTCTGCTTTTCGCATTGAGCACTGCATTTTCCCACGAAGACATCTGTATAATTCGATACATAATTTATGTCTTAGTTAGTCTACATATGTCAAAATGAATCCGTGCAAGCTGTATACAAAAAAAGCATAGTTAGCTTTGATGGTTAGAAATCTAAATTTGAGGCGCATGCGCCCTTGAGGCAGACGATATCTTATCTTTTTGAAGGCACAACTACCTAAAAAGATTCTATGCGCAATTGCTAGCCTAGCTACAAGACAGAGACACATTTTTAACATGACAGTTCCATATGACTATGCCCATTAGTAATGGTGGTACTTTGTTGACCCCCGCCCCCGAGGCGAGTGGTTCTTAAATCGTCAAATCATGGCACCATACAACATGTGAATATGACTCACGGAATACAATTCCATTTGACCCGTAAAGGAGTATAGAATGACCTTTTGATTTCATTTATTCGTTTTCTTGCTACCGAATGAAATTGGCGTGAATTACTTAAAATATCAACTCGCTTGCCAAAGGTGTGATTTTTTTTTTGCATCGGGCGTAGGCAGACATGAACACAAAGGTGCGTGACGAAACCTTGGCCACTGTGTTTGCGACTTGTTTAAATATGGCATGTACGCAAGACAAACTGAACAAAGAAATCGCAAAAACATAGCCATTAACATCTTATTGCCATATAAAAATCGACAATAAAACTTACTGCCTCGTATGTGTTGTTGATTTTACATGACTTATGGTTTCATACAGAAGGTTTATGAGTTAAAGCATTGAGGTACTTCTGCTACCTCCGTGGTTCAAGACAGGCGTTTCGCTGTGTATAGTTTGTCAGTCATTCGTTGCGTGCCGTACGGTAAACTTTCGAATCTCGACCACGACTGGGGAAATGAGTTTGCAGTCTGAAGAAGTAATGGTATTGTCTTTGTAAGATTTCAACTCCATGCAAACAAAAAACATTTGATATTGAAAAGGCCCATTGTTATCAGATTGTAATCCACTAGCTTTATAATGATAATATCATTCCTTCTTTCAGGGGAGTATATTGACATCGTTTCTACCAGGTTGATAAAAAAAGTTACTCATAAAAAATTAGCACAACTTAAATGAATTTTGGCGACGTTGATAAAAGATTGTCTTTACGCATCGGATTGATCGTTACATGACCACGCTCAGATCAAATAAAAATGACTGCCGTATCATATCTTAACAGTCAATGGTATACAAAGCTGTCTTTTTCACTTACAGGAAGAAAATTGAGCATAATATTACAAAACATTCTCCATTTGTTACGAGCACAACATGTTTTGACGACATGTTATTTTTAGAAAACGCGTCTTTTGATCAACAAGTTGTTCCAATCAGTGAACATGTGTGTCATCTGAAATCCTTGGCGTGTCGATGTAATTTGTGTTCCATTGTGACCAACGAATAAAACCTGATTAATGGTGGCGGGTACAAAAGTTCGGTGACCTTATATTCATTTCCAACGTGGAACTCAATCGGAGACTCTACCCCCTGTCGCATACCATTAATTGATTCTGCACTTTGGTATATGAAATGCAAACAGAGCCATTGAAATTGCAATTTCGTTTGAGGGTTTCATATTCTTTAGCTCATTATTATATGTTTGATAAAAGTAGTTTCCGATCATAATGACGCGTCATTTCCACCGCACACAGCGGATATAGGCTAATTGGAACATCTAGATTGACAGTACACCTGACATGCGATACATTGAAAGTAATTCGGAGTTGGGTTGTAATGTCTACACGGGACAGTAGCAGAGAAGTCGTTTAGGTATTCTCGTGTTCCTTGCAACAAACAAATTACGGAGTCTACACGGCAGCAATCCATTATTAAGCTTACCAGTGAATCCCAATGTATCTCACCAGAGTATCAAAGCTCGCAATCAAAGTCAAACATCTATAAATCATTTCTGGCTAATGTGCACATGGAATATCAATGATCATTTTTTTCGTCGGGCTTACTTTGATTCCTTATCGTGGCTTCAAATCGGTTAGTGAGTTGATGGCAAATTAGAGTTTTTCAGCGTTCTAATGGCGCGGGACTTTTTTGAGCAAGTCCGACGAGAGAATCGTTGGCGTCTTTAATAGGATCCTCAGATGCTATGAGAATACTGGCATTGATAACACATGCTACGCAGGAACAGTGTGAAAGATCGATACACGTTGAATTATATCGTACAACTCTATTGATCGCGCAAATACTGCGATGTCATTGGTCGAGACCTGAAAATAATCGAGCAAAATCCGCAATATAGCGCGGCTGGAACTGGCACGAGCTTTCAGCTAGAGAAAAATGCCCTTTTTGCGTTTAATGCCAGAATTTCAATTAAATGTTATGATAAAATTATAGCAAACCCACCTCAACAACGGGTATACTATGATTTTGACCAGTTCACTCCACATATGTACTCGCTATCGCTCGTGCAAATATGTCGTGAACTGGTCAAAATCTCGTGGTATACCATGGCTGGGTGTGCTTTATTGCTGAAATATATGAGATGCTTTCTTTTAAATCAAAATTTTTGGCCATTAGTTTTCAAAGTTTGTAATCTTCATTTTTACAAATTTTCGCAGACCTAGTCAAACCTACATGTTGACCCGAGGCCACCAGATGACGATTGCATGGTGTGTAGAAATTCAAACGCCCCTTTTAAGATTATTTCAGGTGGCATTTTTAGGCTACAATAACCAGATATACGTTCCTACTTTGCCTATATCCACGATACTATTACGTAGGTCATACATGCTGTCATACACGAGTCCTATTTAGTTGATTAAAGATATCAACCCTTCTTTTAAAATAATCTTGCAAAATGGATATCAACATTGATGTCAACATGTCAAATATATAAACGTTTGTTAAAATGCATAATGAACCAGAAAGAAATAATGCTAAGTTAGCATCGGTTATGTTATGTTTTCATACATGTCGTTGTCAAGGAAACGGGCTTTCATAAATGACATCACTTGTCCACAAGTGTCCCTTTTCGTAAGTGTTTCTAAGGCTCTTTCGAAGGTATTGTATTTGAGACCTTCCTTTCAAGCTAACCCATCAGTCTAGTCCCTCAACCACGAACGCCCTGTCATGCTATATCGGTAATGCTTGAGGCGGGGCGAATGCAAACACCATGGCATTTGTACGGAAAATACCATTTCACGGTGTCCCTGGCGAGAGAATTCCATTCACCAGTTTAATGAATCCATTGAATCACTGCAAATGTGTGTTTTATCCCAGCACGGTGTCCATTTTATATGCGTCATCTTTTTTAGATGATAGTCAATGTATAGTACACCAACGTCTATTTCGTTCTTCGATGTACAGCACAGAGCCTAAGCTGTTGTTTAGGAAAATCTTAGCGCGTTCAATGGGAGGAAAAACGCCATTTTGAAAAGTTGTGAGGGAAATTTATCAACAATGTGATGGACTGGTGAAAGCTACATGTAGGTGTACCGCGTTCACATATTTAGAATGAGGTAGCAAATGGATCTCGCGGGGGCGTCTTTGGCGCAGCGTGGAAGGATATTCAATAATGTCAAACGATACTCTTTCGTGCAGAAGTAGGCCATTCATAGCGCCTTTTATCTAGTTTTTATTGCACGACATTCCAGCGCTCACACACTTTCTCACCATCAGATTCCAAATCGATGCGTCTTTCTACTTTCATTTGGATGAAGTGTACATTTATACAGGCTTGGGAGGGCACTTGGTGAGACGTGAGACAGAGATAAGCCAGGTGTGAACAGTAAACGCTCCCGTTCTTCCAATATAAGCTGAGGTCGTTTGTTGATGTACACTTTTGTTTTCTCTTACATTAATACCACGTTTGAAGTTACGTTAATTATGCATTACTTGCTGGCACGAAACTGTAGGCTGTCTTTCAGCATGCCCACGCCTTGCTATGATCAGCATCACTAGCAAATTAATCAACTTTGGCTCAGACATTTTGAGATAAAGAGATCATGTACAGAATACAATATGCAAATTACCAATTATTTGACATGAAACTATATTGTCTTTCAATACCCTTCAATCAACTGCATATATTTCATGACTTTGATCACTTATTATGTTCTCCAATTCAGTTCACTCGTGTGTTTGATGATCACTATGGGTACAATTTCATCATGTGATACAGCCTCCGTTGATATTGGCTTAAATGGACCATCATTTAATATAAAAACTAGCAATCAAGGGACATGAAGCTCCTATATTAGTCGCTGTTGTTCAATATTCCTATCATTAATTTATTTAGCAAGTTTCATTATCTTTGGTCCAACTAATGCAGTTTTACTTCTTTTATGGTGAACTAGTGCAGATTAAAATGAGCAACAAGCTGACATGAAACTGCAAAGGTTTAATTGTTTTTCCACTATATTCTATCGCATCATTGCATCATCAAGTGCATAGCAAATTATGCAAATTAACAGTTAGCTCGTAGAAACTTCTAAACCCCTTTCACTAATGTTATGTCAAGGTACTGTCAACGTATACAGCAAGTTTCATTTACTATTTTCAACCCTTCCAGACATGTATCCCTAAACTGTTAAAGTTCGATATATATGAATATAACCAATGGCATATTCATGAAAATGCTTAAATTACACGATATCTATCAAGCATTCTATGATTAATATCTGCAGGAAGATTAATCAGGTCTCGTGCATAATTTTCTTCAAATATTTGACTTCTGAACAAATGCTTATGCAAATCAGCGTTCTCTTTATCTATATGTACCATATCTGGTTCCAATCTTATGAACCGTTCTTGAGATATCGCGCCAACAAACAGACAGACAGACAGACAGGCAGGCAGACAGACAGACAGACAGACAGACAGACAGACAGACAGACAGACACAGACAGGCAGGCAGGCAGGCGGGCAGACAGACAGACAGACAGACAGACAGACAGACAGACAGACAGACAGACAGACAGACAGACAGACAGACAGACAGACAGGCAGACAGGCAGACACAGACAGGCAGGCAGGCAGGCGGAAATACAGACGGACAGCAGCTGTACGATAATATCTTACATGTATGAACACGTGGGATACAATGTGACAGATTACCGAATAAGCAGACAGACTATCTTGCGTAATGATGCATGGATGCTAGAGTTTATCCGTAAATTACTACAGATAACCTACATAAAATGAAATCTCTTTGAACATGATTGATTATGTTCTTGTCCTTTTCAGATTTATCGTGCATCAATTGGGTGTGTTCTACATGGTAATGAAACTTCATATGTCGATCAATTTCATTGCAAAAGACCGGCTACATTGTAGAGATTACTGTCAGAAACATTCTGAGGCATCCTAATCATCACAAAGTTTCACTGTTGTACACTTCGCTGAAAGTTGACTCAGTTCACCGAGAGTACGAGATACTTTGTACTGTACTTTTTTCATATTTCTCAATCATCTAATTGCATTTACGTGTGCCTTCAAATTGCAAATCTCGACGGCTTGTCAAACTAACTGCGCACTGCGAAATTGAAAATTATTACACTCTACATCCCACGACACTAATTTCATCAGAGACTTGATGAACTGGTTATCGTTGCAGAATAGAGTCATCATTCTGGATGTTGACTCATCAAATATTGTCGAAGAACACCTGAAATATCGAAGCGGGGTTCCCTTTGACGACATTCAGCCATCAGTTTGCAATAATATAGCGCTTGAAGTAGTCCGTACATGAAGAATGAGTGTTTTTATATATTGCCTTTCAGTATTCTGGAGGGAGAAGTTGTTTGATTTCATGGAATAATTGTTGTAGGTCAACCCTGAAGCAAGGAAATACGTAATAAAGCATACTGATTGATGTGTTCTGTGGTATTTTTACATGGGAAACCTGAACTATTTCGTTACAATCGCATGGCAACCCTAAACCGCCACGTACAGCATCTATCTTTGTTAATCATTATTGATTCAACAACTTTACTTTCTGTCTGTCGACGTCAGATAGAGAAGTGAAAGTGGACATCAGAGCGGCATTTAACCAAGTTCTGATAAGTTAGAAGTACTGTGCCTGACAAATAAGCGTGTTATCATATGCTCACTAGACTAAGTATAGTAATATTGCCATAATTATTCCTGTAAGAATCTAAATAATTGACCGTAGCAATAGGTCGGTGTCTTAGTACAGAGACAGACAGACAGGCAGGCAGACAGACAGACAGACAGACAGACAGATGGGAGAGGCAGGCATAAACTGCGATTCTATGAACAGCGTAGTGTATGAAGGCAAATTGGGTGGCTATATAATTCACCTTGACTGTGAGAACTGAAAAAATGTTGATCGAAATTCTGAGAAAGGCCACATCTGTTACATTTTATGTCGTATCAGTGACATTGTTGGAAAACAATCCGTTCAAATATAATGGTTTACAAATCTCATAGAATAAAAAAAGTAAACAGATAATTGTAAATTGTCTTATTCTGCTCGCTTTAAGAGAAATATTTCATTAAGCACCCAAATAAAGGCTATTCACTAACAAACGAGGGGTTATTGGACTCCTTTTCATGGGTTTTATGACAGTATTGACTAATGGTCATACAAAATACCATTGATACAGCCGTGTATTTGTCAACTTATGTACATGAAAACTCTGCACAAGCATCAAAGGAGTATGCAGACTTGTATTCCTCCCAAAACGAGAAAGATGATGTTTTAAGGAACGTCATAACGAAAGTTTTACCACTAACACTGTTGCTGGATAAATGATGATGCCATAAGCCCCCTTCCATGTCTATTTTGTTCGCTTTATTGCATTGGTTTCTAATTTCAGTGAAATGTAATCAGAATGACGTTTAAAATTACTCTATATGGTTACAATAGTAGCATGACTGAGTTGATATGCTGAATTTTGAAGAAAGTTTGAATTGCACATCATTTTAGTGCAACACCCAGTCACTGCATTGAAAAGGTTTTATTTTCCCTTGTGAATTACAAAATATAAAAGAATCACCAGTATACACTTCAAAATGGGAGCCCCGATTATAGTGAATTTCAAAATAGCTTGGAATTTCATCGTGATTCAGTGATAAACAAAACGCTTCGGACGATAGAAATTAACGCCACCTGCATTCATTACAAAAAATTCTCACCGATACGACATTCACTGTGCCATAATAAACATCTTCAGTGTTTCCACGCTCACATTGAAATAATTACCCGTACACTGACTGCTTGAAAACATTCTTACATTGCCCATTTATTACATTTCCCGTCAGCAGAGAACGCGAACGATAGATTCTTTTCTCGGTACAGAGTGTACGGGTCGGTAAAACGATTGGTGTTTCCTACACTCGATGTGTTCTGTGATTGATAACTGTGGACGTCGTATTGAGTTAAATTGTTGCAAAATCTAGGGAAGGAGAACGTCTGTCATGTATATATTTAACGTCATTTTCTATCGCCAGGAACGTTTTTCTAATCACCTATAAGTACGTTGTTATTCCAAGCTATTTTATAATTCACTGTAAATACTAACCGACACCAGTGAGTTTCTAATTAACACTTGTTAACCTAATTGATGAATATATTTGCATGTCTGTCCGTCGCTTGCAGCGTGTACACCTTTACATGATAAAACAGAAATGTTTCTTATTATTCCGTTGTCTTTTTGCAAAGTATTCATTCACTTTTCCGTTTTGCGGAGACTTCCTGTAACTTTAATTTTTTTATTCCCCAAAGAAACTTTTGCCTCTGCTGTCTCTTTCCCAAATGCCAGCCGACGGAATCGACCAGACCTGTGCGTCAAATGGTTTTTGTTTCAGGAAAAAGTATCCTACACTGCAATTACGGGATACTCCAAACAACGTAGGAGGATATTAAAACTCGTGCATAGTGCTGTTGAAATATGCAGGTTGTTCGTAATCCTTAACTGGAGATCCCAAATTTGTATGTGTCAGAGAAACGGTCGCATTTCATTGGACTGGTAGATCGTAAATGATACTAAGGATAATACTACAACTTTTAACTTCCATTTTCCGAGGACATTGTAAATTTCATCATGATGAATTTTAAGATGGCTGCTTGCCTTTTCAGTTATTTCATTATAAAGTCGTCAAATTGTTTATGTTTACTCTAATTCTAAAGCTTACTTTCAATCCATGAATCGATGAGTTCACATTGTTTTCTGTTTCTTAAAAGCCATTAATATTGCTTGTCACCTGAAGAGATCATCATTTTCTAGATACTAATGTGTGTGCACGAGAAACTATTGTTATTGTATCGTTCAATTCCTCTTATCATCGTCGCAGAGAGTGTTTGACTCATGATGGTCACCTCTATGGCACTCTGTCAAAGTAAATACCATGTTACTGTTAGCATTTACAGCAAGGGGAACTCATGTAAAGTGTAATGACCTCTGGGACTACATGTACAGGGCTTGCATGGTGAATACGGTTCTGTCCACAGAGTTAACATCAGGTGATTATTCAAGATGGCGACCCTGATCTGTTTGACTCATTGTATAATGATATACGCTTTTCATGATACAAGATAACAAATAATCTGACGCAGCTTTCTGTCTTCTTGCCAGAATGGTTCAACACAATACCGTCCTGCTAGGTGTTCTTGTGTCTTTAGAACTCTTTTTTTTTCTGAAGGACCTCCGGTTGTTTTCCACCTGAAGAAAGGTTCCTTTGTGATTCAACGGAAGGGGAAAGTATGGAGACTCCCTCACCTGAGACGACCTATCCCTCTAAGCTGTTCAAATACCGCTGTCGGTTATCTCAACAGTCGGTATCTGTGTCATGGGAACCATGAACTCCCACATAAATGAGATACGTTTGAAATTAAATAAATGATCAATTTTGCCTCTGCTTGACGCATCGGACTATCCCAGGGGAAGTAAACTGAACTCATCGAGAATTTCAATAAAGAAGGTATGCCAAACACTCTGATCATGAAAGTCAATAAATTATTTGCCTTTCATCAAAATGACTTTCATTCATTATCCCTCAAAGGCAATTACGAAGCATGAAAGTGACTGAAAAAAACATGTAATCATCAGATTACAGACAATTGAGAGTGTCGAAATTAATATTTAGGTAACAAAGACGCCAAGCAATGAGATACTCTTCCTATTGTGATGGACAAACGTTACTAAGGAAAGCTTAACTCTTTAAGAGGTATCTGTGAATACAAACATTCTTTAGATTAACTTATTCGAATGTGTTGCATCCCACATGAACATAAACGCTTCCACTGTTTTGCCCTGTGTATGTTCACTATTGAGGGGTAGATATTTTCTAAGTTGCCACGGAATATAACAGCACCATTCAGGTATGATATCAAAAAATAGACGCAAACACACAGTGATAACATATTATTCCGGTGACGAAAGACTGTAAGAGTTCTTTATTTGGGATTTTTCAAAGGAAATGGAAAATATACACCTCAAGAAATGGAAGGAAATTATGTTCCTTATTATTATTTATAATTTTCCAAACTTAAAAATGACATAATTCCTTATTTTCAATAATTTACCATAAAAGGAAAACGACATCAAACTTTAAAATTTGTCTTCTCCGTGGTCTGGGCGACAAATATGATATTCACTTTGATGGTATACTGAAACTATCTTCTGCAGTGTTCGAAATTCGTTGAAAATATCAACCAGTCACCAGGACTGGTAACTTCAAAAAATTGCCTGTCCTGCCAAAAACTTACCAGTCCTGATACTGCGATTACTTTTATGTGCCTAAGTATTTTGTTATGCGCTGTTGAGTAGGATGAATTTACGGGAAAGAAAACTGTCTTGCCATGAAATTCGAATGGGAGCCCGGAGAAAAAGAGCAGACATAGTTTTAAAGAAGACTCCCCACGCTAAAGTCAACCTGTCCGCCGGACTGGTAACTTTTTTATTTTACCAGTCCGGCAGAAAAACATCCAGTCTCGGACTGCCGGACAGGTGTTATTTCGAACACTGATCTTCTGCGCTTCCAGTCTTAACTTTCTATGAACCATTGCATGGTATCAGGAAGTAACCCCATAGCGTGTATCACATGGGCAGTACAAACCACTGTTAAAGGTATACAGTCACCTGTAATCTAAATATGCCCATATATGCCCATATATGGTCAAAAGGGCATTCCTTGGTATTCAAAATGCCCGTGTGAGGGCGCTGTTTTTAAAAAGCGACCACCCGCTTAAAACATATGATTGGATAGATTTTCTCTTTCCATGGTAACTGTGGCAAAATTGCAACAGGTGACAGTATACCTTTAAGGCAAGGGTGGATGCTAGTGCTAGAGTGAAGGATAAAGGGTTAAGGAAAGTGCAACGGGGAGTGACTGTCCTACACCCAATTGCGCCTTAGGGAAACCAATTCGGTGGAAAGTCTTCCTCAACCTTTCCCTAATCATAATCATGTGCACAATGGTTTTGATTAACAAACAGCCTAAAGCTAACCCTAGCCCAAACACTAGCCCTCCTCGGGGTAGCATTTAGTGTACTTCCGCAAAGTATAGTCCCTCAATTAAACTTATTTCAGGTACGGGGCCATTAGATAGTATTGCATCTTCATGATCAATTCAATAAATGAGGATCTATCTCGCAATTTACAGGTACGAGGGCACTACGTGGGTTATCTCTTTTTAATAGAGGTTAATATAATATGAAATGGCATAAGAGTCGTTGAAGTGTAATGTAATAGCGGGTTATTGGTAAAGTCGTCCAAACCGAGCATTTAAGTTCGTTTTATGCTTCCATTTTGACATTTTAAAAGTCATGAACCAGTGTCATTTACAAGTTTGAGCTCTTAGAACAACGCACTAGCGTGATTGACACACTAATATAATTGCATAGTTTTCGACTTTCTCGAAAAAAAAGAGGGTAAAAACTTCATTTACTCATCAGGTTTCAAGACAAGTCCATGCCGAAGCAGAAAATAAATGAATTAGAGAATTTTAGTTTCAGAAATGATCACTTTAGAGAATTGTACCATTAACTGAAAAAAGTCCTACAGCTTGAGGGAATGCCACTGGTACATTAGTTTAGTTCTCATTCTCAATTTCGATTTCGCGAATTCAAGTTTTCAAACCTATGCATTGTATAGGATATCATCACGCAGCCGTGGTGACCTCAGTATTTATGTATAGGTCACCCAGAGGCCTTGTAAATAACAAGAACAATGGCGATTTCATTTGTTTTGTGATTCCCTAATAAGTGACTTCCTCTCAACAATTGCCACAGCTGTATGTGACGTAAATGTTTCCTTTTTTAGAAATTCGCCGCGATAGAAATCAATGAAAATAATTACCAGTCCTTCCATTTTAATTTAGCACATTAGATACTGAATTTTCTCATTTTACACAGCTGTTATTCACATTTCCATTTGAGCAATTAACCACAATTGAAATTAATGAAAAAATTATCAGATCCTCCATTTAACACATTCAATATTTTCTTAAACAAATATTATACAAAAGAATACATATTCTTCCCGAGGAATTGTCGTCAGCTTGCAATATAAGCATCGAACGACGTGTCATAACAGTCTCTTCAAATACGTAAAAATATTCAAAATCAAGTTTGATTTTTAAATCAAAAAGCACTTGACAAGACGGTAGTTCATAAACATTCTCAATTGAGATCGCGTCGATATTTGCCTCACTGTGTACATTTCATTAGATGGGCGTATACAGTGACAAGTATATGCTTTCCCCTCAGGACTTACCGTAGCAGTCTTACGTTAATTTACATTCATTAAAAACAATCGTGGTAAAGAAAACAAGGATAGAAGGTAAGACTTCGACTTCAGCGATAGAATGACGTTCTGGGCCTCAATGTTCTTGATGGATTCCACGACTGAGAGACTGAGAGGAAGTGGCTATCTCCTCCGTAAAATTAAGATAAAGAGAGGGGAGTCTCTCAGTTAATTATATGAAATACTGTGACAAACTGATGCACACATGACATGGGTATACTTTAGATAGGTAATCACACTGTTTCATTGTCGTGACTGCGATTGGTGGTGATGTGACAGTAACAGAATGTTTCGTCCCTCGGGCAGAGCGACAACTTCCCATGAGAACGATAAAATAATATTAGGAAGGGGTACTGTAGAAAGTCAACATAACTAATAGGATACGCTTGACGTTTTTAAACTATTTTTCTAAAGAATATAAATGGCTTGACTGCGAAAACATCAACTGTAGCCATATGTGGTGAAAGCAGCGTGTCGGCTATGATTACTCACTGTACGTCAGTTGCGCTGTACGGTGTGGGCGACATCTTTTTACGTGGCCCTCGGCGTGAACATTAGAACATTGACAGGTGGCTAATAATACGCAATATGACGGAATGCCTTTGAGGCTAGAGTGGATATGCTTTAGAAAGGAGTTATGTAGCACGTAAAATCATACCGTGTTTAAATGATTTCTAAAATAGTACTTCCTCCGAATGAAATGTGTCGTTAGCTTCATACTAATAAGGTTACTTGTTGAAGCCCATTTACCTGTAACTTTTATGTAATGTAAATTATTTTCTTTGCCTTCAAAATATTGCTTCTTATTCTACTCCCAAACACCTTGCAATGCATGTGTTCTTCTTGACTACACTGTCTGCCTGTACGCCTTGTATAAGGTTATTGTTCACTGATATCTCTCCCGTCAAAACAAGAACTGCAGGACTAGAATTTTTGTGTTTGTCGAAGATTGATTTGCATTTTAATGATCTAAACCCGCAATTCGAGTGGACAACGGTACAAACAAACCCACGTGCGCAAAAGTGTATAGAAATGCGTGTATTTCCATACGCGCATGTATACACCCGGGTTTGTGTGTGCCGTCATCACGTGATCTTTTCGGCGTACTGAGTCTGTGGAACATATCGAGTCCTATTTATTCAAGAGCAGAACCATTCAAAGAGAAGATAAAGAATACGTATTTGTTTATTGAACAAAGATCGTGTAAGTATAATTAAAACAATTATCGCTAATGTTCATTTAAGTGGTTAGAAGTGACAGTTGTAGCTGCGTGTTCATTTCAAGTGATGGCCGTTGTGTGTACATTCTAAAATGAGCAAAGACCAAATTCACAGCATAAATAAAACAGATTCTTGATTCAATTCATTTTCCCATATTACCGGGAAATTTTAGATAATCAGAAATTTACCAGGAAGTGACCTGAAGGCATAGATGTCAAGACTAAATATCTGAAATTTGAATTCACCGAGGACGATTGGTTACCAAACTGTGTGAATATCAAATTTGTTGCACTTTTTCCTTACGTAACACCCTTGAGGTTCCACAAATTTGTTGAGACAGGAAAAAAATCGTGTGGCTAGATTATTTTGTTTTATATTTAGACAAAATGACAAAACAAAGACGTCTTAAGTGGTAGGGAGAGGTCGAATTTCTAGACAAGAAATGCCTTACAGCAACGATTATCAACAAACCGCCACAATTCATCTTCTTCATTGACAAACTGAGACATGGATTTTCTAGAATACCCGCCACAGCGATGAAAGAACACGAGCATAGGGCAGATATGTTTACTCTATCCATCCCATAATTGACAGTGGACGAGTCTGCAAATCCATGTTTTGAATATTAAAGACCAATTTGCATCGTATCGTATTTAACAGCTGCAAAATTCAGACCACTTTGTATCACATTGTATTGTCTACACCGACAGCTGCAAAATATGGATCTTACCGAATATCTCTAATTCAATGCGTACTCACATTTCTGTACGATAAGTTTTGCATAATGGCATTTCTGTATCGACATGTTTGCAGAATGACTTAAAGACAACAGCAATTAAACTGTGATGGAAGGACAATTAAAGCGTTGGACGATCCACCTGGAGTGTTGTTTAATATTCTATCAATCCATTATTTTACACAACAGGTGTGTACTTTGAATCATTACGTAGTGTAACAAAGGGAAAAACACCCTTTGTCAATGTATGTGCGTAATTCTTGTACAAACAGACAGTTATAACTTTATTCAAGAAATGAACAAAAGAAAGATTCACGTTAAACTTCGGACAGTCTACTCAATGTATTACCAAGTATTTTTTACAAAACGTCCTGTTTCATTGCCTGGTCATGTGCCAAATCTTCATTTTGCACGGCGTCGCGTTGCTTTAATTACTGCCATTAATATGATCTTGACTTAAGTGCACTAATGCTATAAATAGATTCTAATAACAGAAGTTCAGGCTCGTTGCATTGATTACTACCGTAATTTCGAAGCTCGGGTCAATGGTTTATTTTGTTACAATTCATGTAGAATGACTCTTGAGCGTTGATTAATGATTTTATGGTATACCTCATTATGGAATGATACACGAAAATAGCCCGCCACCAAGTCAACAGTTTGACACGATAACAGCTCGGAAAACTAGATAAATTTTAAATGAGTCGTCTACGGGTGCGCACATTTTAGGGAAACCGCGTATACGACACTTCTAGTGTCGTCTTCCACCAAGACGAATAATGCAAGAGAGAAATTTTCGATTTCTTAGCAAAGAAAAGGTTGACAATGTTAAAAATAGACATATTTACTGGTTGAATTCGTAAAACAGAACTGTTCCAGGGCGACTCAGAGACCGAAGGGGAAACAAATGTACGCCATAGCCTTCATGACCATTCAACCTGAGTAAATTATACACTAATATTTCTGAGATGTTTACAACTGTTCCCATGGGAGAATCGAATTGATAACAGAAGAAGCGGAACGAGCCAGCAAGTAGACCCTTAAAATCCAACCCACAGAACACACATGAAGATGAACAGTGACGATGTTTAGCACAAGGCGGCCCGGCATTGGTGCATGTAAGATCAGAAAGAAACACGTTTACGATTTTTCTTTTCTGTCACAGCTTGGTCGTTGTCCCGGAAAAAAAATTTATATCTCATTTCCGATTTACAATAGCAGAATTACGAAAGGAATTTTCTCCGCCAGGATAGTAGGCATTAAGGAACAATAGTATTTAAAAGCACACATCAGCAAGATCAACATGAATTTGTGAACATTGAGGTAGTATGCGCCTCGAAAGTGAAAGACTTTAACTTTTGCTAAAAACTCTCATAAATAAAACTTTCAACCATTGTCCTACCAAATTGACAATAAAAATCAAGGGTCACCTTGCAAAGTTTGGAATTTAACGATACAAATTACTCAGCATATTTGAAATCCAAATTGGCCGCCATCCCTGTGTGAACTCTATGGAGTAAAAATAAAATTTACGATTTTCAAAAAATAAGACGGTGAGAGTTTTTCTTTCTCCAAGTGCTTTAAAATGAGCCCCTACAAGTGGTAGATCAGAAAAGAATTGTAGAAATTATGAGAGAGTATGAATATTTGCCCCCGAGGCTCGTTCTACATTAATAACGAGGAGGCAAGAGCTTTTATAAGAATACTTATAATGGCAGTCAGAAGCAATAATTAGCATGATGAACGAGCTACTGATATGCGCAATTTAATCTATTTGCGACAAGAGCAATTTAAATACTGCAGTAACATCAATAACTACGCGAATGGTATTCTTTCGTACATTTTTGCATAACAAAACATTAAATATAAGACGCTGCTCTCTGAAAGCCACGTGTACCTGTCAAAAGTCGTGACGCTCACGATTGTGAAGATTCATCATTTTCGAAACGGACTTGCCCTTTGAACCTTCATCCTCTAATTACACTCTCAATACTTACAAAAGCGGACAGTTTTGTTGTGTTTGTTTGTTTCCTGAAAGGTTACAAAAAAGTCCACACACAAGCTGATGTCGATCAGAAAAGAATACTGTGTTTTTCAGTATAATTCAATAATAATTATATATGGCCTTATTTAATGGTAGTGCAGAACAGAGGGAAAAGAAAAGCCTTTTCCATTTTGACAATAATAGGAATTTCTATTGCTATTGCTGTTAGCGATGTTGTTCCTCTTTATCGTCAAAATGATGATGACGATATTAATAATTATGTTGTTGTTGTTGCTGTTGTTGTTTATGATGCTGATGACGATGCTGATGACGATGATAATGATGATGATAACATTGTCGTAGTTGCTGTTGTTGTTGTTTTTGTTTTTGTTGTTGTTGTTGTTGTTGTTGTTGTTGACGTTGTCGTTAATGGTGATGGTGATTAATTATGATAATGATGATGATAATTATGATGATGATGATGACGACGACAACGACGATAATGATGATGATGATGATGATGATGATGACTATTATTGCTTCTGCTGCTGCTGCTGCTACAACTACCTCTACTTATACTAATACTAATACTACGTCAGTATTTATGATGATGACTGTTAGCATTGTCATTAGCAGTCGCGACTAGCTGTTGACAAGGGAAAAGGGACTGTGGGTGGCAAATACATTTTTAATCGGAATATCAGAAATTTAAAATAATAATCAATTATTCCTATTTGCCAAATTACATCAATTCTGTCTCCATAGTTTTCGTGCAATAAGAAATCAATTCTTCATTTTCTAAAACAGATTAGGAGTTGTTACACAATAAAGGATTATTTTAAAATATTGCTTTTCAGCAATAAGTTGAGACGTCAATATTATACAAATGGTATTGAGGCTTTTGAGCAAAGATCAAGTATACATGGTTAGAATTCACCTCACAGCAGACGTGATTAACCTCAATAAGGGGATACACGAGGAAACGGTTCAATTATTTTCAATAACCTGAGCTGGTACGTTTGTCCTTCCGAAACGACATTTCTGTCTCGCCGTATTGACTGCTTTGTAGTACGGTGGTACCGCTACTTTCGTTGGTGTCAGTAAACAAAATGAGTGATTTCAATAAGATTAGTGATATATGCTCTTAAAGTTGCCGATTAAATAGAATGCAGGATCAGTCGATTAATCTAAAATCACATCATACGTATATACAGGTGGGTGTTCCATCTAGCGGTCTGATTTAAAATCATTAAGGGCGCTTGTCTCGCCATTGAAATGTGAGACGTCTGGAAGATTGGCTTTAGGTGGATTAGTTGTGGGTGTCTAATCATCATGCCAGTTGCATTATTTATATACGATACCGTTCTTTGAATACTTAACAAAGTATACCATTCACTTTTGAAATATTTACAGCTTTGTACATTCCCTCCACATGACATCATATTTAGATCTGGTAAAGTACAGATAAAGTGTCATTGATTGCCACAATTTAAAGAAGTTGTCATTTTATGACATCGATGATCGTTACGTTGGACAAAGAATTATGAAGTGTGTGGCGGTGTTCAATATTTTCGCGCGTGACGGAATATTGTACCGATAAACCATTCTAATAATCTTCAAAAAAATGTCAGGCGTAATTCATAATCAATAACTTAACCATTTCTAACAAAAATATTGCATTCGAAAGATCACCTTTCCTGATGATGCTTTGAAGGCACTATTTAATTTTCTATTAAACGGTGAAGATTGCATTTAGGGCGCTATCATTTATTATGAAGGGGTGGGTTGGAGGTATTGGGGTCATATTCTGAAAAGTCTTTCGGGGTTGGGGCAGGGTCAAATTTGCACATTTTACATTTTTAAAATGAACACAATTTCTTAAATCCTAATTCATCGGTGACAAAGAACAGAAATGTGCATAATGCAATGAGAACTGCCAATAGCTGAAAGGAACATTTCAACTTGTAAAACAGCTAAGAACTTCATTTTCACTAATTTGAAATTGTCATCACTATCCCTTAAGAACAACATTCATAAAGGAAGTGAGTCAGATATATGATAAAGTTTAGTGAAAATGGCATTTTTGCACGTTTTATCTATGTATGAACTACAACTCAAAATTCCACTTCTTGATAAAGCCTGCAATGTGTAAACCATTCTTGAATTACGTTCAAAGTGTAAATGCAAGCAAAATAAATACTAGCTGAGCATACACACTAAATCTGTATTAACAGGCTCTTAAACAAGGAATGTTTTGCTTTATGCAAAGCTGTAGTTGATACAAAAGTAATAAAATATCGTTACAGTATCTCTACTTCTAAAAAATCAAAACAATGTGTGTACAAATAAAAATACCTGAAATATAAATTACCCACCGACCTAACACTGAGGAGAGAATTGTAAGTTGCAATAAGTGTTTTATGAGCTTTTGATTCTCTCTTTGTGACAATGTTAGTGTGAGGAAACATCACTTGACTGGACTACCTCAGAGGTAGTATAGTACCCTGGCTCTCATCACTTAATCTTTCATCCCTGGCTTCACCAAGTTGCCTAGCAACATAACCTCTCAGTTCACAAGGCAACGGATGATGATGATGATGATGATGATGATGATGATGATGATGATGATGATGATGATGATGATGTTTTTAATGTTCTAGACAGTGATGGTGATACAGACTCTATTGACTCTTACAACAGTGATAATGATAGCGACGCTGCAACTGAAATGGGCATTTTCTAAGTAATACAGTCAGGTAGATCGTGTACAACTTGGAAATCATGGTATCATTATTAAACAATGTATTAAAGTTGGATTGTTTGATGTCTCCAGCACACAAAAGAATCCATCAAAATAACTTAGTGTCTGGAATAACTTAATGTCTGGTAATTGCATGCACAACATACTTGTATCAAAATCGAAAGAATTTACAAGGCTACAGTAAAATTCAGGAAAGGAGAGGGTCATGTTCAACAAGTTTGGTAAAGGGAGCCATATTAAGAAATAGGAATTCGGCGGACGTTTCAAACTACGGACATGCTCCGATTTCCTCCTGCCGCACCTCTCCCCCCCCCCCCCCGCCGATGAAATGAAAGCTCCCTTACGCTACGTCACCCCTGTGCAGCCAAACGATTTGCATTGAACAACTTCGGATAGAAATAAAGTAACAAAACGAATCGAAGCGTGAGACAGGGATTTACTTGCATGAACTAACGCAAAAGTGTTACATCATGACACAAGGGAAGTCCAGATACAAACTGCACTTCCATTTATTGTTGTTGCTTTATCTTCGCAGAAAACCTGCTCCCCGCGGGCACTGAGACGTCTGCCCAAACCGACAGAATTCATCTCTGCGTATCTTGAAACACTATCAAGAAATTGCGCCAACTCCATTGAGAATACTTGTAGATTTCAAAAACAGAGAACGTCGTCACGCAAGATTGGCTGGGGCAATGGCTTTAGATTGCTATCGCCAGGACAACCGGAAAAAGTAGTTCTTATCTTACAATTTTGGATATCAGCGTTGTTTAATCTCAGCTGTGATGATTGATTTAGAAAGTATCACTTCAGAATTTTAAAAAACTATTTTTTATTTTGAGTCAAGATAGCTTAAGTGATAATGATACGATTGCCAAAATATTATTTTTTAATCCATTTGTCTACTAATTGAGGAAGGTCAAGTGAAAAAGTAGGCCTCGTACGGGAGAATTTATATCAGCGCCCAGTTGAGATGAAAACAAACCACGCTTTGCTTGCGGTGGTGTTCTATACAGAATATTCTCATGACAGCGTCTCAACCTTTCCCGCTGATTTCTCCCGGCCCATTTCTGTCACGTGATCACCGGCAATTATCATTATTCATAACTTGACAAAAAAGCAAGATTGAGCAAATTTCACTGAAAATTGCGGTAGATTGCGGGATGCATAGTTCGAATCATTTGTCGTGTGTATGGGGAGGGCTTAATATCAGAAAATTGCGCTCCATTCTGAAGGCCTCGTTGAATTTTCTTCCTCTGACTGTACTCTGATTGAATTCCTATTTTCTTCTTCTGTTGACTACCTTTTTTCCAAAGAATATGACATTTTATTCAAAGCCAAATTATCAGCTTATCCGGGAAAAAAATGATTCAAATTTTTCCATCAGTCATTTATAATTCTACCTAGCGCACAAAAATATAAAGAGTTTTGGAACGCGAGTCCAGGATTCCTATAAGTATATACTCAGGTTTTGATAAAATATATAAAGCAGATGATAAATCAATGAAACCATATTAGTGATATCAATTTCACTGCACCATATCTTCCATTCGGTTTTTATCTGTCGAAGAATATGAACAACTCACATTTCAAATCTGCCTAATGATGTGTATTGCATTACTGAAATATGATTATCGATTTCTTTGGAGATATGGAAGATTGGTTTTGGAGTTACAATCACATGTACGGACTTTCATTACTCTGTGCGATAAAACAGTGTATTCGCATGTAAAAGTTTGTTGTCATTCCACAAAAGGGATATTCTCAAATCTCTTATTGTGTCGAAAACGAAAGGTTAGATTGTGCGGTTTTTCTGGCATTTCCTTTAGGAATTCCGTGAACGTTTTCGAAGAAAGCGGTAATTTTGTCCCACGTTGATGCACGTCTGTATGATTCAAACATCGGATAGATCCATGCCTACGTCATTGCAGGTTTTCTCTGCCGTATCGTCTCAGTTGAGCGGCTTTTTGAACGTAATTATTTGGATACGGCCGTTATCATATCTGAATTGTTATCTTTAAACTCTTTGACATTCTGTCGATTTCACAGCAAAGCCTAGCCCGCCCCGAGGCTTCTCTGCGTTCAGAATGCCAAGCAGCGCAGCACTTGACCGCACAGGTGATTATCTGGGTAATTGGACATCAGTTTTAAAGAACAAAACAGACATCATGTTTCTTTAACAGAATGCCGGCGAAGTAATATTTTTTCTCTTGGAGATCTGCCCGACAATTTTTATCGGTGACGGGAATAATAATGACATGTTGCAAACTTGAATTATGCCTGACGGCAGGACACAATGCATAGTCGTTGGTATTAAACACTACTTAACGACAGTCATAAAAAGAAACGGTTTTGTTATTTACTACGCATGTTTACGTTGGACGTAATACAGGAAACTTAAGGTAGAGTATATCATTATTAGAAGTTATTGAATAAAAGAAAAATTGTGAAGTGAAGTGATGTTGTTCCGAACTCCGTTTTTATAAGAAAGGGAACTGCGGTTCAGACTTATTGAATCCGACTTAACTGTCATCTCGAGTCTCTCTCTCTCTCTCTCTCTCTCTCTCTCTCTCTCTCTCTCTCTCTCTCTCTCTCTCTCTCTCTCTCTCTCTCTCTCTCTCTCTCTCTCTCTCTCTCTCTCAGGTTTAAAGATTGGAATGATCTCTACACCGTGTGAAAGAAATATGTGTTGAGGTATTTGAGCGGCAATGTTGAATGATTGTGTATAATAGAATGTTAGAGATTTGACGAATTCCGAGACTACAGCACAGACTGTCTACGAGAAAAGATGAATATACCGAGAAAATTCTGAGTTCGATGACTTTTGCGATCTCAATTTAGCTAGAGGCCCACTGTAAAATTCAACGAGTTGTGATCTTTGTACATACGTGATATCATGTGGGCGATCGTGATCAGCCCGTGTCGGCATCGTCAGTAGGGTGACGGCGACCATGACTTCAACGAGATGAAACATAGCGTCGCTGATGATGTCTGGCAAAGAAGCGATGATAGATCCGATATACTGTGTGTATCCTCCACACTCATCAAAACTGAGCACAAGTCTGTCTCTGTGGTAGGCGTTTGGTAAATCTTGCAATAAAACGCTGCCTAGAGAAGTGATATTACATCGTCTCGAACACTGCCAGCCTAATAGCCGCCTATACATGATAGATGGAGAGCCAATAGATATACCCTCATTACTCATTCATAATTCAGTGCAAGGGCTGACTCGGCCAACTCGACCACTCCCCCTCTGTGAAAATCGACTCGTCCAGGATTGCATTTAGCACGAATCTTGCCATGCCTGTTTTTTTATGAGTGCGTGTTACTTCAACACTTTCATAGCAATAATTGAACTCGCAGCTCAACGACCTCGAGTAGATTCATAACACCGCGTTATTGTATGCAAAATGAAAGCGGAAACGATGTTACTCGATACTACTTTCTAATTTCTTCAGGTAATTTCCTCGGATAATTATTTTTGGCGGGAAAGCGTTCAGCAGGTGTGAGATGGATCGCTGTAGAACATAAGTTGATCAGATAATAAAAAGGACACGAGTGGTCAATTTCTTCAGAGCTTTTGTTTCCTTATGTTCTGATTCGGTAACAAATCATCAATTATTTCAAAATAAGTTAACTCCTCGGCTCCAGCGGCCAACAGTGTTGATATATAATGAAACACTACACTTTCGCTGATGTGCAAGAGTTCTTGCCCTTAATTTATTTATCCTACATGTATACAGCTTTGTACGACACTTACAGGAAACGATTCCCAGAAGGCGAGATTTTTTTATGTCTTTCATTTTAAATTTATACTTGCGAGACAAACAGCCCAGGATGACGTTAGCTAAATTAAGCTATCATCGATGCATTTTTGTGTTGTTCGTTGAAAACATATAAAAAAGAGCAAAGAAAGAAAATCTTTCTTGATTCATTTAAAAATCATATCTGAATGCATGGTGATCAGCATGTCCATTCAGCACGTATGTTTGCAAGGCCGATATTAATGTGCATTGAGACATCTTCAGGGAATACCTTAAGATAATATACTCATTTTCGAGATTTTGATTTCTTTTATATTACCTATATTGTCGACGGCAAATAGCCAGACTAGATGTAGATTGAATGCCCGACTCGTTAAAGGTATACTGTTACCTGTTCCAATTATGCGATAGTTACCATGAAAAGAGAAAATCTAACCAATCACAGATTTTAAGCGGATGGCCGCTTTTTAAAAACAGCGCCCTCACATGGGCATTTTGAATACTAAGGAACGCCCCTTTTACCATATATGGGCATATTTAGATTATAGGTGACTATATACCTTCAGTGCTGAACATCATCGCGGACTCGCTAGAGTTCCTGACTCACTGTCAGAGTATGGTGAATTTACCGCCAAAGATTGGTCGTGGTGTTGTACTCTTGAGCAAAGCTCTAATACTTTATTAATGGACGATGTTTTCCTACCTTTCTATGATGGCTAGAATATAGAAGTTGACTTGTAGTGTTGGTACAAGCGTTCGTTATTGATAAGTAAGTGAAAGGTGTTCTTACACCACATGTTTAGGGTACGAGTACTTTCGTTGTATAAAAAATCCAATAGTCATGACAAAGGAATTCTGGACAGGTAGTCAACGATAATATTATATAGACTACTCAGTCATGGATGCAGGAATATTTTGGGATAATTATTGAAGTGGCAAGTCTTAGTACTTATTAGTACTTCTTGCACAGAAACTTTATAATTAATATCTAGTCACAATTATTATGCAATTAACAAAAATAATGTATATGATAAAAAGTAAAGAAAAAATGTACGTGTAGACTGCTATCTCTTTTCATCGCCATACAATGTCCTAAATAGTTCTAGTCTCGTTTTAATTGAAATACCGATTGAATTGAACAGACCTTAACGAGATTGCAGCGACTAATCAGTTCTCCCTACTCTGTACATTAATTGGAAATCCAAATGCAGCAAAGAGGATGATGGGCAGGCACAGATACATTTCAGTGAGTAATGAGCAAATTAAACTGCAATATATTCTGAATGTCAATTTAATGCTCTGTGCCGGTTTTTAAGATAAAGTTTCTGCGTTTAATGGTATTTCCTTAGGCAGTTCAGTGACGTGCGTCGAGCAAGTACCTCTACTTTCAAAGGGAAGTCAGAAGAATGGTTCGATATTGGATATGTCAGTCGATGGATATGAGAGATTGGTGTAATACAACGTAATTGCTCAGATTTTGTAGTTATATCGATTAGATTTGAAACTAAACTATTTCAGTTTAGAGAATTCTCGAGAAGCAAGCAATTATTCATTCATAATCTGAATCTTTCAAGTTTCCCGTTAATTTCGCCCGTTTCGCTTGCTCTTTTTTGTGCTACTTCCAAAAATATTATCGAAATGCACTGTGTTTGACCTGTGAACATACCTCGCTATAGGCTTGGTGCGTGCCTTTCTTCAGTATCTACACAGTTAGAGCATGGCCTTAATCGTTCATCGTCTCCTCTTCGGCAAAACGGGTATGATCTCGAGATCTTCAGCATCCCTCTGACGTCACCGTGCGACATGATGAAATTACCTCATTGAGGCAGAAACAAACCAAAAAACATAACCCCTCGACTTTTTATGACGTTAACTTTCATTCTGACGTAATTTGATTTTATTCTCAAACAAAATTGTCCAATTTCGGGCAATACTGTCTCCCTAAATGTACATTTCTATTGAACCTACTATCCACTGATTTTTTCTTCCAAAATACAGTGTCATCCGCTAAAGTGATGATCTCTATTTCCCGTATATTTTACGGCCAGAATTGTCAAGTAAATGAGGAGCTTGGTATTTATAAAAACGACTTTTTTAATGATCCTGAAATTTCTACATTTGGCCACGGAAGATGATATTTGCTACATTCATGTTTCTGCAACATTCTGTAGGGCACGCTCATTGTCTAACATCAAAGTTCTGTGATGTCGTTTGGTCGGAGGTGGCGCTGCTCTTTCGAAATATATATTGTGAAATGCGACAGAAATATTGTCTTCTTGGATGCGTATTTAATATTGTATTTGTAAGTTAGAAAATAAATTGGTTTTTTTGGTTTATCATCTTGTTTTACCCCTCTACTCTTTGTTATTTTTTTCACATTATCTCCTTTGCAAGGGGATAATATTCATCCGTCAATGTGAGAAAAAATGCTGTATGATCAATTAGCTACTTGAGAACCAATCAATCAGTCAAAAGGATTTATATAGCGCAAAAATCAATTTTGAGGTATGTTCTAAGGCGCTTAACAAGAACACGAAGATCAAGAAGCTCTATCAAAGAGATGCGATTTCAAGTGCTTTTTGAAGATGTTCAAGGTTGGCGACTGGCAAAGTTCCAATGGAAGACTGTTCCACTAATCGGGAGCACATTTTATTTGAATTACCACAGCCTGAGTCCCTCCACGTCTGTGGGGAGACTGTGGAATAACCTTTCACGTGAGAAACTTTGTATTATTTCGTCCCTGTGACAACTTTCTAAATGATGTGATTAACTGTGTAAAGTGAATATATTCACAGACTATTGGCGTGTGGCAATGTCACCGCAAAAGAAAGGATATAGTGCGATAAATACTTAGATCACTCGCTTAGCTCAAATGAAGGTCACGTGTTGTTTGGCCAAATAGTCTTTCCGCAATTTGCGCCCAATAGACTATTCCCCTCGTATGCTTTATTCAATTTCCCCGTAGGAGTGACATGTTGTCAAAAATCTTGCTTTGATTTTACGTTAAAGAGAGCGCCCCCTACGTTAAGATATTATGTTGAGTTGTGTCGACACTGTATTACTGCAAGTTTAATTATATTATTAGTCCGTTACAACGTCCGTCATGAAGAGCGTCTACAACAACCGACTACTTTGACTCGGCCCGGGAATTTCAGAATTAAAAACAATATATATTTTGTCAAACGGCCTGTAAAATTGTAGCACGGGTAGTTAATATTCACATTAGAATAGAAGTTCTGACCTCTTAATACTCATTTTTAAATGAAAAAATCATCTTTGAAGGTGCGCTTGTTGGTATTTCCAGTTAAGGGAGAATGTGCCTCGGGAGCAGACATCCGGACTCTTAAATTTTTATTAAATAAATAAAATAAAATAAATAAACTAAAATATTAAATAAATATAATTCTAGTTTGATCTACCACTTGTTAGGGCCCTTTTTAAAACTATTGGTGTACGAAAAGTTTTCACCGTCTTAGTCTTTTCGAAAATTGAAAATTTTATTTTCCCCTCAGAGTTAACGCAGGAATGGCGGCCGTTTTGAATTTCAAGTATCGTTCATAGTTTGTTTCTTTAGTACCAAGATTTGCACGGTGACCCTCGATTTTTATTCTTGATTTTGAAAGAGAATGGTTAAAAAATTGCTTGAGGAAACTGCAGTTTGAGCAAAAGTTTAATTAAGTCATTCATTTAAGAGACACCTTAACGGCGAACTTCCTTAAACGTTTGTATGAATATTGTTTATGAACAACCAATTAGCAGTTCTGCAAACGTAATGGCATAATTTTTTGTCATCTCAATATGGGAAGTATCTCACATCTGGTTGGCGTCTGTCATAAACAAAGGCAGACTCACCATTAGGTTAGTGCTAGAGGGCGCTCTTTGTTCCGGGCAAATCTTTGTCCGGTCATCGTAGAGTTCCTTTCTCTACTGAGAAAGGAACTCTCGTGATGACGAACAAAATGGTCATGAAAATGCATTCAAATATCATTCGAAAAGGCATGTGGAATGGGCCCAAATTGATTGGGAGGGCACGCCTACATCCATCGAACAAAAACCGTTTAAAATCGGCAGGGCAATCTATATTTTGAGAGTGCTGATGGTAAATGTCATTCTAAAATCAAAAATTGCAATTGATATGCTCCATTCATCCGAAAATAGAAGTGTCTTAGCACATTCATATTTGGAAACATTGAGTCTGTCACGTTTACTTATAACTTATAATAAATGTCATGTTTATTTATAACTTATTGTTCAGCAAATTAAGGACAAACATGCTATATGCATGAATTTCAAAGAAATTCCTTGCACACCATTGCTCATATGATTGGCGTTGAGGCTTATATATATATATATATATATATATATATATATATATATATATATATATATATATATATATATATATATATATATATATATATAATATATATATATATATTTTATATATATATATATTATATATATATTATATATATATTACTGATCTATAGTTTATGTTTACACAGCTTCGATGCTCGTTCTTATCATTGTTGAAATATATGCGTGGCATGGTTTTGCGATACAGTGAACTGAAACATGAAAATATAAAGTCCCTCAGTGGTCACTCTAGTTACATACATGGAGATGTAAGTCCTAGGCAACCATTTGCATACTGCAGAGTCGCTAACAACATTTCTTTTTACAAAAGCTGATGTCACTTAAAACGTATAGGTCTTATCCTATACGTTCGCGCTACAATATGACATTAAACTTGTCCAATGATCATTTTCATTCAAGGTAATATATTATCAGGTCCATGGGACATTGTGATTTACGAAATAAAGTAGGACCATCCTGTGGATCATGTCACTGTATGGCCCTGACAGCTGGTAAAATAACCATGAATGAGCTTGGCCGGTAGAAAATGTCCGGCCCGTGAACAAAATGTGTGTAGTGAAAGGCTTATTCAGCAAAGACCAGACAAACAATACCGGCAGTTTTTCTCACGTTCAACGCACTTCAAATGAAAGTATATGCAACTCGCCAAATACATGTTAGTAATAAGCATCTTGTCTTTGTTTTCACACACAAACATCTTTTTACTTTCAACATCTGATTTTCAGACATTCTGTCTGGATCAAACAGTTGAACTTCAATTTCACTACGCTTGTAACTTGTTTTTCACAAATTTACCACATGAGTGAAAAGTGCGCTCTGACCTGTGGGTAAAATAAATGCGCACATAAAAGACCTACTTCCTTCAACGTTCGTACTAATTTATCTCTTTCGATGGAATTCAACTTCAATACACACATCCATACACAAATGAAACACTTTCACATGATTAATCTACGAAAATTGGAAGTATTTGATGATTCATAATAAAAAATATGATGATTTTTTGAAATATGATGAACTTTTGAATATACGATCTGGTTTGATGATAAAATCTGACATGGTACCTCATTTGCCTGCCGTTGGTTAATCGTCCTTTTTAAGTTACAGTGAAGCTGTTTTAAATTTTATCATGAAATGGGTACACAGAACTTGCTTATCCGAATAATCGTCGAGAGTTCCGAGTCCCAACTCATTGCCGATGAAAACGAAAGACGGATAATATTTGTGAGTCTATACATAGTCTATTACATAGCCAGTGGAAATTTTTCAACTGTCTATCTATAGACTATCGCCCATGCTAAGATAATTTGGAAAATCATGATACAGCCTAAATATAGAGGAATGTGTTTATATTTGTTTCAGTGAGAAATGCGCTCTCAGGTAATAAGGCGGGCAGAGGCCAACTGCATGGCTGTGCGGGTATATCGCACAATCCATAGCCAAACTGGAAAAAGGAGATGTGAAACAGAGATTTTTAAGTTGATCCTCGAATTGCATATTCATGAGTACACTTTCTTTATTGAATGCGGACAATGGGGCCTTTTTAATGGAAACAGTTGTCAAGCAGGCACCTCTCTGACCTCCAAGGACCTCTCAACTTTCGGCTAAACAGGAACATTCTTTACGCGTAGTCATTTGTATAGCCAATTGAACCACACGCTAAATTCCCTATTGTTATGCAGATATGAGGTAAAGCCATTCACGGCTGGCCAGTCGGTGTTGGCTCGCTGACAAATGCACACGATCACGTCCCCTTCAATTGGCGACGACACGGTTCTGTATTTTGATCACTGGCTTGGTGAGTGAAAACATGATCTGAAAATGACCGAGCCGAGCACACCTGACGCACACAAGGTAGGTAATATTCCAGTTTATTGAGGTTGAGAGTTTTTTTCTGGAATGTGATATCATGTTCGGTGAAAGGATTAGGCCGGCGAAAATCGGTAGGATCGATTCTAAGCGAGATCGATTCTACTCGATTGTATGTGAACTGCCTTGATTTCCTGAAAGCAACAGTGTTGGCACCATAACCGGCTGAGTTGGGCCTTGAGGGTGGGGCTTTGTCGTGGTACATTCTGTACAACATGTTGACGGAAAACTTGATCCACTCATATATATTTCTCTACCGCAAACGTGCTCTCAAAGAAGGGATCTCATACCGGAATATAAAAACACAGTCGCGGCGTTTTACCGCTGGGAAATGCTGTAACTCGCTGAATTGTCGATATATATATATATGCAAACGATCAGTTCGTATAGAAATTTAACAAAGAAAGTAACAAATAGCGGGTCATTATATATGGCGACTTGTTTGTTGTTTCGACCATGGAGGTACTACCTCCATGTTTCGACACAGTTTTGTCCGGATATAGTCACTGTGATAGAGCAGTTTTGAAAACAGTATACAGAAATAAGGCATAGGAAACTATGTTCGGCCTCATCTGAACGTGCATGAATAAATACTGTTGGTATAATGAGTTATGCACGATCATAGCTACGTAACCTCGTCACTGAAAAGTTGTCAGTTGAGAGAAAATGATGAATTGTTATGAGTCACCGTGTCATGACGTCGGGAAACCTCTCTACATGGATGAGTTAGAGACGCCCGACGCGTTTTACCTCTTCCAAATTATGCTCATTTTCAGTACAGCTGCAACCGCACGACTTAAAAATAGACTAAGAACACGCCTCATCTCACTCAAAGAAAGAATATACTATTTGGGAAAACCTGAATCGTTGCATAATAGCATTGTACCGTCAGACCCCGCTAATTGTACCTTTATTCGTCTGGTAGTTCGAACAATACCTCAAAATCCTTCCATGAAAGGATTCTATGCTGTTTGAATTGTAATTACATGGGAAAATATTGAACATTGTGTTGTTCGATAGACCTGTGTGACGCTGGCCATGAAAGGCGCGTGTATTTATTCCCCTACACGAAACTAAGACCAGTAACTTTCACATTGTAAATAGTAGTTCTATGACGGAACTGCTGACGAGTAACGAATAGAACCGACCGACGATTCATGAACGAACAAGGTCAACGGTTTCGTGAATATGCCTGCAGTGATAACCATCGGTAACGGAGATGTTGGTTTTTCCCTTGCTGCCGGTTCAACGTAAAGTGGGCAAATATTTCAACGGCGCTGTTTGAATGGTTTTGAACAATTGTATGGAATGTTTTCCGCGGAGTCAACATTCCACAAAAACCAGGTACGGATTAGACACGTTTACTGAGAAAACATACCATTTGCCCAAAGACCCTTTCGACAAGCAGAAGGTCACGTGTGTCCTCCTTGTCCATGGGATCAGCTCTTGACAGTGTATATCGCCGTTCAAATCAAAATATCTCTTCACAATCGACAGGACGACAAGTGAATATAAAATTTTTGAATGAAAACGTGTCCCAGAAAATTTTCAAATACCTATGACCTTAAGCCTGGCTCTAAAGCCTGCCACGTGACCCAATCGAACGAACATGCCTTTAATACAAACATCTGAGATCAGTGCCCGAATATCTACAGGAAACGTCTCCTTCAAATATCGGCATCACTCTTCCAACACCCGCATACTTTAGTCTTCCACTGCGAGTCATATCTCTCCTGCGTCAACCTGAAGTAGTTTAATCGATGAAAAGGGCTATTGTTACAGTATATTTGCATTTCACTTTAATCAACAATTTCTTTCTGTAACCAAACTTTCCTTATTTAAAACCCTCGGACCCTAATTGTGTTGGTCGCACCCAATTTAAAAAAAAAAAACAAATTGTAAAAAGTTCCGACCGACCAACTCCATTTACTAATGGAATGTCAACACAAAAATATATTTGTTTGACTTAACATATTAATATTGAGGCTGAGATAAATGTGTCACTGGTTCCGGTAACTAGACTTACCCTTTTTTATTTTTCAACTCTAAATATTTTTTCATGAAAATAGAAGGTTACATCAGGTTAGTCCAGGAAATACTATTTCATAGGTTTGATGATCGATTTGTTGTGTTCGTTTAACCAACGCTGGCAACTTCAACACGGAGTATATACCAGGGTGGCTGGGAACCCGTCCTCCCATTCTTGAAAGCTTGAAGAGCCCACTGTCATATTTGTTTGTTTTGTATAGTTATTGTCAAGAAAGATGTTGCTTACTAAGAGCCTGGCATAGGAATGGACCGAGTACAAAAACAAGCTCTTTTGAAGGGTATTAAAGATGATTAAAGTAATGCAATGTTGATCACGAATTGTCAAGTTAGTTCAAAACTCGCCCCTTCTAGTAATTTCATGAACCCTGCAGCTCATCGATCCATGAAAGCACACTTTTCGCCTGAAAGCAAAGAATCCATTCATGAGTGGACACATTTACCGATAGTGCTTATATATCTTGGGAATGAGAAAGCATAAAACGTATGCTGAATTTAAACACAATACATACTTCTGTTCAACTACACGGCATAGTCGTTAGGGTGTGTCTGCGATTATGATAGAAGTTGATGTGTTACACAAACTGAAAGGGTACCGTTTATCGACCTGTTTTCACGGCAAAAATCTTAATTTTCGCTCTTCCGTCCACCGTCTTTATCCACTAAATGCACCATAGAATAAACACAGCTTCTTATCACTGGCAAGGCACTCGATAACACAATACTTTACTATGCAAAGTAAGCCTGCAACTACAACACTAATCTAAAAATAAAATGAAACAAAATAAAATTTTGCTTGTTTGACACAACAGTCATGTAAAATTTACTGTTTATTTGGATTTTAAATATGTCAGTTGTTATTCTATTGTAAAACAGTTTACCAGATGAAGTGCATTCAACACCTACTATCGATAAAAAGCACATTAAATTTACCCGTATAGTAAGGCATTCATACTATGTTTATAAATACAGCGCACTGTTTCCCCCTGTAAACTCAGTGTCATAGAATGCTGCCCTTTGAATGCTCTATAATTCAATAATTAATTGCCATCAAAATATAACATGACTAGATGTTGGTTAGTCAGGTATTCACCGTTTCCCGACAGATGTTTTGTTGTCTATCGGCGCTTATATGCTAATTTACTTCAAAATTTCAGGCCGCGGATCTCAACGCTGTGGTAATCAGTGACGGCCTTGGGAACGTCAATACGTCAAGTACTACAACGTTGAACAGAGCCAGTAGTGATGTTGTAGTGTATCGCCAGCCTGCCGGCACGACCGATTACTCTTACCCTGGCTATACAAAGGATTCGACGACGAAGAAGGACGTCTATCGTGCCTGCGGTTGTGTCTTCATCTTTCTTTTCGTGTGCGCATGCGTTGCTGTCGCTCTGGTTTTGGTGTATTTGTGTAAGTATAGTAAGATGTGCTATTTGTCTAACCCGTCCAAATGCTTGTCTTGTGTAGTTTTAGTTGTAAGGCCATAATTGTCAAAGTACTTGTGATAACAATAAAATTGAAGAGGTTGGTTAATAATAGAGAATTGTTTATGTTTGAAACAATACGATTAAACCAACTTGTCATCATAAATTTTTATAGTTGGCGTTAAATGTCAGTTATAGATGTAATTTCTACCCTTTTACAACTGGTTAATGAGGTGACATTTTCTCACTGTCTTCAGGGAAGAGGGCTCCAGACGGAAGTCGCGAGAATCCAACAGAAACATCAATCAGTAAGTTCTAATTTTTCATTTTCCTGAAGCTACTTTTATATGTAGTAATCTGCACATAACGGTGACGTGTCTTTGAAGAAAATGATTACTTGTGTTAACAGAGTTGAACGACTGTATAAAGCATAGCTTTTACTGTTCGCTTTCAAGGAAAAATAAATGCCGAGGAGAAATTTGAATTGTAGAGGCTCTAACAATACCACATCCTCCTTGGGGTAGAAAATTAGTTTCCTTCTCTTTTCTTAAATGCGAGCATACCCGCTTGATTATGTCATATACTGCAGCTTAGTGTTGGTCAAGTAGGGCTTGCCCTTTGGACATAACTATTTATGCGTACCTGATACTGTGTGGATGTATAATCTGGACTGAGCACGTCCGATACCTTCCAGTTAGACCGATCCCTTCTAGCTAGAAGAAATTTGAAACTACCGTGACAAGGATGACGACTTATTTTAGACCCTCTACTTGACAACATTCACCCGAAGTAACAAACTGAATGTTTTCAATACAGGTGAAATATATTTCCGAGGATCGTTTTCGATAGTCAGTATCAATGGCACCGCCGCTGTGTTCATCGACGAATACAGGGACATCGATTCGGACGAATTTGTGGAACTGGCGGGCAGAGTTGAAGAAGCGGTAAGCGTGACGCTGTGCTTCTAGAGCACTTTAACGCTTTTGAGCGCCAAAGTTACACCTTTAGAAAACATACTCCGGTCAATTTTTTTCAGATTTTGGTCAAAATTTTGATAACAAACTGTAGCCAATGAAATGTGATGTGCATTCGGTCCAAAATTATACAAAATTACAGAAAATTTCATACAGATTGGTAAAGATGTTGCACTAAAATTTTGGTGAGAACAATTGCAGCACTCAAAGGGTTAATTTCTGAGTTTGCGCATTTTCTCGGCGGCAAAAACGTAATGGGATACTGAGGTCTACCCTGGGTCACGTGCCCTGTGAGGTTGATCGCAAACACATGCAATGATGTAAATGTATCGTGTAGGAAAGTAACGTGGAACTATGGCATGTTGAATGTAAAAAAAATATCGACGAAAGTCTTCTCATATAACGCACAGCCTGCCGTCTTTCAAAGTGTAGATATGCCTTTATTATTTGTAAATGCTACAAATGATTGTAGTTCATCAACAAATTATCGTTTTAGAAGTTCACTCACATGGGTACAGTTTTTTGTAAACGAGCATTACACCATTTACCAGTTTACCAACGCATAACAAGAACATGACATTGTATGAACAGTTTGACATCTTAAGCTAACAATATGTAGATTAGAGTTCATTTCCTTCGGAAATCATTGATGAAGCCGTCAAAAAAACGAAGGTAGTACCACCGTGGAGGTAACAGGACCCCTTTACCCCTATGGTACCACGTGTCACATTTTACGGCCCTCTGATCCATGATATGTTGTCACGTGCACGACATATATGTTCATTTCTGCATCTACTCGTAAGTCGGAGACACGGGTTTGCCGAGATCAATCACCATGATGCCTCTATGAAGGGGTAAATTGGCGCGTCAACACGTAATAAGACGCTATCTTTGTTTTTTCCGTCTTTGTCCACAGCTAGATAATACTTACAGAAATAGCAACATTTCGTCAGACTTCATGTACAGTGAGGTCGTGTCCTTTCGGTAAGTTGATCGTCCCAAATATCAATTCGTTAAAACGTGGTTCCGAGAGGAGCCAGAGTCTTTTGTCAAGCTACAATGGTTTAATTATAATCTTGTCATCTCCTTGTTGATATATCGGCAGAGAGACAACCTTAAGCTAACATTAATCACAATTTTTGTATTTTTCATGAGTAGTGTTGTAAGTGTTCTATCTTTGCCAGGGTCGAACCGGTAGCGAAACGATGATTCATGGAAAAAAGTGGTGACGCTATTTAAAAATTTTCAGAAATATGGGGTTACCTTGTTCTCCTTAAGTCCTGCGATTGCCTTTACCTGAAATAATGCACCATGTTTATTTTTATAAATACTCAGAAATGGCAGCATCATCTCAGATTTTCTACTGGCATTTGCATCACCTGAAGAAAGGACAATGAATGATTTCCAAAATGACGTCAGAGCAACTATTGAAGAATCTTTACAAGAAGGAACGTTTGACTTTGAAATTGATGTACAGTCACTCATTCTTGAAGGTGAATTGCGAGCTGACTCTTGTTTTTGCTGAAAGTGCAATGATACCTTTTTCTCCATTCAATATGTGAACGCGTGAAAATGATATATGATAGCCTGTTTCAATTATTAGGATAAGTAATTACAATACCCGGTCCAATTTTGTACTAATATCTTTTTGCATCTCAGGTCACGTCATCGCCAAAGTATTGTTTTATGGTTCTCAGCGCTGTTTGTTAGCTAATAATTGCACGCCCTACCAAACCATATATGTGTTTTATTTTATAACTTCCCTTTATTAGCACTGTTTCTCTGTTCAATACTGATAATTTCACACAGTCTACTGTCACCGTTATGTAACTGGTACTGACGTTTTATGTGATGAAGATGATGATGATGACGATGATGATGACGATGATGATGATGATGATGATCATAATCATGATGGTGATGGTGATGAAAATTCTTGTCTTTAACTATTTATTCCATTTCAGAGTACACTCCAACTCAACCAACTTCACCTCAAACACGTAAGTATTAAATACGGAGAGAATGAAAAGTTGTTGTAAAACGATGGTGGCGCTAACGACTAGGAATAAAATTATGAATAATGTAGCAGACGGATATATACATTTGACACCCTAAATCTATTTGCAGATTATTGTCGTCTTGGTTTTTGCTAGAATTTATCAGGCGGGAGCAAGTGCAAATAAAGGCTATATATCAAAGAGCATATATGAGTGCACACACAGTCCCCCACGAAGAACATAATTAAGAATAGTTTGGTAATTAAAGTCGCATGTTATTGTCAAATAATTACATTTTCAGCGTGTATTAATACGTTTAAACGTAAATATGGTCTCTCAACATATGTACGCCTTTGCACTTGTCGTTCAACTTAAATAAATAGATTTCAACTTTCAATTAGCTTTCAAAACTCCGTCCCTTGCACAGTAATACATTTATTCGATAAACAATCCATTGCGTCCACTGTCGAAGTCCTGTATATGAAGTCTGTGATTGGGGTTTATTTTCCCAGCTCAGTGCGAAGACGGAGAGGTGTCTTGTCGTAATGGAGGGTGTATAGTTGAAGAAGATCAATGTAATGGAAGGGGAGACTGCTCTGAAAACGAAGACGAGTTGATCTGTGGTAAGGCCTCCATTTATACATAATGGGCTTTTACTGACCAGTTTTTATCTGTTGAGAGACACACAGACAGACACACACAAAGACACACACACAGATTGGAGGTTGAGGTGATATGGTGCATTTGTGCCAGTGAAAGAATAAATATTTTAACTTATTTTATCACTCGATAACCAAAATGGTGTTAGCATTATTCATCCAATTATTCGTTTAGGTTCATTTTTCAATCGATCCTTGAAATATGCAGTCAGAGAAACGTAACCGAATTTTTACGTATTATTGGACTTTCAGTGAGTTTTGGCGAGAGAGGCGTGAGCAATGGTGGAGTAATCAACGTACGGATTGTCCAGGAAGTGTTTCCACTGTGTGCAGACAACTTGAATGAACTTGTCTCTGATATCATTTGTAAACAAATGGGATACAAGTATGTAACAAAGTGTAAACAGATGTGTGTCGTTGCTTTCTTAACTATGCGTAAAACATGATGGAGAAGAATGGCTTAAAGGGAAATTGGATTCAATTGAGCCTTATGAACTTTCTGTGAAATCCCCAAAACAGTCGTTATATTTGATTTGTAGCTATTTCTGTACATAAACACTTAAAACACGTATATTTCGCCCAAACAATTATGGAGAAAGAAATCATAAATAGATATTATAACTGCTGAAAGAATTTAAATGCATTATTTCTGATGTTACAAAGTTATGGCATATATGGCATATATGGCAACGTGGCTACTGAAGTAATGCGCAATTTAAGCGTTATCCAATAAAGTCCGACGATTTCATTTTCCCACATCCCCACATGTCAGTTTCCATTTTTTTACCTCATCAACATTATTACCGTTAACAAATGTAATTGCACATCCCCCACAACAGGAAGTCTATCAATTTCAAAACGGTTCCAGTCGACGGCGCGAATTCAAGTTTTGCAGTACTTTACGAGGATATAGGAGAGTCTGAGAGATGGCTGTCCGGCTTGGTACAAATAAGGTAAATCGTCATCTGATTTTTAAGACATTTTCGTTCACGTGAACTTTCGACGTTAGGGCCAGCCACATTGTCACAAAACTAGATTACTCAAAAAATATATAATAAGTAGTTTTATGTTTTGAAGCCCAGTGACCTTATTGTGTTTGAAGGATTGCCGCAGGTGTTATAAACGAAAAATTGCAATGCTCGTATAGAGGTTATAGGTTATATAATTTTACATGGTCGCTAAGGCAAAAAAAAAAAAAAAAAAGAAAGATCGTTTTGGTCACCGCGCGCGTCATTTCAGAACCTGCGCGTCATGTCTTTTTTTTGGGGGGGGGGGGGTTACATACTCATCTGTATACAGCTATCCTTGATATCCCTATTTGCATGTCCAAATATACTAAAAAGAAAACGGAAGTATTATGCAGCCAGTGATAAAAGACAATAACTGTTGCATCAATAGTGCCAAACCAGCATTGTTAGGAATGAAAAAAAGAAAGAAAACCGCGCCGTCGCCTCACTTTCGCTAAATGTCAAGGACAAGAAACAGTTTTTTTGGCCTAATGTTAAAAGACTTTGTGAGAGATGACATCACTAAATAACAAAGATTTCCCGCAATTTCTTAGAGAATGGTTATAAACATACTTCGGTGCAACCAATGGGTAGAGTCATCAGAATTGTTAACCAGTGCACTACTGCCTTCCTGTTTTCAGGTCCAACTGTACATCGAATATGCTGAGCTACGTACAGTGTGTGGAACACGGTAAGAAACACGCCCTTTTTTAAATTTATCTTATTCATTAATTCGCTTTTAGCCGAGGGGTATTTAAGATTAAAGTCGTTGCTAGGTGATTTGATGCTGTGGCAAGATGTAAAAAGAAAGGAAAATGTCAGAGTGTAAAAGATCGTTAAGCTACTGTAAAACCATTAATTATCACGAGAATTTAATTTCACTCACAAGGGTTTAAGTTCGCTAGTTTTTGCAAACAAAACAATTAATTCTATTGTTATTTAACATTTTTACTTGCATTTAATTCAGCTGATTTATGTTCCAGCGAGCAGAGCGAAATTAAATCCAAGTGAAATAACCGGTAATGCTTTAAAAAATCTTATATTGGTGGCGACATCTTTGTTCGTTTGGTCGTTTCGTTGTTATTTGTATTTTCTTTGTGGATGTTTTTACTTGAAGCATTATCAAGTGTCCACCATTGACAAATCTTCAGACACCGAAATAACTTTCCTAGAGGCGCATTCTATCTTAAGGTAGTATGCACCACGAAAGTGAAAGACTTAAACTTTTGTTCTAACATTCCTCAAGGAATCTTTCAATCATTAATTCTCTTTCAAAATCAAGAATAAAAATAGGGGTCACCATGCAAATTTTGGTACTAGAGAAACAAATTACCCAAGATTTACCGATATTAGAAATTCAAAATGGCCGCCATCCCTGTGTTAACTCTATGGAGAAAAATAAAAATTTTCGAATTTCGAAAAACTAAGCCAGTGAAAAGTTTTCTTTCACCAAGAGCTTTAAAATGAACCTCCACATGTGGTATATCAGAAGAGAATTGTAAAAGTTTGAGAGTCCGAATGTCTGTCCCCGAGGTGCGTTCTACCTTAAAAATGGTATTAGGCCTACATAATCGTTCAAGTGTACAAATTTTGTTAGGTGGACGGCATTTTCTTAGTCTTTTGCACACATAACAATTTGGTTGTCTACAACTGATTTCTGTTTATTGCAGATTGTGGAACGAGGCCGGCCATGGACGTGAGCAGAGGTCGCATTGTCGGGGGTTCCGACTCACTACCCGGTGAGTGGCCTTGGCAAGTGTCCATCGCCGAGTCGAGTCAATCTCACGCGTGTGGTGCAGCACTCTTGTCCGATCGATGGATTGTAACTGCAGCCCATTGCTTCCTTGATGAGAATGAGTAAGTGTTGAATTTCTCTCATGTTCTCTCCATTTACTTGTAATAAGTGATTTAAAAGTAAAGAGCCAAATAGAGAGTGTTGTAACATCTTGGTATTCCTAGACGGATGCGCAAATATCGTCGAACGGTTGATCAATGCACTGAAGCACATAAAAATTCAAGAGCACATGAAACTGCTTCTGGCGATGTGCAGCTTTTCGGAACCTCGTAACCAATTAGTTAGCGAAAACTCTTTTGTTTCTTAGAATACTTTGCAAACAGCCGACCAACAACTCGATAACTCTGGTTACAGACTCCCTGAAGTGCTTTTAATAACGACGATATCCAAACTTGAATCAGATACAATCTTCCGGCACGTTGCACGTTGGCAACTTCTTCATTAAACTTCTTGCCATTTAAAGTAAGGTGTTGTTTTATGAAACGTCATTAAGGATCATTACATTGACAGTGTTGCACTAATTGGTCAGCATTTGAAAGAGCGGGAAAGGATCATAAATATTGCATAAACGCCAAATAAAAAATACGTACGTTTCTGGTAACCCGACCTACCCTATTTAAAACCCTCGGACCCTAGCCCTTTTAAAAATTCACACATTATTTGCCAGATTTTGCTCCCTTTTTGATGAGTCACACTGATTGAAAAATAAAAACAAAAGGGCATGTTTATGGAACACAATCATTTTCATACGCCTAAGTTGAGACGTTCATATCTTGCAGTAAAATCAACGCCGAACCTCACATGTGGTTGGCAAGTCTAGGTCTGACTGACCTCTCAGCTCGTTATCGTGGGGTAGAAAGACCCTTCAAAGCCATCCACATCCACCCAGACTACGTTTCGACGACAGACGACAACGACATCGCCATGGTGGAGCTCACACAGCCGATCGACTTTACCGACCTGATAAGGCCCGTCTGCCTGCCGACCAAGGAAACTGTCTTGGAACCTGGAACTGTTTGCTATGTGACGGGATGGGGAGCAACTGTGGAAGACGGTATACTATTCAATATCAGACGACATCATAAGCATAGTCATCTTTGAAACGCCCGACCTCTTTCGAAAATTCCGACAACACATTTTTCACAACTTTAATGCATGCTATATCTTTTGCTGTATCGACCTAATATTACACATAGAAAAAGGTTTGGATCTTTCAAACCCTGTTTTTCAGTGCATATTACTTTACTGGTGGAAAGCGAATTTCCAAAGAATGGTCTTCAAATTGTTTTTTGGATAGTTTTCGCGTATCAGAATTACTATGCAGTGACTCGAACTTTATGGATATTGACCTGTCTCTTTCAATGCGACATATCCTCAAAGACTATTTCATACAAATCCATTTATTTAAGGTCTGTTTCGTTCGGTCTTCCCTTGCATGCTTTTCATATCTATGCAAGTGATCTATTTTAAGCTAACACATGTATGTGCATGCTTGGACTAGCTGACTCCAGAACGAGGCGATCAGATAGATTCAAACCATCGCTGCTCAATACCGGCCTTACGGGGAAAGTCCTCGATGGCCTCATGAAAATATATCAAGTTCACCACGCTTTACAAGCTGCCGATTAGTTGTTCTGAAACTGCAACTTTTACACTCCCCGAGCAAAATGTGATTTTCTAGTTCAAGAAAATAACATATTTTATTGTCTTACAGGAGATCCGGATGAAGATCCAGATATCTTACAAAAAGGTTTGGTACCTGTAGTATCAAACGAAGACTGCGAAGGCATGCTCCTGGAGTCAACGATAACTCCCAGGATGCTGTGCGCGGGATATAGTGCAGGGGGAGTCGATTCTTGTCAGGTATCTTACGATTATTCACACAAGTCAAACGTTGAGAATGATATCATTAATTTTACAAGACGAAAGAGCATGTATGTTTCTCTGATACAAAGCGGAGCAGCCGGGCTGTCGGAACATAATAAAACCATTTTCAGTAATAGAGCGCGAAGCCACTGCAGTGAACTGCAATAAAACTGCTCACACTAATTAGTTTCAGCTGTAGCCAGCTGGCAAAGTCGACAACATTGTATGTCCCATGCAGACAGTTTGTCTGGGGAAGTTGAAATAAAAAAAGATTTGTACATGGACCAGTGCATGGTAATGTTACATTGTATCTTAATCTTGAACACAGGGTGCCAATCGTAAACTCTCATTTACAACCCGAGCCTCAGACAGAGCTAGTTTTGCCTTTGTACAAGCAGACTTTTTGTCTGTATCAAGTAGCCTTGTTCAACACCAAAGTAGCCACGGCTACAGCTGAAACTAATTAGTGTAAGCAGTTTTATTGCAGTTCACTGCAGTGGCTTCGCGCTCTATTACTGAAAATGGTTGTAAAACATGCTACGTCATTCATGACTTCGTCCAACCGATACAATGGTACTATCGAACAAGCTGTTAAAGTGATAAAGTGTGATGTGCTAGAAATCAGAATCATATTAAACTCATTTATCGGTTAATTAATAATTTCCAAATTGTTATGCTCAATATAATATATATATATATATATATATATATATATATATATATATATATATATATATATATATATATATATATATATATATATATATATATATACACACACACACACATATAGTACACGGATGTCTTTCGTGGGAAATGACAGTGCACGATGCTAAAGGCAGATGAAGTCACTTCATCTGTCTGAAGATTGCAGGATGCATGAAACTTAAGCAACAGATATTATTACCTTGTAATATATATATATATATATATATATATATATATATATATATATATATATATATATATATATATATATATATACATATATGTGTGTGTGTGTGTGTGTGTGTGTCTGTCTGTCTGTCTGTCTGTCTGTCTGTCTGTCTGTATGTCTGTGTCTGTGCGTGTCTTTGTGTTGTCTACGTGTCTGTGTGTTAGTTTGAAAAATAGCTTGCAAATATTAATCATGCACAGACAGAAAGATAAATACACTATTACACTGTACAATCGATAAGATGAACCTGTACCATTTTTTCAGGGTGACAGTGGCGGTCCTTTGGTATTCGAAAGTGAGCCTGGTCATTGGTTTCTCGCCGGCGTGGTCAGCTTTGGGGAAGGATGCGCCCGAGCGAACAAACCGGGCGTCTACAGCCGCGTCACGTCGTTTTTGGATTTTATCTACAAGTACCTGTACGAAACGTCGCTTGTGTCCGAAACATCGCCTCCTCCTCCACCCAGGACTACGACAAAATCAGCGTCAACTTCTAGCCTTCCACCTGTCCCGTCGACCTCAAAGGCGCCTTCGAAAACCACGACCTTAAAAAGTAGCGAAACCGAGGGTAGTCAGTTTCACACCATAGGCGAAACCTTTCTGCCGACTTCTGCGTCCGAACATCAAAAAGGAATGAGCACAGAGGATTTTGCTTCGCATTCACCGACCGGCTTCACTTCAAAAAGCGTTCTTTCAACTCGTGGTGTTGACAGGGAAAGTACAAGGTTAAGCCAAACCACAGAAAGTGTAGAATTTACAACTCAGATTTCCACAGACTCTCTCACCTCCACAACCAATGAACATCTCACCAGTGGTGGCCCACTGCCGACACAGCCAATAACCACCATGCCGAAAACAACCAGGCAAGCTGTAGCAGGTAATCTCACAGCACTCATTTTGATAGTTCCAATTGATACCAATGGACAGGAAAATAGGGGAAGATAGGTTTGCAATCATATTAGAAACAGGGAGAGCAATCAGGTGTACTATACTCAAACCACTAGATTTTCTTTATTCTATCTGAAGTATTTCAAATTTGTACATCATTTTTAGTTTCCTTGCTAGTCGAATTTTACTCAATCTCTTAAACTAAGCAATAGCAAAAACGTAGACGAGCTTAATATCATAGTCTTGCGTGGTGGATGGATGCCGAATAAAAAATGACATCACAGCGTGGAAAAATGATTAATCTATTTTTATAAGCTATGTTGTCTTTCGATTTTATTTTCACTCAGAATGCAATACGTTTTTTGAAGAGGTGTGTGCAGATGGAACACAGTGCATCCTGAAATATTGGAAATGTGACAACAAAGTGGACTGTAATGACGGCAGCGATGAAGAAGACTGTTCTCTAGGTAGTGTACAGTTTCTGATTTAAAATAAATCTTGATTCGTCGCCAATTTTTTTGCAATCACTACTGTAACATTAATCCAGTGTCATTACTGCTAGACAGCATTGTTTTAAAACAGCGAATGTTTTCCTGCTTTGTGTTTAAATGAACAGAGTGCGGAGATGGAATTGTCGCCTGCAACTTGGGCTCACACTTCGGTTGCATCCGGGACACCCAGCTCTGTGATGGCGTTAATCATTGTATAGACGGCTCGGATGAAATAAACTGCAGTAAGTGTCCCCCCCCCCGTTACTATGCTTCGTTCATTATTCAATATCAATCTACCATGTCTATGTAAAGACCAAACTGTGAGTGTTAACATCGTATTTACTGACAGAACCTAATTACTTACCTTTGTGAATTTAAATGACACAAAAGGCTGTTTTACCATAATTATGCTGATGAATAAGGGTATGCGGGCAAGATTCTTGAACTAAATAAATACGTCGGTACATGCATTAAATGGAAACTGCTTAAAATAGGCGTTTTATATCACGAATTATCGTATTGCAAGACCTGTATATGCATAGTAGTTAAATATTTTAAGGCAGTTCATGTCACGAAAATGAAAGACTTGAACTTTTGCTCAAACTCTTCTAAAACAAATTTTCAACCATTCTCTTTAAAAAATCAAGAATAGAAATCGGGGTATCCGTGCAAGTTTTGGTATTACATAAACAATTACCCAATTATATTTATCGATATTTGAATTTCAAAATGGCCGCCATCCCCATGTTAAACCTATGCAAAAAACACGATTCCCGATTTTTCACAAAACTAAGGCGGTGAAAACTTTATTTACTCCATTAGCTTCAAAATAAGACAGAACAAGTTGTAGGCCAAAAGAATATATCTGTCCCCGGGGCGCATTCTACCCCTTATTAGGTAGAATGAAGCGAGAAATCTCATTTCCGAATAATGGCTGAGGATATACATGTATGCTTTTTGATGCAGCTTGTGATGAGTATACTGAGTTGAAATGTGTCAGCGATGGTTCGTGTACACTGAAGGAGTACAAGTGCGACACCATCGAAGACTGTACAGATGGCTCTGATGAAACAGAGTGTGACTGTAAGTGTGTTTTTCGAGATTCGTGGCAGCTGTTAATTACATGCCTCGATGTGAGTGCAAATGAGTGCATTGATTTAAATAGGAACATCCGGGGAGTTAGCGGGCCGTGTAAACGATATATTAACCGGTTTCCATAGCCCTTCGGTGTTTTCGACCTCAAAATAGACGCCTAGCGCTAGATGTAAAATATCCATGCGCGCACTGCTATTTTGAATTTCGTTAAAATCCGTTTGATGCTGGTCGTAAATGGTAAAAATTAATGGTAAAAATTGTTTGAGAATGCCATGCATATAACTAAATGTCATATAGTTAACTGTGAAGGGGCATGTAATACCGTAAAAATATTATTGCCTGAATACATGGTTTTATGTGCCCTCGAGGCTGGGGACAATTTGCCCTTCTGGCGTCGAGCAGATTGTCACCTTCTCTCGGGCACATAAACCCATGTTTTCAGGTAATAATATATAATACTTCATACAGTATTCATGCCTCTACTTCACATGAGTAACGAAAGATGCTGGAATTTAATTTATAGTAACAGCCTGTGTATACCCTATGTTGTATACCCCTGAAAGTAACACTTTAAATACGCTATAATGAAGAAATGGATCAAGGCCGCATACATATATTTTATCTGAGCCATTTTGGGCAAAATCTCTATAAACTGTAAAATTGCGGAACACGTGTTATTGTGTTCTGTCTTTTTGCTGACGATTGAAACCTTAATTAAACCGCTTTCTCCCATGCAGCACTCTGCAGCGACGATGAAATGATGTGTCGTGACCGCAGATGTCTTTCGAACACTTACGTATGCAACGGACGGGCGGAATGTTCCGAGAAAGAAGACGAATTCTCATGTGGTTAGTGCTATAGTTTTGTAAAATTTCTTCTCGCACGCTGCAGAGGATTGGAGTTCATTAGAAAGAAGACGAATTCTCATGTGGTTAGTGCTGTATAGTTTTGTAAAATTTCTTCTCGCACGCTGCAGAGAATAGGAGTTCATTAGATTTTGCCATACTGAAAATAATATCGAACATATTGTTTAAGTGAAAGAAAGGCAGTCGTCGGAACTGCGCGTGTGCGACTTTCTTGTTTACAAACAATGTAGTTCATGCATGATATCCAGATGCATCAAGTCAGCATAGCTGCAACATTTAAATTTTACGATATTCATTGTTAACAAACATGTTTTAACTTTCATCAATCGCAAACCTACCCTACAGTGTTTACATCGGTCGTAGGGATCCCTGGCGACCTTTGAGCAGAGTTCCGACGAGCGCCTGCCTTTAAGAAGTCCAATATGTTGATATGAATCAACCTTCTCAATGTAATAGTGACAATTTGAGACGCCAGCATTTGAAAGACTTCATCTATGTTGACCAATTTTTTGTTCTGCAATCCTATCTCTCTGTCAACAGTTACTTTTGCTGAGACAGCAGCCAATAATAGCGGTACATTAAACGTCCGCATTGGGACCAGTATCTTGCCATTGTGTGGGGATGAGTTGAATCAGTTCGTCGCCGATATGGCTTGCAGGCACCTCGGATATGAGTAAGTGGAGTTATACTCTTTTTAGTCAAATAGGGTATATATATTAACATCGCAATTGCATACATTTCTTGGAGTTCATTTCTATGATCTCGCAATGAAACTAATCTGAAATACATCCGGGACTAATCTGTGCATTTGTTTCATTGTCAGTACATGTATATCATTAGCAATTGACCTATCAACACATTGTCCCATGAGTGCCATGTGCAGACCCGCACGTGACATCAGTATTAAGTCAACCTGTAGTATGCCCCTCGAAATCGAAAGACTAACTTTCACTTAGAATTTCCTTAGCGAAATTTAATAAGTTCTAATGATTCTTTCAAAAATGAAAACAAAATCGAAGGTCACCATTTATATCTTGGTACTAGAGAAATGAAAATTAACATAAAGTTACCGATATTTAAATTTGGAATTCAAAATGGCCGCCATCAATGTGTTAACTCTGCGGGCAAAAATAAATTTTGTATTTTCACAAAAATAAATGAAAAATTTAGTCACTCCTTGCGCTATAAAATAACCAACAATAAGTGTTAGACCAAAACAGATATTATAATAGTTCCAAAATATCCGTCCCCAAGGCGCATTCTACTTTGAAATTTAAGGTCGAACGCACCTCGGGGACAGATATTCGGGCCTTCAAATTTTATCAATTTTCTTCTGACCTACCACTTGGGGAGGGGGGCTCATTTTGAAGCTCTTGGCGAAAGAAAAGTTTTCATCGTCTTAGTTTTTCGAAAATCGAAAATTTTATTTTTTCCCATAGAGTTAACACAGGGATGGCGGCCATTTTGAATTTCAAATATCGAGAAATCGCAAGTTTTTTCACTCTAGTTCCAAAGTTTGCACGGTGACCCCTGATTTTTATTCTTGCTTCGGTAAGAGAATGGTTGAAAGTTTCACTGAGGAAAGTTTGAGCAAAAGTTTAAGTCTTTCACTTTTGAGGTGCATATTACCTTAATTGCAAACAAAATGAACATGTCTTGCTAAATCGTTTTCACATCTCATCTACCAAAGTATAAACAGCATTAAGAGTCAAGAGAATATTGCTACTCATCGATTTAGAGTTTTCTAACTTTGAAGTTAATTCATAAGCAGAGTCTTTGTCAAAATTCCATTTCAGAAAGTCGGTTGATTTCGGTGCAGAACCCATTAGCAGCGGGGAAGTTATCTCCAGCTTCGCGCTGTTGTCTCGCAACATTCCCGAGAACACGGAGTTTTTAACATCTCTGGTACGAGAAAGGTAAGAAGTCGTTTCCGTTTTAAAGCAAATCTCAATATAATTGATTTTTACGATTGGTAAATGCCACTGTTACTTGTTATCTGTACGTGCCAAAGGTCGAATATCAAAACGTTTAAATGCACTTTATAATTACTGTAAATCATTACGTTCTCAATGTCTTAGCTATGGACGCGAAGGACACTGTAGGTTATTATACCTCCATTGTCACTCTTTGTATTTTATTACAATCAATATAGTATGTAGCCTCGTCCTTCGGATATGAATTCGTTTCATTCAATACTGTGACATTAATCGAAGATATGAGAAACGAACCTCTCCAGTTAAAATGGAGTCACTGCATTGTCATCTTCGGTAAAAAATAGATATTTATTCAGTTTTATGTATAATCATGATATTTTCAAACAACTCAAGTGAGTGACTGCAATTATGAAGTGTGTATACATTTCCTTTGCATCGCGACAGTGAGACAATATTGTCATTTCAGGCCGACGTGTTCCTCAAACAGTCTCGGGTTCGTGCGGTGCGCAGAACACGGTAGGAAACACTTTCTCCTTGTCTTTTGCCGATTTTGACATTGTAACGCATGCTCTGTGGGTAATATTGACCACACAAACAAAAGGCTATGTAGTTCGTCATAATGAACACATTAACGGTGATTTATTGTTTTGACAGGAAAGAGACAGTACATCACTAAAATCCTTTTTCTTCACTGAAGTAATTAGACCGAGTAAATTTGCTTTCTTATTCAAGGTAACTTGGATTTATCATATTGTTTATAGGACTGGTGTATTGTGCATCAGTTAATTAGTCCCCACGGACACCGTCCGGGGGGACTTATAGGTTTGGTCATGTCCGTGCGTGCGTGCGTGCGTCCGTGTGTGCGTCCGTCCGTGCGTCCGTCCGTTCACGCAGATATCTCAGAGATGCCTGGAGCGATTTCATTCAAACTTGGTACAGGGATTACTTCATATGTCATACAGATGCACGTCGATTTGTTTCGTGATACGATCCAATATGGCTGCCAGGCGGCCATTTTATTACGATTTTTTCATGTACAGAGCACAACTCAGGCATGTTTCAACTGATTTTATTCAAAGTTGATACAAGGACATTGACCAATGTCATAGATATGCACTTCAATTTTCTTGGTGATACAATCCAATATGGCCGCCGTGCGGCCATTTTGTTACGATTTTTTCATGTACAGAGCCATAACTCAGGCGTATCTCAATCGATTTTATTCAAAGTTGGTACAAGGACATTGACCTATGTCATACATATGCACGTCAATTTGTTTTGCGATACGATCCAATATGGCCGCCAGGCGGCCATTTTATTATGATTTTTTCATGTACAGAGCCATTACTCAGGCATGTTTCAACAGATTTTATTCAAAGTTGGTACAAGGACATTGACCAATGTCATAGCTATAATGCACATTAATTTGTTTTGTGATACGATCCAATATGGCCGCCAGGCGGCCATTTTGTTACGATTTTTTCATGTACAGAGCCATAACTCAGGCATATCTCAACCGATTTTATTCAAACTTGGTACAAGGACATTGACCTATGTCATACACATGCACATTGATTTGTTTTGTAATACGATCCAATATGGCCGCCGTGTGGCCATTTTATTGCGTTTTTTCATGTCCAGAACCATAACTCAGACATGTATCAAGCGATTTTATTCAAAGTTGGTAAAAGGAGATTGACCAATGTCATACATATGCACGTTAATTTGCTTTGTGATACGATTGGTCATACATTTGCACGTTAATTTGTTTTGTGATACAATTCAATATAGCTGCTGTGCGGCCATTTTGTTATGATTTTTTCATGTCCTGAACTCAGACATGTATCAAGCGAATTTATTCAAAAGTATTTTTATCACAGTATTTTTATCACAGACCTAATGAAGAGGACTCTATCCTCTCTGAGGACCTGTAATCAAAGTACCCATTAACAAGTGGGGACTGTGTCATCAACGATGACTTGATTTAAACTTGGAGGCGTACTTTTTGCGTGGCCTCCAAAGCAACAATTCTAGTTAGGTTGGGATATAAAGATAACTTCACTCCTTTTGTACCACCACTAATTGTGTTGGAATTTGGTAGCTTTTTGTATGGAGGTATACCATGCATATTTAGGCACGCTGGGTGTATTTTTCACAGCGGAGTTACAACTTTGTAATACTTGCATATTTCTCAGAGTGTGGAAGAAAGCCGGCCGTTGACACTAGCAGCAGTCGTATCGTTGGTGGCACACAGGCTCGACCTGGAGAATGGCCCTGGCAGGTCTCGCTGGCGACGAGTGACAACGGACACACGTGCGGAGCATCTATACTGTCTAATCGGTGGCTTCTTACGGCTGCCCATTGCTTTAAAAATCCATCGACACAGTGAGTAATGCGTTCAGTGTAGCAGATGTTCAAATATTTATTATATGCAGTATTTCAGTTTGGTAATATACTTTCATGTTATCAAATTTTATTATCCATTTTCCTAAAGGTTACATCGCTCTCAATTGCACCTGAATTTCCGTGAGTTAAGACGAACCCAGTCTACATATCCCATATCAGCATTTGCCTGCTTTCATCAAGGACTGTTTTGTTTGTATCATTTTCCCAGGGAATTAAGTACAGACCATCGGGCATGGTCAGCAACATTCGGCGTGGTTGATCTGAACGACCATCGTAGAGTTCGGAGACGGCTGAAAGCGATACATCTGCAGCCGAATTACGTTCCAAGTTCCGACGACTACGATATCGCCATGGTCGAATTGGTACAACCGATCAGTTTTACGGACGAAATCAGACCAATATGTCTACCGCCGAGAGATATGACGATTCCTACCGGGGACAAGTGTTACGTAACCGGTTGGGGAGCAACGTCTGAAAATGGTGAATATTTATCTGTATTTCCCTTCATTTATTTCTGATTTAAAGTACTCTGTCTCGTTCTGCGCCAAAAATCATGTCGGAATGAGCAGTGCGCTTGTCGATAGGTCCGATATCATTGATAGCTGAATTTTATTCCGGACTAGAATTGACTTGTGAACAACAAGAGCAACAACAACAACAGCAACAACAACAACAACAACAACAACAACAACAACAACAACAACAGCAACAAGTTGTGTGTTGTATACAGCTTTGTGGTGGTAAGGCATACATGCGTGTATGAAGTTTCGTCTGTCACACTGAATCTGTCTGTCAAGTATCTGTCAGTCTGTCTGTATGTATGTATGTATGTATGTATGTATGTATGTATGCGTACATGTATGTAGTTTTCACTTACACTGAGTACCACATTTCACGATTTTAGGTATTGGTTCAGATTTTTTGATGGAAGCAGCTCTACCCATTGTCCCTAATGATCAGTGTGCGGCCAGCTTGACAAATTCCAACGTAACCAGTCGGATGCTCTGTGCAGGTTACGACGTAGGGGGCGTCGATTCGTGTCAGGTTAGGCGAAACACACTTTGCTTCCAGACTGTCACTTATAATACCAAGTTCTGACCAGACCCGTCGGTTGATGCCATATATCGCGGTCACTATACTCAGCTAATGTTATGGACGTATACGTCCGATGTAATCACATTTATGAACCGTTTATAACTTTCCACTTATGTGAGTATATTTAAAGAGTAAATACTTACCTTACATCATAGTGTTTGTATTATCCTCATCATTCTACATGCGCAGATGTATTGGCTTGAATTAAATTGTAATCGACAAATTTGTGTCTGATGGGGATGAACAGTCTGATGTGACGTATATTGTGTGCATTACAGTCAGGAGCTATGTTTGAAACCATATTGAATATCGGTATTGACAGAACGGTTCTAGTACATAAAATCTGATTAGATTCGGATGTAGATATGGCGATGCATCTAAAATAATTACTTATGATTTCAGGGCGACAGTGGCGGTCCGTTTGTTTGCGAAAAAGAACCGGGTCGGTGGTATCTTGCTGGTGTGGTAAGCTTCGGAGTAGGCTGTGCTCGACCGAACAGTCCCGGCGTTTACAGCCGTGTCACCGAGTATCTTGACTTCATTTACCAATACTATCAGCCGTGACGGATTCTACAGCAAAGTCGAAGTGTGCCAGTCTTGCCAGAAGTGAACGATACAGCATCGAGTTATGTCTTCCAGTTAAATTATGCTGCACAGAACTCTCTTTATACTTCATAGCAGTATTTTAATATTCAGAAGGGTCGTACACCATGCCGTATTTAAAATCCACCCTTTTACAATAAATGATGCAGGTGCCTTTAGAAGATTGAACCAAACCAACAGTCAATGTGAAATTCGCCTGAAGGCTTAACCCTCCCATACCAGGTTCCTTATATGTAAGCTTACCAAACCTCTGGAAAGCAATATGATTTTTAAAGAAATGGCTGCTTAACGGTTAAGACCCCGATAGCCACCGCTTTGCGGTGAATATTCTCTTTTCAGCAGCAGTACGTTATTCGAAAAGCAACAAAAATATTAGAATAGATAGCTTTGAGCGATAACGGAGCATGTGCATATTTTCTCGTCTTTTGTTGGGTACCAGCTGTGTACCATCACGAACACTTGCTGTCAGGAGGTGATTAATGCAAAAATCTGTCAACATTAATTATGCTCTCAATAATGCATTGATCTCCCTGAAATTCCAATCAGGAAAGACTTGTAAATTCAGCTTTTGTACTTCGCTGTAGTTAAGGTTGTAATCGTCCCGTGAAAAGCACGTGCCACTAAAACATGGCGCGGATACACATGTGCAATTTATCTTCCCGATTTCTCATCAACTCACGTGCACACGTCGATGGGGAAAACACACGTTAGCGACTGTGTCTTTTTAAGTCTCCCTCATTGGTCAATATTTACCCGGACAAACGCCCTCGGCGGCAAATACATGCATTGTTTCCGCGTCACGCATTGCGACAATCATGACAAAACGTACGTAGCTTACTCTGACGTTGCAACAATAGCGTCATCAAGCCAAACACTCAAAACAAACTCAAATACTCCAAACAAACGGGTAGATATCTCTCTTTACGGAAGCTAAGCATCCGTTTTATGGTGTACCAATATTAACTTGTAGAGGCTTTTGAATGTATATAATCGTCTGTAGCACCCACAGTCTGTTTATACTCGTGGCATATACATATGTTATTTATATAGATTTTTATTTAATACATATGGCATACTTTATTTTACAAAAATAACAAATTTAGACAACTGATCGAAACTACGCAAAGCGAAAACTGGTGAATTGACAATGACTTTTCGCTATTCATTCATTTCTATTTTTTATAGGTAGCGCAACGCTTTTAAAAGGCTTGTTTTATACATGGATGTTTTAATGTCGAGCAAATAGCTCCCTGTCGACTCAACTGACGTTTTAAAAAGAATTTTTTCAATCGCAATTTACTAACACTGCCCGTTTGACAACGATCGATGTTTCAGTTAAAGCTTGTGAGTAAAACGTGACCTCGAATTCAGCAGCAGATCCTCTGCAGTTCAGGGGTCATTCTATTACTTCTTTTGGGTTCAAAGGTCAACGACTTTATCTTGCCGACAATGCCATCTTTACAAATCAACAAAATATTTCACATTTTAACCATTTATAGAGGAAAGGTAGCAAGCACTTCTCAACAGGTTTTTTCGAGAGGAGTAAAATGTACGTACTGTCAAGAAAAGTACTTAATGAAACGCTACGGTAAAATGGACAAATTTACATACTATATTTTTTCAGCGACCTTGTGAATATGTAAATAGCCATTATTAGCTTCCGTCTTGTGTGTCTAAAAGCATGATCAGTGTATGGAGAAACGGTCTTGTAATATACATATAGTTTTCATAGCATAGCTTTTACCCGGCTAGGACCAAAATAATATTCGCCTCTAAAGACACATGCCTCCCTAACACAGAGTAAATAGGCAGAAAACCATTCTATATCTATATTTATTGTATTTTATGTATGTATGACGTAAGTATGATGTAAGGATGACGCAATCATCAATTAGCGATGGCAATCAGGATTTATTATAGTGTGATTAGATTATAATTTATGCGGAAATGGTTATTTATGAACCAAAATATCATATTGTTATTTTTTTTATTTAAGGTAGAATATGCGCCTCGGGAACAGAAATTCAGATCCTCAATTTTTTTACAATACTTCGCTGTTCTGCTGCTTGTGTTAAACCAAGCTTGTGGAGCAAATTATTTTTTTTATAGTTATGTTTTTGTCCATATTGAAATTTTAGCCTTTTTCCTCATACATTTCACACAGGGATCATGGCGGCCATTTTGAATTTTGAAATATCGGCTAGCTGTGGGTAATTTGTTTCTCTACGCACAATTTACTCGGTTATCCCTGATTTTGATTCTATTTTTATGATTCTTATTCAAGTAAAGACAAACTGCATTTTAAAATATTCCCTCTGGAACTTTTTAGCAAGAGTTAAAAGTTTCACTTTCGAGGCGTGTATTAGATTGCTTATAATTTCCGCCTATTATTTTCATGTTTTAAGGTATTTCCTGATTCTCAGTGACGTCAAACTATTTTCTTAGTGAACTATGTGTTTATTTTTATTCCGTTAATAAACATTGTTTCTTTAAAAATGAATCATTTTAGCACCAAGCTTCTGTACTTATGGATTACGTCAAGATCCTAAGTTACACATGACTTTGCATAACATTTTATCGTACGTAACCCGAATATATATTGTCATCGTATTGCGTATGGTTTGTCTTCTCAGAAAAATTATCAAGCATTTAGGCTAAACGTGCCATTTAAGTGTTACACGTAAGGTCTAAGCGAAATTGTGTTTGGAATTGTATCCAAATACCAAACTTACGGCCACGGCGATATTAGCAGTGTTTATGGAGTTTGAAAAATTGTCTTTTGGCACTCTGGGAAGACTGTATTGAATATCGCATCGATAGCTGTTGCAGACAAATTACATATTTTATCATGCATGTGGCTACCACAAACTGTTCATGATTCGCGTTGCATTTACTGGCGTCACGTTTCGACGACACGCACTGCATGCTTTACTGTCCAATATGAACGAATTTCAAACACAATTCAGCACTAGAAGTGTACTTACATGAAATCATATAAGTGAAGACGAGGTAAGTACAACTCCATGGTTTTTTGCGACAAGACCTATATGGTTAGGGTTGTTGGCACTGCTGTTTGTCCTTATACATGAACGCGCGCCACTCCAAAACAAATGGGGAATTCACGATCACACCTTGAAATTCAGCAAATACGACCTTCACGATACAGATCTCAAACGCGGAATTTGATCACGCTATTGTACATAATTTTTCGCATTGTCTGACACTGACAAAGGAAGTACAAAAACCCTTCCCTGTTCCATTTTTTGCACAGTTGGATATTGACACTGAATTAATCTCGAAAGGTCATCTCATCGGCCATCAATTTGAACTTGCTCTACCTGTCATCGTTTTTTACACACAGTATAACGAATAACTTTAACGTGTTTCAAAATGAAATTTGAAACACATCCGAAGATCAGATGTATTTTTTCCAACCATACCCACTGATATTCATTGTAACACCAGGTGGTTGAAGTCCCACATAGGAGCTTCACAATAATTTCGTAAAGAGCTCCTGCGCCCCAGGTACTGAATGACTGCTGGCGCCATCAACTTCAGCTTTCTTTTACGCTTTGTTGTCCGTACGCGTGTCGTGATAAAAAATATCATTACTCACTATTACATGTATTACAAATGCGTGCATGTAACAGGGACCTGTGATTCAGAATTACGTTGATACATAAAAGAAGCGGAAACGTTCGCACTTACACTCTACTGTCGTGAGTCGCGAAACTTTCCTTAGAAAACTGATCAGTGCTAGAGATGCGGCGTAATGGGCCTTGCCTAAGTGTAAGAACTTACTTATTACATATGAAAAAAATGCCGACGACTTATTTAGAAGCTCAAAATATTTTACCTTAACATTTTCTGCGTTTCATATGAAATCATCGTCTGTTTCTCCATAACGTAATTTATCGTAATTCACTTGCAGTCAGTCCTAGATGACGTAAAAATTTAAAGCAACGATCGCGCTTTTACTCTCCGTCGCTGTCATCTTGAACAGCTAGGTCGACGACTACGCCCTCTATCTCTCACTCAATTTCTAAACTATTTGAGTCAATTACACCTCTGAGAGGTGTTATTTTGGTTCAGCCCTGTACCATACTGGTAAACCAATCGATTATTATCACTGCATGTGAAATGTAACATTTTCTCATGTGAAAAAAAACAAACACTTAGGCCCTAAAACGAATGCAGTGGTACTTTAATTTGGTATTTAAGGCAGTTCGCGCTTCGAAAGTGAAAGACTTAAAGTTTTTCCCAAACTTTTCTCAAGAAATCTTTCAACCATTCTCTTTCTTAATCAAGAATAAAAATCGGTGGTCACATTGCAAATTTTAGTACTAGAGAAACAAATAACCCAAGATTTACCGATATTTGAAATTCAAAATGGCCGCCATCTGTGTTATCTATATGGAGAAAAATAAAAATTTTTGAATTTCGAAAAACTAAGCCGATGAAAAGTTTTCTTGGTAAACACAAATAGCTTTAACATGAACCCAGACAGGTGGTAGATCAGAAAAGAATTGTAAAAGTTTGAGAGTCCGAATGTCTGTCCCCGAGGTGCGTTCTACCTTAATGGTAGCGTGTACACCGAAGATGACTCAATGTATTTGGATTTTTACAACAAGGTTGCTAATACAGTTGATACCGTGGCGGCGTTGATTGGGGAAACTCTCAAATAAGTTTGGCAACCACTGTTACAAACCTCCTTGTGTGCATGTCTGTCTTTCTGAGCACGTTTCTGTAAGATCAAACCGAAAACAAGATCTTAACTACACCGTGTTTAACCATCATAGCGAGCATCACGATCTGGTCGCTATGTTAGGAATGTAGGTGAGCTTGAGTGGTGATGTCATAATTATTTTCCTATTATCTTGTCTTCCTCCGTCGTCACGTTCAGATCATGACAGTTTTGTACACAGTCGCACCAGCAAGTGTGCTAAGCATTTCAATTCTGTATAGCTATAAAAAATCGCGGATACTGTGGTTTGCCCGTTTCTTTATCTATGGTAAGCTGCTAACAGGATCGACGCAATGCCTTTCCAAAACGTCAGAAATAAAAACAAGAGAAATGTTAAGGGACAAAATGTCCTTGAGGGCGTACTTTATGAAAAGGTGATAGCTCCAGGGAGTTGAGTATAATGTCAAGCATTTTCAATACCAGGGCCGTAACAATTCAATTATGTAGGAATTAGCTATAATGCGAAACATAGTTGTGCAATAAGTCTACATGTTATTCATAACACTGTACCATTCCATCGCAAATATTGAAAATAGCAAATTTAAATTTGTCAGCCCAATTCACCATGAACAAAAAAGTGGCAGACTACGAAGTGATGAGATGTGAATGTTCAGTTTTCAAAAGTTTGGAGTGAAGCCTACGCTCAATATCATAGACCAGGATCCTATGTGCTAACATGATCTTTTGTAGAGTGGACCTATAACCGACGACATGTAAAATGAGTGTTGCCGCCAGGACGCGCCCTTGCGACAATGTCCCCAAAACAGAACCCGTTGTCCCGCACTCTTGCATACTGCCGGTCACCTCGGGCGCACTCGTGAGTCGACTGTGATTGGTGTAGTCTAAAGTTATATCTGCCAACAGATAGATGCGTTTCCACAGCTAATCTCTTACTAATGATGATCTTTGTTTTGCATAATTATTGTTAGGCTTACACAACGTACTTTCGGCGCTAGCTATATAAACGCTGCACTTGATATCATAATTTACTTGACTGTAGTCCGTCTGAGCTCTGATTTGCAGCAGACATGGTATACTGCTTCAATTGCCTGAAATTCAAGCATAGTGACGCGGTCCCAGCATCTTGAATTTGTTCAGTGAAACTAATGTGTTACGAAATAATGCAAATTTGATTGACAACTGCTTGTTGTCCTAAAAATGAACAAAATGTCCCCAAAATAAATGGTAGTGGGACACAGTGTCCCCTGATCTAAAATTCCTGGCCGCAACACTGAAAATGACTGATGTCGATACAAGAGTAATTCACACTTGACAATGGCTGTCTTTTTTAATGGTTTTCAGCCATTCCTAGCATTCAATGATGAATATATGAAGGAAATCTGAAAGTAGAGAATTGTTAGAATAGACTAAAACAAAAACTAGTATAAAATATTATTACAATAATTCTAATTTGATCTTCTGTAGGATGAATCTCCTTTGAAGAGTACAAATATCATCCATGACTGACACTGTTGTCATTGGAATCATAATCACCATCACAAATACATAGGAAAGTATGTGTGTGAATGTGTGTATTGTACTTACCTACGTGTATGTGTGTATGTGTGTATGTATGTATGTATGTATGTATGTATGTATGTATACATGCATTCATATGGATGGATTGATGTACGTACGTACATATGTATGTATGTATATATGTGTGTGTGTATGTTTGTCGGTATGTATGTATGTATGCATGCATGTATGTATATATGTACATATGTATGTATGTATGTATGTACATGTTTGTATGTATCATACATACGTACTAGGCATGTATGTATGTATGTATCACTCTAAACAGTGTCCACTATTGACAAGAGTCACTGTACTCAGCGTGTGTGTAAGGAGTCCAGTCAGAATACATGCAATTTTAAATCTTTATTCTTACTGTTAAAATTACATATCTGCAGCTGAAGAAACTTACACAAATTAAAATGTTCAAAAGGCAGATTTAAAAGAATCATTAAACATGCTACAAGCGTGATCATAACATCATATAGGCTGAAGTGATATCACTACATGTGCACAATCAAACTTGTATCATCGTATTAAAGGTGAATTACTGACAAAAGATAACATGTCATCACTTCAAGAAATTTGTAAATCATGGCCATTAATTATTCACATCCCCTTGGATACTTCTACAGAGATGATTACCTAATATGGAAAAGTGAGCAAGCTTAATTTACATATTACCATATTTGGATTTGCTGCCTTGCAGATGCAACAAATACTATTGAACTGCAGAGCAGAATGACACCAAGATATTTTATTGTTACTTATGTCTGCTTGGCATTTGATGAAAGAAAAATAAACAACAATATGCAAGCAAAGAAAAAGATGGCACAATTTCACACTTTGAAACTATCATCACTGCAAATCATCCTGGCATGTACACATTATACAGTTATTTTCATTCCGAGTCAATCATCTTAAATAGTGAATTCAAACTCACTGAACACAAAATATTATTTATCTTTGAATTTCAGTAACAACAAATCAATCTACATACCATGTTTTTAATATAACTCTTGAAGTCTCTACCCTCCAAAAATGCAAGGATCCTGGTTTTTTTTTGGTTTTTTTTGGCAAAATATCATATGATGCTTATACAACTTGAGAAGTGGATTACTTTTTATAGAAATATTCAAGCAGATTATGACGTACATGTATATGCGACTTTAGTCCTCTGATTTGTGTTGGATAAATATTATGACCTTTCACCTCTGCTTGTGAGTTTACAGATACGAGAAGTATGAAATGGAAAAGTTAAAACAAATTAAAATTGAGTATTTCAATTAAATGAACCACATTTCATAGGAAAATAAGTTTAGTAGCTTGACAAACAAACTGAACAGAATTGCCTTGACATGAAAATCTCTTCATTAAATGATAAGATGGGCAAAAAAAAATACAATTAAAATATTTGTAAAAATCAAAATTGGCATATTTAGCGAAAGACATGAAAATGCACTGTAATGAAGGAAATACTTTTCTGGTAAAATTTAAATGTCTTACACAAAACAGCGATTCACTGAGAATCTGATACTGGGTAAGTAGTTTATGTATGTCATGATATTATTTAAATTCAATGGTCATATACTTCCCAAATAACACTCTGTTTACTTTCATAAAAAGCTGTTTTTTGCTACAGCTCTTTGTCTTCTCATGTACAATTTTACACATTAAACAGAACTGAACCAAGTGTAACACAAAAATGCAGTGAATGAAAAAAAGATTTGTTACAGAGCAGGCTGTCTCTTGCTTGTCTCACAAACACTGTACTAACGCAAAACACACATTGAAGTGCATTGGAAATATTAGCAACTGGCTAAATGTAGATTTAAGCTCAATCAGCTGAAAAATCTGATGTGTTTACCAGGATTTCATTGTGTCTGTGAAAGCAGTGTCTTAATCTACTGAGTGACACCAAATCATATTGAAATATTATGAGTTCAGCTTGTCAATAGTGTCGACACAGCCTGTAGGTGTATACAGTGCCTTTACGGTATAATTGAATGAATTTTAGTCCAGGCAAGAATCAATTGTCAACAATAACCTTGCAGATTGTATTCTGTCAGAAAGGTTATTATTTCCTATTTCTACACAGTGTAAAAGAAGAATCAGAAAACGTATTGGTCCTACACATCTGAACAAAAGTCATGAAAATATTTGTAAAAATTACAGCAGCTGTCCCTCTAAAGTAGACCAGCCATTTTCACAATGCCCTTTGGTTTTGAATAAAATATCACATCTTTTTAACGCTGAACAAGAATTGGCAAGGTGCTGACAGTAAAACTGATCCAGTCATCATGTGACCTGACTTAAACTGACTTTATCCTGTAAATTATACAACAAACTGGGTTTACCTGGTCAAATATGCAACAATATAAAGTTCTTGAAATTAGATTCATCTTTGTACAACTTTTGTTCACAATGAGTGAAACAATGTACGTTTACAAACTGCTACAAAAGTTCAGCAAAGTGCAGAGACAGTTCAAGAATGGTATCAGTCTGAAGCATTCTCATGTAAAGAAAGGCGTTCCACTGGTTTTTTCTGCAATGTCTGTGGTTTCTGTTATGGATACGCAAACTCATAGTAAGCTTTTAGCTGTATAAAGTACAGGGCTACCAAATGACAGTGGTCCCTGGTCCACTGACAACTAAACCTTGCCTGTACTTATTTGTTGAAATGATCATCCCATGGAACTACCAACCCATTAACATGCGTCATCAAAGGGAATTTTGTGTACAAAGGGAATATTTGTGTTCACAAATATGTGTTGTCTCTGAGCTGACTAGCAGACACTTTCAAGCCATGGTCATTTATTGCACCCAAACAACATCAAGCACTGATCAACAGCTGTCACTCATATCATGTAACACCTTCACGGCCAATCAGAGTGATAAAAAGATAGAGGATACAGATGATGGTGTGCTTTTACTTTTTTTTTACCGTGTGTAATTGGCCCACATAGAATGAAAATTGATTGTTATCATTTTATGCATCATTACTGCCTGAAGGTGTTGTTCAAACTCTCAATGTTCATGCACTGTCATTGTGTTGTCTGAATGATTGGACAAGAATTACACTATGTGAATGATGATGTTAGAGTTTCATGGTATTTTTTTTGTCAGGTTTCAGAAACGCAAATCATAAAATATCAAATTAGCCATATGTTAGGGCCAAAAGTGGACTACCTGACATTTTCTTTGGATGGCCTCTTTCCAGAAATGGTTGCCCAATTGGCCATTAGACTCCGGCATCAAAAAGTTATTGCACATGTACATGCATCATGTAGTACTGACAGAAGTTTTGTTAACGGACAGGTCAAGATACAAACTATGGCAGAGTACATATACACTTGATGGCATTGTTTGAGAACTAGGGCAAAAATGTATTGCTCAGTGAAATCAATGCTTTAGTCCAACCACATCATTGAACACAATGTGGCTATACCAATATTTGGTAGAGGAAAGGGTTAAATCATCAAGAAGGGAATGCTGGACAGAGCTATCAAATCTAAAGTCACAGTGTGGTGTGGAAATTTTACAAGTGAACTGATGAACCCTCCTAACAAATATCAAATACATAATGAAGTCTTGGCGGTAGTTTTTGACTTTCGACAATGACGATCACCTTTCTGCAGTACTTTCACTAACCTCCGCCTCATGAAAATACAGCAGACTGGACCACTTATGCCTGGAAGCTTAACTTGCCAAAAGTACACAAATGTGTATTTGATATCATCGTGAGTTTGGGCTGATATGTTCCTACATGATGTGAGAAAACAGGAAATTGACAGGTGAATGTACACTGATTCAAGTGAACATTTCACTATAGAAAATATTGTTTCCTGAAGAAATATATACACTGTTCCAATTTAAAACTCATAATTTCCAGGTTTTGTGAAAAATGCTGAGGAATAAACGCTGCGACACATGTGGAGAAATTTTGGTTTTATCTGTTCACCCCCTTATTCCATGTAGACAGGTCCACATTCACCATTGGAAACAATGGGTTTAGGAGACACCATGATGGCGTGAAAGGGTGAGGTCTATTTCCAAAGTGTAACATTTCAAAAAACAATTTATAACACAAACTTTCAGAACGAACATGAGTGAGATACCACCAATATGAAAATGTCTTCCTCTAGAAAAAAATCGCTAAAACCACAGACATGACAGCAGCGGTATTACTGTAGTTGAAGTAATGGCAGAACTTGTGGCAGCTAGTAGAGCCAAGAGTGACAAAAATGTTGAAAAAATAATTACAGAAAACAACAGATGGTACATGATGATTTTTGATCACGTAAAACAAATAGAAAATATAAGTTTCTCAAGGTTTCATATTATTTACACTAAGTATTTTCAATATTAACACATGCATATATTCTTTGAAATACCGGTAGGATTAGATGGTGAGATATGTCTTGAAATTACTGTTATATTTCAGATGATAATATCAAGATGTATCCAGCAAATCCAATCATCAGGAAGGTCTTAGCCAATCACACCAGGAGAAAGATCTTAGCAACCAATCAAATCGGCAGAAAGTCTCCACCAATCAAATTGTCTGTAATGGCTACCACTGACAGAAATGTCATAATGCTGAGATGAAATCTACAATCATGACAGAACTTATTACACTCACATTATTCCATTCCTGGTACAATTTTACTCCTCAGCCGTTGACTCAACCTGGGTTTTGCAAAACTTTTCATGAACACATAGCAAATTTTAACTTATGAGTAGCTGAGGAAAGGGAAGAATTCACAGTTTATCCCAAATCATGGATGAGAAAATATTTTACTGGATATCTGCCCACAAAATCAGTTGAGAGCCCATCAACCTGGTTGATTGACAGCTAAAAATATCTGCTTTCAATTGATTTAAATTAAGTAGCAAATTGGAAATAAATAATCAAGATAATATGAGTTGCTCAAAAAATAATAAATCGAAGCTCTACTATAAGAATTGATTGGAAACTATGAATAATTACGTTTCTTAAAGTTGAAAATGCTGGATTTCCAGATTGAAATTTCGTGCATCAGGCAACTTGCTGAGAACATCTTGATATTTCTTCTGATAGGTAAAATATCAGTCACATGGGTGAAAGGTCATCAGTCATATGGGTGAAAGGTTACCAGTCACATGGGTGAAAGGTTACCAGTCATATGGGTGAAAGGTCACCAGTCACATGGGTGAAAGGTCATCAATCCCATCAGTGTAAATTAGGATTCTTTCAGGCACACCATCACATAACTGATAGTAACTGTTCTATGACAAGAACTTGATACAGACGTTTATCCTTGAATCGTGATCATTTCTGCACTCAAGGTGGAAATCACATCAGAGGGCTGGTAGCTGTCGCTGTGTAACTCTTCACCCGAGAGAAGTAGAACGGTGGATACTTGTTGATGTCAAGTTCAAATTCAGCTGTGCTTGTCTGGTTCGTTGACCTGTAAACAATATGTGTTGCAAAATAAATGTGAATTTGAATGTACTGAGTTTTACATTTCAAAAAATGCAATATCCGTCAGGAATCTTCCTGGGGGTTCCTACATTGACTGTGTTTTTAGTAAATGTTTGGCAAATGACACAATAATGGAAAGTGAGTAAAAGTACACTTCATGGCAAATTACCACACTGTGTTATAATGTTAATAAATGTTTACAAACTCTGCATCAAAAAATCACTGCCAATTTTAGTTTCATCTTACCTGTACAAGGTGTGACACGAGTAGTGATCCCAGGACAGCTTAGCTTGAGGAATCCCTCTGACATTGTGGACAATCATTTCCTGATAATCAAGAAAATAATTGTCATTGCATGTACCATGCCCAACTTCTTTAACCCTTTGAATGCTATAGTATTTCCAGCAAAAATTTCAGTGCAAAATTTTACCAATTTTTATGAATTTTTCTGTAATTTTTTGATAATTTTGCATCAAATTGACATCACGTTTCATTGGCTACAGTCTTTCACCAAAATTTTGGCAAAAATCTGAAAAAATTTGACTTGGCACATTTTATAAAGGTGATGAAAATTGACTTTGGTGAACAATGGGTTAAGGTGGTTGGAAAGGCTAGAGCGTCAGTTATAAATTTCAACAAAACTATTAAAATATAAAAGTAGTCAACATTCTCTGTGGAATAAAAAAACTAGACATTTGGGCACAAAGGCATTGCAGAGTTATAGCCTGTTAAAACTTCTGAAAAACTGACCAAATAAGAAGAAGCTGGGGAGTCCTTAGTGTATTAACTATGGTAGAGGTCCCCTAGCTTTTAATAAAATGTTTGAAAAGGGAAAGTCATTATTTGCTGTTTTTCAGGAAAGTTTGACAAGGCGGTGCTGGCATTCAGAGTAAGTGACTACTATTGTAAATGCATTTTTAGATTCTTTGAGTACAAATCTACAATAAATAGTGTCAACATATTTATAACTAATTTGGTAATATTAATACTATCCAATTATTATTAAATTCAAATATGTAAAATAAATACGAAAAATCAAATTTTAATATTTACTGGTGTCATATTTCAAAATCATGGCTGTAAATATACAATTTTTATATTCTTTGGAGAAAATATTAACTAAGGGAGTTACACTGAAAATTTGAACTAAATATCTTGATTCTAACACTTGAAACTTGACATTAACTCAGAGAAAAGAATTGGTGCAAAAATAGCCTTTCCAACCACCTTAAAGGGATGATGGTGTGAACCATTCACGAAACATGGTATTTTATATCATTGTCAGCTTAAAAATCTCGGTGTAATAGAGTGTCTCAAGAGAGATCAGAATTTCGTTATGATCTGTGATACCACCTACACACAGAATGGCAACAACCACCATTGGGATGTGTGAACATTTATAAGCCACCCTTTGTCTAAATCTCACAGGGCTTACAACCAGTCATGTTCCAGAATGAAAATATGGTTTATCAAACTACAGCACTGATCCTAGTGTCAGACACACTGCCCTGTAAAAGTTGTTTGAATACTTACAACATGAAATGTTTGCTCAGTTTCCAGGGGAACATTGCTCTTCTGTCTTCTGTACCTCCTCACGGATCTGTCGTAAATCTTGATGTCCGTTTTATTCAGGACGGCAAAGATCTACATGTACAGGCAGAGATGAGATAAACAGTGTATCTGCTTGAGTAAAAACGGATGCACGCAAGGTGTTCATGCATGATAAAACCACACATTACCGGTATAGTGGTAGAGTGTCACTGAAAAGATATTCACACAAGGCAAAGCTTGTAAATGAAATTTCATTTTAGATACAGAGAATAATCAGAAATGAAAAACAAGTGAGAGCAGTTCAGGTCACCCTACATACATGAAGGGAAAAGAAAAACTGCAAGATGATCTTATCAGTTTGCCTTCTACGCTTTCAAGTGTTTGAACTCTTTGAGTTTATCTAGAAATCCCTTGAAATATCCTTGAACATCAAAATTGCCTTGGGGTCCAAGAAAACATATGTGAGTCAGTGGATAAATCAATTTGGTATACTGTAGTATGCCTTCAAAGCACAAATTATTGTGTCCACTGACAAAAGAATGTTTTCTCTGCAAGGAATATTTTACATATTACATGTACTGGTTTAGAGATGACGCAAAAAGAGATCTCTCCAGATATTCATCAATCAACTCAATGGATATTTGAGTTGAGGGCATGCTGGAACGCTGTATCAAGTATGGGATGGATAAAGTAATACCTTGTCTTTGACAATCCTGTAATGTCCACTCAGAACTCCTGACAGTTTGGAATATTTAGTTCTGAGCTTTGGTATGATGGTGTAGGGAGTCTCAGGAGATGTAAGCATCTGTATCTCTCCTGTGGAAAGAAAACACACCATGTCAAAGATTACTATATGAATCTGCATAAATGTATCATACTGCTATGTGCACTTGTGTAACAACCATAAGGAATGTGGCCACAATATGACATGACAAAATAATTGTATTCCAAGTCAGCTGGTATTGGGTTAGGGCCAGCAATGCTGGTACCAGTAGTATGACATGATCTTTAGGGCTACAAGAATGACCAAAGCAAGTGAATACCAATAGTAAGAGGCCCCTCACAAGTAAATGGCTAAAAAACTGAATCTTTCAATTGACAAATGTATGCACATAACTAATAGTTCATGAATAAAAATACCGCAATTATACGGTGTCGCTCAAATTTGATCAGAATTGGTACATACCAGTATGGGTACCAAAGATCAACAATAAATGTTGTTTCTATCTGTTCAGTACAGGAAAATTCTACGTTGATGTTATGACAATGATTTCTGCACAGTACAACCAGAAAAACAACAAGAAATATTTAAACCAGAAAAACAAGAATGACAAAAGTAATTAAGGTCTGAAACTTTAGGTACTGGATGTCAACTTTAGCAACATGCATAGCAGAAAGGTAGCTAGCCCCCCTTAGTTTGACCATAGACGGTCTTCCTCCCCTCTACTGTCTATGGTTTGAGCAGGTCTGTTAATATGTAACAGTTCATAAACAATGACAGGAAATGACTCAAGTCAGTGGAGTTAGCCTGTTTCAAGTCACTGGCATGCAATCACTCCTGCACATTTGCAGGATTTCCCTTTTTCTTACCTCATTTGCACATTTTTGACACTGACGTGTTCATTTGAACAAATTCACATCTCAACCCATGCATCTACCTGTGCATCAAATACTGAGATGGTAGCTTTGGCGGTATGGGAGCCTGTGACGGACATACATCCGCACATACATACCCACAAATATACAGACATACAGACGCCACAGACTCATCATATAAGCTCTTTTTGGTATTTATATACTTATATACAAAACCAAATATGAGCTAATGAATATACTGCTCAGCCTGTGTGACTTATTCCCATTATATCACAGATTCACCATATAATACATGTGTAGCTCCTGTGCAAACCAAATTAGCAATGGTTATTGTTGTGTTTCATCTATAGTCGCAGGTAAACACTTGGACAAAAAGTCATTATGATTGTGTCTTTCTACGGTTGGTCATCAATATCTATGAGAATGAATGGGTTTGATATTTTAAAAACAGCAGACATTGAGAATTTCTTTGCATGATCTTGACTTCTAAATCTGACTTGAAAGTGGAAACCACAATGTCACTGCAACACAATACCAAGGGAATGCATACTTGCATTTAAGAACACAAGAAATCTTCCCTGCACAAATACCATCCTATGGAAAACACTGGAAACAATGACTTACCATCCGGGAACACACGGATATACCGGTAGTATTCCACAGTGTGCCAGGGTCTGTAGAATGAATCAAGGGACTGTTCACCATGTCTGATGTAAGATGCCTTACTGATGTAAACTCCATTGCACTTTAGATGTGGTCTGTCGATGAACATACTTCTCCAGGTCTTGTATTCTTTGGTCAAGTGGCAGTTGATACCCCACACTCTATAAAATCAAGTTTCAATTTTGTTTTTTACTGACATTGGTGTTTGCATGATTAAGGTTGAATGCACCTGGGGATCAGATATTCAGATCCTCAAATTTTTCTAATACTCTTCTGGTCTATTGCTTGCGGTGGCTCACTTTACAGCTCTTGAGTAAGAAAAGTTTTTACCCTCTTAGTTTTTAAAAATTTAAAATTTCATTTTTCCCCATAAAGTTTAACTCAGTTTACACAGGGATGGTGGCCATTTTTCAATTTCAAATATCGGTAAATATTAGGTAATTTGTTTCTGTACCAGAAAACTTTGCACAGTGACCCCTGATTTTAACTCTTGACTTGGTTAACCCTTTCACCTCCATGGTTTGGCCCAAACCATTGTTAACAATGATCATTGTGGACCTGTTTACAGGGAATCGGGGTTGAACAGGTAAAAGAATGGTTGAAAGTTTCTTTGTGGCAAGCTTGAGCAAAAGTTTAGGTCTCTCACTTTCGAGGCGAATACTACCTTATAAGACAACCATGTATGAAATGTATTAATGCATTTTCATTGTAACAATTTTGTCAAGAAAATTTACTTGCTCTGTTGATTTATAGGAAGAATCTGAACAAAGTTAGTTTCCTGAAAAATGTCTGCTGAATAATGTAACCTTTCCAACTTCAAACTGTGGTATCCAGGTAAGACCATGCAACAGTACTGAAGTGGGTCAACTCAAACTTTGAGGCTGATAGAAGTACGACCTAGTTTTGAAAACCCGCCACTCTCAAATCCTTAATTTTAGGTGAATACACACACAACTACTGTAAGACCTGATGTCATATACATACATGCTGCAATTTGCTAGAATCAGATGCCACAATAATGGGATACAGGTATATTACAAAACACAGCTACTTTTTATTTGTACAAAAATCATAAAGCAAAACAAAATATGGCTATCCAAAGTCTAATGCAAACTAAGTCCAGTACACCAAGAGGCATATATATGTATTTTGATGTAGGGCACATACATGTATTATTCTGTGAGTGTAATTCTCTCTAATTCACACCTTGTCAACATCTGTTTTGCATTGAATTTTATATTTGTTGAAACAATTTGCTTTATGTTCAATCTCATCAAAAGTACGCCTCAGTAGAATTTGATTCACCATGGTAACAAGTCTTTTGAATTTCATGACATATTACTGTAGTGTTTGGCATATCATATTGTGTTACCTTGTACAAGCTATCTTCCAGATTTCGGGGTCTCGAGCACAGGCAAAGAAACCACGACAGACCAGCGACACCTGTTCCAATGATCTCATATCAAGCTCTGTGGAAACTACCCATCTCAGGATGTACATGAGCACCTCCACTGGTAAAGCTGAGATGTGGGTGGCCTGTAGACAAAACAGAAGGAAAAGCAGATATAAGTGGAATAGGCCTCGAGAATAGAAATTTAGACTCTCAAATTTCTGCAGGGCTTTTCTGGTCTGTTGCTTGTGGGTCTAATTTTCAAGCTGTCAGAGTACGAAAAAATTCGCTATCTTAACATCTCAAAAATTGTACATTTTATATTTCCCCCAATGGAGTAAACATAGGGACGGTTACCATTTGAATTTCAATAATTGGTGAACGTTCAGTAAGCTGTTTTCCTAAAGCTAAAGTTGCAAAGCAATACCCCTGATTTTTATTCTTGATTTGGTGAGAGAATGTTTGAGAGTTTCATTTAGGAAAGTTGGAGCAAAACTTTAAGTCTTTCACTTTTGAAAGCTAACCAATACTACCATAATTGATGTTCAAGTCACAGATTTCTGGTAATGGTAGTTCAATATTGTCTGAAAATTCACATACAAACTTAATGCTCACTAGTCTTGCTGATAGCCTATGGAACTTGGTTACGTACAATGCACACTTACTTTTCAGAGTATACAGGTAACTGTCCACTAAAAAAACTGTTAAACAGGAACTTCCCCTATAAAAGCCGGATTATCGTAAATCTATGCAAATGTAAAAAGCCATGCTACTGATCGGATGTGCTGTGTTTTGTCCCAGAATCCCATAATTTTGCCATGTTTCAGGCGTTCATTGTCATTGAATCTTGCATATGATGTCTGTGAATATATAGCGACTAAACTTGAGTAAAAAATAAACTGAAAAAATGTTCCGTTTTTTGTCGGAGAACGCATATGTTTCAAAATGTGTTCCCTGTACAACCATTTGACCCCTCTTTGCATATGTCACGAAAGTGCCAATCATGATTATTCAATTTCTCATACGGTCAAGGCGATGCCATGAGAATTCAAAAACTCCCACCAGTGTATGCAAATGACTGCGTCATCAGTAATCCCCCTGTTGTGCGCCTACGGCCTTGTAACTTCCCGTTTAACCAGTAGCAAGAGGTGAGTACATATAAACTTACAGGACATAAAATGTAGAGTTCTCCCTAGATCATCTTACAAGACAGTTTATGTGGTTTCGGATGATTCTCCAGTGGCAATTTGTGGACTTTTTCATTTAATTAAAAAAAAGAATGTTGCATAGTATTTTCACAAGAGGGCCTTCAGTCACCACTAGAGGGCAGTATTCCCTTGTTACCTTGTTTCAGGGAAACTTTTTCTGTTCTGTGTACAGATTTTTTTGACTTAAATAAAAAGCATAAGAGACAATAAGGGGGTATTTTATGCTTACTGTCTGAGGGAACCTAGGTTCACAGTGACTCTTGGTATCTATTGTCAAGGACTGCAAATGCTGGGTGACATCTGGTAGCTTATCATCTTCCCTGTAGCTGAGAAAGACACAAGAAACACATCAGTTGAAACAAAAACAAGTATGGATATCCTCATAGAATATCCGTACCAGAACCATGACACAATAAAAAGAGTGTGATTCATGCAAAGTTTGATGAGTTTTTCAGCCCTGATACAGGAATATCAATGTGTGTTACTGCTACAATGACTCTATCATATTCCTGATGTCTGTGTTCTTGAAGCATGAGACAGAGGGCCACAGAACACAATTTGTACATTGGTGTTCACACACAGGACCTTCATAGATACAACTACAGGTACAATGACGCTTATAATTTATCAAACTGTCAACATTTCGCTGTATAAAATAACTGACTTTCCACCAGGAAAGTATTTCAATTCCCCCATTGTGTGTTTTCACATATCTTCTAGTAGTTGGGCAAAATCAAAATTTTAACTGAATTTACAGTATTTGCAGGACATGTACCACATTGATGAGTTGTTTGCTTTGCCGTAAACTGGTTTTCAACAATCACCTTCTGAAAACCTTCCCAGGAACGGTATCTTTGTGACTCTAGGTCTAACAAAAATGTTTAAAAAGTCTAAAATTGAGTTTCTTTTCACACTGTTTACACCTTTCAAAGTTTCAAGGTTATCTTTTGCTGGACATCCTCCATAACTGATTTAACCCTTCCATCCCTAATTCCTTGTAAACAGGTCCAAATCTAGCATAGAAAACAATGGAAATGGGCTAAACCATTATGGTGAAAGGCTTAAATAATGAACAAGGAATGTGCTAACTCACCTGTCAGTGGATTCATTCTCATCCGATTCGTCTTCATCTGTCAGAAATGTTTGATAACAAAATTACTATGTATTGCTGTCTGAGGAGATTATTTGACGCAGAGTAATTTAAGGTGATGTATGGATCACACGTAGAGCGACACACGGCGTACCAGGATTGATGACGATGAACAAGACACCATGCGAGGGACTGATGACAATGCCGCATTGCATGGACGGATGAAGATAGATGGATTGCAAACAAAGCAACATGTGGATTGAAGACGATGAGCGGGTGCAAATAATGCGACATACCATGGATTGATCAGTGTTTCAGCTGAGCAATAAAATATCCTTGTCACTTACACTAGCAGAGCTCAGAACGTACTCACTAAACCAAAACTTACACATGCCGAACCCATTACTCACTGTTGGTACTTACACGTACAGCTTTGTACAGCTTGGCATGCTACACTGGCTGTCATCAATTTACTCTTATATTCAACTTCTGCTCTCTCTTGTAATTGTATTTTAAAATTGAGTTTACAAAATTTCATCTCAGGTTCAAATGAAGACTCTGGGATCAAATGGTCATACACACAATGAAAATGTTGCGTTATTTTCGGCGGTTCAATAAATAGCTTTGGTTACAGAGGGTTCCCCACAGCTTTGAAATTGAGATGAAATTTACATAACAATGCATATTTTGCATATTCTTTTTTGTTGTGAAAATGTATTCTTTTGTATTGATATTAACATATGAATACATTGGTAAAAAAAAGGGGGCCCCTCCCCTAAAAATCCAAATTGAGAAGGAGCCTGTTACTCAACAATGTACAATAGCTCATTGTAAATATGCCAAGTTTGTCTTTGTGCCAAGATTGAACAAAGTTGCCAGTTGCGTAGTCAACAGGAGTTGGTTTGTTGGCAGTCTCATCATACATGTATTTGGCATTGTCAGTTTGGGTAGTCCTAATACAGAACTCCTACTAAAATGCGATTTGTTAGTCGCATGTTGGTGAGCGGGCAGCTGAAACACTGATTTATGAAGATGTATGGACATCAAACAAAGTAACACATCTTGGACAGCACTGCTCTGTCTGCCTTGTCATTGATCCATTCATAACCGGTGGCAAATTGCAATTTATAAGCACATGTATGCACATACACAGTATGCCTGCTGAGCTCAATTAATTTATGCAGTGCTTACTGAAGAAAGTTTTCTCCAATGCAGAAGACAATTTCATGCATTACATATACGAATATACAGTTGGCACAAGAAGTTTCAAGAAATTTCTTAGTTCAATGATCAAAGAGTTCATGAAATAAGATCTAACAACGTTAATCATTCACACTGGATTTATGAATTTTTTATGGTTGCTGGTGTATCTAAGTTAGAGGCATTGACAAAAAGTGATGTCTTACACTTTGTAAAGAGTCATTTCAAAAACTCTGGTAAATGTTGATATGATGGTACTTTCCAACAGATAAAAATCAGGTCTTTGTCAGTAGAATCATTTATAACAACAGCATTGCAAGGAATTATTGACATGCATACAAAACATTGTTACGATAGTCAGAACCATTTTGCATATTTAAGAGTCTGATTGTTAAAGATATGATACTTTCATCGATATGAACAATCATCACTCTAGTAAATGACAGTTTGTACTAATCAAGATGATATTTATAGAAAAAGTAATTCAATGATTGTTGACACAAATACATCAAACCTACCCACAGTAACAGCAGAGCCACCTCCTACATAATCAGTAATCTTGAATTCAATATCAGGTACCAACTGAACTGCCTGTCTGTAGTATCGAATAGCTGACGAAGAAGAGTATAGTGATAAAATGTATCAGTATCTATTGACAACCAGTTCCTGTAGGTAACTTGGAAAATGAAGGCATTGGCAACGTTACAATTTGACAGGTATAAAGCTTGAAAACACAATGTACATAACGTGTGTTCTGTCTGTCTATTTATTTTTGTAGCCTGCCTATTACAAGATTTTTCATGCAACTGGTTAACAAAATGCATGCATGAAATACTAAAAATATGAAAAAGGTCAGGCAATGGTCTTTACCATTATGAAGATGCAATTCACAAATTAATACCTTTACATGAGCACAAGAGCCAACTTTTGACTGCACTAAAATTAAGTGCTCAATCAGATAAAAACTGAATTCTTGAAACTTCTAGCCTCGAAATCTTATACAGTGTGTGCGTAGGCTAGGCCAAAAAGCAATGGAGCAGGGAACACTACGGTATACTGGCATGGGTAGCAGCACAAGCCTTTCATTTATCACAAAATTGAACAGGAATCTTCATGGATTCATAGACTGTAGAGACTGCTGCACAATCTATGATGGAATGAACAAGTCAGGGCACAACTAATTTGCATATAAAATTACCATACTCATTAATTTGTGTGTGATATTAGTGAAATATGCCAAAATAATCATCAGTGTCAAAGCTGCTTTTGAAAAAGGAAATATCATGATTTGAGGCAATCTATAATGATGATAACAAAGTGATTATACAAGTTATTAAGGTTCTTTTGTTTCATCACAAGTGAATACAATATCATACAAAGCAAAATGCATTACAGTAAGGCCTACATAGTTGACAGAGGGAAATATCTGTACATTTTCAGTAACGAATAATCACTCAGCCCAACTATCCAAATATTTCCCTAAAAATGTCCTTCAATACTCATCTCAAAACCCTTTTAGATTAACTTAACCCTTTCACTACCATAGTTTTGCCCAAACCTATAGTTCCCAAAGGGAAGCACACCTCTGTTTACAGTGATTTTGGTGAACAGGTCAAAGGGAGTGCCTTAAAGGTCTGGTGAAATGCCCATGTTGCAAAATCACAGAAATACAGTTGATGGTCTATAAAACAGTCACATTCATTTCTTTTTTCGTTTAGCGCGCGTGATTATGAAATATGGCAAAAGAAAAATGCGATATGGGCGTGTCCGCCGAGCCTCTCCAGTCGACTTTTTTCGGCTTTCCGAAGTTTGCCCGACGCCGTATCTCATAACGGGAAGTAAGGTATTTCACACCTCCGTAATCTCCCCACGGGGGTAACTTCTAGGTTTTCCGCTTACATGATCCGGACAGTGTCCTCCTTTAATTTCACTATGGGGAGACGTTGTTATTTAGTGGCTGTGACAGCGGCAAGAACGTAACGGCTCAACTGTAAACTTTTTCGAGTTCCCGTCAAACACTGATAGTGGTGCGGCATAACCAAAATTTTCATAACAATTGTGCATTTTGTGATAAAAGCATGAAATTTGGTACGAATGTAGATTATCATAATATAAATCAATTTGGATACCGAGCCACCACAGGTTGAGCCTCGTTCTGGTGTGGCGGCCATTTTTAAAAATGGCGACCATCAGTCACTATAAAATCCCATAGTTGCTGCTCTACAGATGATTCTGAGGTGAATAGAGGACGTATTTCCATCATAAATGCCTTTTAAGATTACCATTTGCATATTTATTGTTTTAAAATCAATTTGAATACCGATCCCTCACAGGTAGAGCCTCGTTCTGGTGTGGCGGCCATTTTCAAATATGACGACCATCAATTACTGTAAAATCCCACAGTTGCTGCTCTTAGGGATGAGTCTGTTGTGAATAGTGGATGTATTACCATCATAAATGCATATTAAGATTACTATTTGCATTTTTTATTGTTTTATAATTTCATTTTACTAGAAAAACGGGTTCTCTTAATAAAATTATTGACAATATGGTTGAAACAAGGCAAAAGTGGAAGATTCAAAATTGTCAAATTGAATGTTTTATACGATGATCAGCTGTCAGCTGTTCTGTGTAGTTAGACTATCAGAAGGTATTGTTCAGAGTTTTATTATTTTATTCTTATTTTTAATCGTTGGTGCACCAGTTTTAAGCATTTTTAGAGTTGTAGCTGGTGCGTGCGACACTCACCAGGTTTTGCAAATAGGCCTAGATTGGCCCATGGCTGTGGTGGGGAGGGTATGATGCGTCCGAGTGTAATTACAGCCTGTTCCATGTTCTTCCAATGGATGGAGTGTTCTTGAGTAGAAATGTTGAATATGTGCAATATTTTGACATTGACTAATTATCTTTTCTAATTGTTATAAGTCAGCCATTGACAAGTTTTGCAGGGTGTTAAATCACAAGGCCTGACATGGAAAATTGTGCGGGGAATTTAACCCTATCTCTCACTCTTGTTCATCTACATTCACGCGTAGGCCTACATACAAAAAAGTACAATAATATTTATTGTATAACAACCCTTCTAGTTTTAACGTTAAAAACAATAACATTTTGGGGGAAATCTCTTATATAATCCCATAATTGTCAATGTTAGAGATTTATCATGTAACTACAATTAGTACATAAGTGCAGCCGTTTAAAATTTGACCACGTGGAGAACACGATCATATTTTTATATTATTTTTCGGCTATATGTACTATATTTTATACATAACTTTTCATAATTCATTTCACATGAAACTTATCTTCTGTAATTTGATATCTATTTCATGATTTAGATATTGGTTTTAGAGTTATTTCAATGTCGATGGTCTATTGCATAAATATATATATGGATTCATGCCTATAATATTTTGAACATCGTATATTTTGGTACTAATTTCTTGGTCGTACATAACTTGCAAAATGCAAAAACATGGCACCATAAATTAAATTGTATTACTCCACTTTCTTTTGTTTTAACAAACATGAAAGGTAGGGAAAGTAAAGCTAAAACACAATCCTGCACTTTTGTCCGTCACGTCCGGGCTTGGCACTCCCCGATCTCTGCTTGCTTTTACATGGCTAGTCAGCTGGCGAGTATTTTATTCCTTTCCATGGTGTTTACATAGGCTAAGACAACAAGTTTAAACGACAATCCTAAATATTTACCAATCATTTCTTGTTATCCACTTGACACATACACCCAAGAGCTAAGCAAGGTAGTGTTGGCTGGCCAATTGTATGATCAATTGGGAACCTTCCTATACAAACAGTGACACTGTAGTCCAGATTGAAACATAAATCTCAGAGAATTTACGCAGTTTTGTATTCACAATAAATCATTTGCACATTCAGTGACATACAATTACAGAAAAGCTATTACCAAATTTTGAACGTTTTGAACATGTCAGCCCAGCTAAATCTGAACTACTTTAAAAAGTATACTGAGTGTAGAAGCAATAATGAGATCGATCAAGTATCAGATACATGCTTTTAAACTATTGAACATCCTTTGATTTAATTCGTAAAGATTAGAAACGATAATTAGATCGGTTCAATATCGGATATATCCTGAAAATATTTTACTGAAGAATGTCAGCTAAACTTGAGCCAATTTATAAAGTTTAGAAACGATAATTAAATCGACCAAATATCGGATATATCCAGGAATAAAGTACCTAATAATGGCTAGCTAAATTTCTGCTTATTTATGAAGTTTAGAAATTATCATTAGAGCAGCTAAATATTGGACAGATCCCTATTTTTGTTATTGAAGAAAGCCAAGCTATATGACATATCTTTAGACACTTATTCTAATTTATGAAGTTTGGAAACGATAATTAGAGCAGCTAAATATCAGGTATATCTATTCCATAATATTTTGTTAATAAAGAAAGTCCAGCTTTCTGATATATCTATACAAGTTTTTCTTCAGGAACGCCCAGGTAATTTTGATGTAATGTATAATGTTTAGAAACGATTATTGGATCAGCTAAACTGTTGAATTAGCTGTGCTCATTGATACAGTTTATAAAACAAACTTGAAACAAAATAATTTAATATACGATGCTGATAATATTTTGAGATCATCCGTGACTATGATTTTGGCTGACTTCTTTCATAAAGACGTGTTTGATAAAATTTATGTTTCAGGAAATTTGCCGTATCTGTGTACCCGTAGAAATATGATCCCAATGGCGACTAAATTATATTAAGTTCACTTCATATTTTGACATACGTCTGTTACAAACATTCATATAAGCATTATATTGCCTTCTGTATTGTGTGGAGCAAAAGCAAATGGTAAAACGTAAGATAAGCCGTAATTTGAAATGTAATCTTTTGGGGTATTAGGTAAGTCTTGGTCCTATTTCATGAAAACTGTAAAGGATATTTGTATATTACAAAAGTTCACCTTAAAGAAAAATAAATCGCTTTGCTAATGATACCCCACAACCAGGTTATGTATAAGTTAGGCTCGGCATATGACTTAAACAAAGACATGGTTAATAAAAATGTTCGTGGGTCTCAAAATCATGATTTTGCGGTACCCTTCAACACATGACTGTGACAGCTGTTGCGTCCCAATATTTTTTCAGTTAAAAGTCTATTTCATATTTGTGACACGGCCTTCTAGCAAATAAAACAGATTTCACACAAGGCATTGCCCAAAAGTCTATTTCGTATTTGTGACAGGTCCTTATAGCAAATAAAACAGATTTCATACAAGGCATTACCCTTTATTATATGTCTAGGTTAAAAAATGGTAGAATTTGACGTTTAACAAACAAGATGCGATTCGCAATACTTTGACTTTACAGTTCCCTTTTCCAATTTTTTTTCTGTTAAAAGTCTCTTTCATATTTTCATATGTCTCCGTAGCAAATAAAACAGATTGCACACAGAGAATTGCCCTTTTAATATGTTTAGGTAAAAATTGGTAGAATTTGAGATAAGCAGTGACAGTAATTTGCAATATAAAGTTTGGGGTATAGGGTAAGTTTTGTCATATTTTATAAAAGCTATGGAAGATATTGCATATTAAAATATGTCATCTAAAAGAAGAATAAAATCCCTTTCCAATGTTAGCCCACAAGCTAGGTTATGTAAAAAAATAAGCTCAGCAGATGACTTACAAGAAGACAGGTTTAACGAAAATGCATGCGAGTTGGCAATACTGTAATTTTGCGGTACCCTTCAAAGTATGACCGGTAGACCTATAGCATCCCAATATTTTTCCTATCAAAAGTCTATTCACATTTTGACATGTCCCTGTAGCGAATTAACAGATGTCATACAAAGCATTGCCTTTTGTGTTATGCCAAGGTAAAAAAGTGGTAGAATTTCAGATTTTTGGGGTATTGGGTAAGTTTTGGTCCCATTTCATAAAAAATCTATCGAAGATATTGCATACTACATATGTCATTTTAAAGAGGAATAAATTTCCATTCTAATGATATCCGACAAGTCAGGTTATGTTTAAAAAAAACTTAGCAGATGACTTACAAGTACTACAAGAAAAATGCACGTGGGGAGCAAAATGGTTATTTTGCGGTACCGTTCAAAAGTCGACCATAACAGTTATTGCATCCCTATATTTTTCCTGTCAAAATTCTATTTCGTATTCTAGGGATCCCAAGGCTTCTAAAAAGATAGGTTTGTTATCCTGGGGGTGCAAGTAGACCCCTCTAGCCCACGGCCTAACATATCTTGACTGCTTACATAGCGTCATCCTTTTATAGGATCTAATACCGTGCATTTTATGCATAAGAATTGTGTTTTTTGTCTGTATTTACCCGTTTAACAAGTCAGGTGGTGAAGAAAATTAAAAAGAATTTTCAAATAACTCTTTTCACAGTTTCTTATTGAAAATATCCAACCTAAAGTTACCCAAAAACTTCTGCAGTTGACATTTACTAGGTGAGAAATACCTGTCTGGCAGCCATTTTGAAAAAATGGTTGCCATGGCAACGCTTCGGCAGATTTTCAGTGGCTCGGTATCTGAATTTGTTCAGCACATATTAAGACACATTTGAGCCAAGTTTGGTACTTTTATCACAAAATGCACAATGGGTTTGCCATGCCGCACCACTATGGTTTTTGAACCAATGTGCTTGTCTATTCTGGTTCGTACGATCGGCCACGGTCCCTGAGCCTGCCTCGCTACACGCTACAAAATTGGGACCGCGATGCAAATCAACTGCATGAACACCAACACTGAACGTTGTGACTGCCATTAAAACGAACAACAACACGGAACGTAGAGATCGCGATATAAATACCCGGTACAAATCATGGAGCACAGTCCCTCTGCAGCTCTGGACTGTGCGCATGGAGGCCATTAAAATGAAGAACAATAGGTAATACCGGACCACGAGGACCGCAATGCAAATCGACCGCAACATGGATTAAAATGCACAACACGGAACCGCCAGACCGCAATGCAAATCAACTGCAACATCGAACCTTGTGGCCTCGATTAAAATTCGTATGTCTGCTATGTAGGCCTATAGCAAAAGTTTCAATTCTCGTGAGCGGGCGTTCCTATGCCTGCAGTACAGTAGACAAAGTGACGTCAAATTTGTCGCGAGGGCTCGATTGCGTGCGTCGAAGTTTCAATTCTCGCGAGAGCCATTTAAGCATGCTGTGGACTAGACTACATAACGTCAAATCTCTCGCGAGACTTGGCTCGATTGCAAATACGTACGACGAAAGATTGTGACGCAATACGGAAGTAGATACAGTTTTGCGAATCGCCGAGAGAGAAGCCAGATCAACAAAAGACTACAAACAGCCACGTTTTTTCTTTAATTTGCCATATCTTTTGAACAAAAATCAGTTTCGCCACTGTGGCAAATAAGGATCTTTTTTTTTCGCCACTTCGGATTTCAATTCGCATCGACTAACGTGGCGAATAGGCAGCGCGAACAGTGTATTTGTTTAGCGGATACCGGGCAGAGATAAGGCGGCGTGGGACCGCTATTCGATGTAAATGAACACACCTGTGACGTCACAGACGGCCAACTTTGACTCCCGCTGAGGGCGTGACCTGGGTGTTGCAAAATGACCCGATGAAAGCCGCGCATAGAAATATCAAAAAAATTAACACTTGCGCGTACTTTTTGGTTGCAATTCTGTTGGGAGTGTAATAGTATTGCCCCCCTGGAAGATATTCAGTCTCAAGAACGGGACCATTTCACCAGACCTTTAATATATCTGTACAAGCACAGAAGTTCCATCATGCAAAGTTGTGAAACTGGATTTTAAGAAGTGACCCGACAAATACTTCAATCTTTCACCCTTTGAACTAATTTCGATACCACAGAGGTCTATACAGACTAAAATAATGACATCACCCACCATTTCCAGTAATTTATGTAAACTTTCCAGCTAAACCAGGTATGCTTGTTTTAAATGTGAATATATAATCAGGTTTGGCTGTTGAATCGGAGAGATTTTTTGAAAGCCACAATGACTTACGTGCAAAACCATGGGAATATACTGATTATGTTCTACTGAATGATAGGAAGGCAAAATTTAGGAATTTTTAAGTGCTTGACAGGAAAATTGAGACTTTTGGCATCTGTCAAGATTTTATTAGGAAGTTTGAATGGTGGACTCGAGTGGCATTGTAATATTGACCAGCCCTGTCATATGCCAAAGTATAACCTGCAATTCTGTTTTTTTCAGAATAATCATACTTTTAGTTGATTACGGTAGCTTGTAAAGGTGCAGTGTATTCCTTAAATGTCCTGGACTGTTTTCATCTGCTGCATTTTAGTTGAAACTACAGAATGCACTGACAGTTGCTCTCCACTACATTGTATCTGTGCAAAGTGTAGACAATTCACTGTACAGTGTAAGTCACTGACAGATGATCAATACAATCAAAGTCCTGACCTACAATTACTGTGACCACACTGTCTTTTAGCCAACAGAATGCAAAACTGTGGTTTTAGGCGCCAGTTGTACAAAGAGACTGGCAGCCATCACAAACACAAGGGCGAGCTGCCCCCCCCCCCCCAAAAAAAAAAAATCCACTGAGAACAAGTCATCATTGATGACACAGTCCCCACTTGTTAATGGGTACTTTGATTACATGTCCTCAGAGAGGATAGAGTCCTCTTCATTAATTAGGTCTGTGATAAAAATACTTTGATACAGATGGCGCTCAATGGCCAAGAATGAGTTCCATGGTGATGAAAACATAAAAGCAATGTAGGCCACCATCCTAAAGTTCATAAAATGAGTCAACTAGGAATTAATCAACAGGATGTTGCAAAACATTTTTGCATACAATTCTAACACTTAACAGATTATCACTGGTACCATATTTCATAAAGTTTGATGCAGTATTTACAACACTAGGAGATCAACATCTGTATCAAGTTTCATCACATTTGACGTTGTATTAATTTGTGGCTATATCACCCTAATTAGGAAAGTTCATTACTTATGCAATTACAAATTAATTAAAATGACACTGATAAATGTCTTTTTCAATGTTAAAGCAATGTGAGCTTAACATCGGTTAACATCTGTATAAAGTTTCATGAATTTGATGCAGTACATATTTCTTGACATATCAGCCTACTTACGAAACTTCAATAATTGACATGTTACTGCTACATGACGTGAAACAAATTGACGAGCATATGTATGAAATAGGTCAATGTCAACTTTGAATGATACTGGTGAAATATGTCTGAGTTATGGCTCTGTACATGAAAACATCGTAATAAAATGGCTGCCTAGCAACCATATTGGATCGTATCACAAAACAAATTGACATGCATATCTATGACATTGGTCAATGTCCTTGTACCAATTTTGAATAAAATCGGTTGAGATATGCCTGAGTTATGCCTCTGTATATGAAAAAATTGTAATAAAATGGCCGCCTAGCGGCCATATTGGATTGTATCACAAAACAAATTGACGTGCATATCTATGACATTGGTCAATGTCCTTGTACCAATTTTGAATAAAATCGGTTGAGATATGCCTGAGTTATGCCTCTGTATATGAAAAAATTGTAATAAAATGGCCGCCTAGCGGCCATATTGGATTGTATCACAAAACAAATCGACGTGCATATCTATGAAATTGGTCAATGTCCTTGTAGCAATGTTGAATAAAATTGGTTGAAACATGTCTGAGTTGTGGCTCTGTACATGAAAAATCATAATAAATAGCCGCCTGGCGGCCATATTGGATCGTATCACAAAAAAAATTGACGTGCATATCTATGACATTGGTCAATGTCTTTGTACCAACTTTGAATAAAATCAGTTGAAACATGTCTGAGTTATGGCTCTGTACATGAAAAAATCGTAATAAAATGGCCGCCTGGCGGCCATATTGGATCGTATCACAAAACAAATCGACGTGCATCTGTATGACATATGAAGTAATCCTTGTACCAAGTTTGAATGAAATCGCTTCTTGCATCTCTGAGATATCTGCGTGAACGGACGGACGGACGCACACACGTACGCACGCAAGCACGCACGCACGCACGGACGCACGCACGGACATGACCAACCTATAAGTCCCCCGGACGGTGTCCGTGGGGACTAACAATGATTGACTCTGTCTGGGCTAATGTGCAGTGTCTAAGAAGCTTTTACCTAAGTGGTCAGCTAAAACTTATTGTTCTTACTGAATGATTTACAAACAGCCAATCAGATGGAGAATACCTGTAGCCTTAGTTTACTATTCCGTAAGTTGTTGCAAATAATTACTGGTAGTGAATAACCCTTGTTTCCAACTCTTTTCAATGAATGTAAATATTAACAATCTACCAATTAGATATAGCCTTCTGAGCCACTGCACATTGCCAGCTCTGTCTCTTGCACATACCCTTACAGTGAAATGCAATTATAAATATGCATACCTTCATACAAATCACCATTCTTTTCAGCATTGACTCCTTGCAAGAAGAGATGTTTTGCCTTGATAGGAGAGAAGAGAGACCGAGCAAACACACTGTTAGTCATCTATGTGTTTTTTGAAGAAATGTAAAGTGATACTTCATATTGACACCAGCGGACAGGTTATACATTACTAATGATATTAACATAGCCAGTGCATTCTACAAACTGCTAGAGAAAGAGTGATTATGCTGAGCTTCAATTCATTCCATTAAAATTTGCCAGAATCAGATTTATAGTTTGGACATTGTTCAGAGTAAGCATTTGAAGAAACACAACCATATGAATGGTGGCCTGGGTTATTCAAGTTAGCCTATTCTACAACTGACGTTATATCATCACAATCAGTGCTGAAACAAAGAAAATTTATGCATCAGTCAGTGGCTTAGGTAAGCTTATATTGTATATATTAAAACAGCTCCGAGGCAAAACTGATGCAAACGAAAGGGATAAGCGAAACCAAATAATCCACATAGTTTGTAAGACGTACAATTGAAAACATAAATGATGTCCACTTTATATTTTTCTCTTGATGAAGATGTTACAATATTAGGTAGTTCATGGGCATAGAACATACATGGTATTGAATGAAAATTACAACTTGAAAATGTATGTCATTAATGCCAAGAGGCACTTCTACGAATCAAGCAAATTACAATATACGTTATCTGAATCAAGCCACCTGATTGGCAAACTTTAGAATTGTTTTATCTTATGAACAAGGACACCTTTGCTTTGGATGGCATGCGATAACGAACTTGACCTGAACACTGGAGCACTAGATTGACTGTGGCATAAGAGAGAAATGTCATCATTTTGACATCTAATTCTAGCTGATTATCACATTTTGAATTTGCAACCTTTAGTAAATTTGATCTACTTTCACATTAACAAATCCACAAACTTACCCTACCACAAACAAAGTACTTGTCAAAACAACGATATAAGGATAGAATAAAATGCCATCAGTTTGCGGTACTTGCATTAGTGCAAGGGCACAAGAACAATGCTTTTAGATGCTCTTAGAGTCTTACTGACTTGTTCAACTGAATTGAGAGTATAGGTCCCTTAACTTACAATTCCCCTTCTCCAATATTAAACTGGCAACTGGAACTTAGATCACATTTTGTCATGCTGTATTACGGCTATAGATTGCCTTTGGTATTTTGTGGTAGATTTCAAAGACTCTTGTGGGAAAATTAGCATCTTTATTGAGCAAAATCACAGACAATTTGTGATTATTGTCCCCTAAATATAACTAACCAAAGAGAGTCTTGTATTTCTTGCAAATACCCCCTTTTGGAATTTCTACCCTCTGATTCTAAAGAAAAAAACTGCTGCTTGAGTAGCACTGACCACAGAAAGTCTTACCCTCTCTTCAACAGTAGCCTGTTCCTCATTCTTCTTATTTTTCTTCACCGTCTGGACATTTCTAAATGACTTGTTGGGCCCTCCGGACAGCTCATCTTGCCACTTCTGACGAAAGTTGGCCAGCTCCACTTCAATGGAGGGGTTATTAGCATTCTCCTCCTCCTCCTCCTCGTCTGACACATCATCACAGAGTGGAATAATGCATTCATTAGATGCCTGTGGAATTGGAGAGATTGTAAACAAACAGCATAGTTAGCACAGCCATCACATGATGATTATTGTTTTGGCTTTCTTTCTGCACAAGAGTTAAGATTAGAGGTAACCTACTAAGTCAGAATGGCTATACTAATTAAATTCTTTATTTTATGTCCACTCAAAATTTTGAAAGGTAAGTGGTTCAAGAATACACAGAAAATTTTACAAGCTCAAGATTCATACTTACTTTTCATATTAGTTATTTGATCGTTTTTATGTAATATGAGTGCCTAGTCACGAATCAAAGCAGAAACCTACTTTTCGCCTTCATAATTTACACACTAGTGTAAAAATTCACAAGCATGCTGGTATATTAAGTATACGTTACAAAATTTGTGAACAAAGATTGGTAGGCTGAAAAGCTATAGCAGTGGTCCTGTTTAAATACACTTTTTTTTCATAAAATTTCTAAAATCCTATCCATGAGGGGCTGCAAGAGATTTCAGCCTACGATTTGAGGAGCTGGAGGGCTCAATCAGCCTTAACCACTGTCTCACAACATATCCTGGGTTGGTATAGGTCATTTAAGGTCACAGACTGAGAAAATTACCTAAATTATACAACACTTTGAGCAGACGATTTATATAACTAGTATCATTCTTTGGGACTTTTATAACAAATTACAAAGCTATCACAAGTAGTTTTTGAGAACAAGTTTTCTTGACCAAAAATGACAAAATTGTCTTAAAAATACAAATTTTCTTGACCAAAAATGACAAAATTGTCTTAAAAATACAAATTTGCACTGATATTTCAGAACAATTTCCACATATCCAACTATTGTCATCCCCAGGCATCTGTACACCACATATAAAATCTGTCTGTTTAGCAGTTCTAAAGGAAAGAGTTTTTTTTTACGATTTTTTGACCAAAAATAACAAAAATTGCCCTAAAAAGGTAAATTTGCCAATTTTGTCATAAGTTCAACAAATTAGATGGATAACACCCTTGCAAACATCCAACCCACATTTTAGAGCAATTGGGCTGGTGGTTTCAGAGAAGAATAATTTTTACTTGAAAATGAGAAAAATAACCCTAAAATTCAGCAAAAGTACCAAAATCAAGATATCTTCACAATATACATACAACTATATCCCTTTTCCTGCCAAGTCCATATTTCACCACCAGGTCAAGATGGTTAAAATTAACAAAACACAACATATTCTATATGGTGTTTTTAACATAATACTGTACATTTGAAAGCTGTTGAAGACATAAATACTGTAAACTTGACTTTTTGGACTAAAGATGCTATAACAGACCAGGCCAAGTGGGTGAAAATACGTCATGTTTTAGCTCAATACCGCTTTTTACTGACTTGGCTGATGGGGAAGTGATACTGTCTGGCAGGAAAAGAGTTAAATGGTCTACATAAGGTACTTGCACACTAATTTTCAAAGCAATCAAAACAGCGGTTCTTGAGTTATTAATTTTTGACCATTTTCACATTTTTTAAGTTCATTTGCATGATTTTGGCGATGCAAACTTCATTTGAAAAAATCTCATCTATAGCCCAGGATGCATCCACACACAAAATACCAAGCTAAAAAGTGTAGCAGTTCGCGATTTTTTGATATTGACAGACATACTATATAACGTATATACATACATACACACATACATACAGACGCCACCGACTTCAGCTCATTATACGATAACCTCATATTGATATACCAAATGTGAGCTAAAAAGGGGGTTGTAGTTGTACCAAAACTGGTGACCGCGGCCAAAGCAGTTTCACATAAACGATGGGACGCAACCAAAGTTTATTATGCAAAGTCTTGCAGTCAGCAGTGATTGGATAGCTAGACAACACAATGAAAATACATAAAATGCTGAAATTGCATGCTTTGAATTTGTTCGACATTTCATTGCCAATTTCTGGAAATAGGTGATGTTTATCAACAAGAAATACGCGCACCCTTTCCCTTAGCTCTTGATATTGTTCTTGGTGTATCATATTTCTACTGAAATAATTCTTGATTACACGAGCAGCAACATAAATAATAATCCATTACTTTCTGTAACAGATATTTGACTTCGACTTCGACTCATCACATACATAAATTACAAATGGGTTTATAATTCAACTATTTACGAAACTGGGTAAAATATAAACAATATTCAACTTTGCCCCTAGGAGCCTCGAACAGCGCCTACTTATTGGACTTCTGCTACGGGGAGAACGACCAATCGTGCGGTTGTGTACGTGCTTTGTAGCAGTTAGTTGCTCTTTACACAGGTGTGGCCTTCACACGACCCTGACAGCCCTGCTGGCTTCCCCGGGGCCAAGTCGGTGTTGCGCAACGCACTGCAACGTGCAACTACAACGCCCTATCGATACCACACGCACACTAAGTTTTAGTTGCAAGCTTAAATCACTGCAGGCCCCTACATACTCCCCGGAATAATGACACGCAGCATATGAAGAGGAAAAGTAACTCGACTGAACGTATACAGCAACCTTTGTCCGTTTGACCCACTTCCCTCGATCGCTGTGTGACGACGCAAAGCAATTACACACACCTGGCACGCTCGTTGTGACAGGCTGAGAGAGAAGAAATTTGTTTACGTCTGTGTGCAACATTTCAAATTAGAAGTGCTCCATATAAAAACAGTATCGAGCTACAAGAATGCAATAAGATAACCTCTAGTTACCATATTTTCTGTTTCGCTGCCTTTTTGGGCAGATTTAAGCCTGGGAATCACGGTCGGAGTAGCGAACGACACGGTCGCTGAAACGTAGCGTTTTCTGCTCCATCGCCATTTTGCTTCCTCCGAGACACAACAAAAGCATGATATTAGTAGTCCAAAATGATTCGTAATAAATGCAAAATAGATAAAGTAGCTCGATTCAAAACTGTCCTTTATTATTTTGTACCTTTATCGAGGAATATCCTATAAGTTATATTGGAAAATTCATTCGATCTCGGAATGAAGAACACACAGACTAAAAAGTTGTAAATAATGCACCGGAAGCGGAAGCAGCCATTTTATAGGAAAACTTCATCGCGACGAGAGTCAGCAGCAGCAGTGCAGTGCAGCTGGTATTTGAGAACACTTTGTGACTCTAACAGAATGAGCGCTCACGATGACTTCTATAAGGCAGAAGCAGATGCAAAAGCGGCGGCAGCAAAACATGTGGCTAATATGCTTCAGGTGGGTTTCCATCATTCATTTCGACGGCGTTGACACCCGGGCGTTGACAAAGCTTCCCGGGCGCTGATTTTTGACATTTGGCAAATTTGAAAGTATTCTTCCACCCTTTCGTCCTGCATCCAGTTTCTTTTGAAAATATCTGAACTTCGATGTCTCTCAAAATTTTAGGTCAACGCCGATAGAGCCGTTTGGAGTATCTATTTTCTTGTTTAGACGAAAAACAGCTGTCTTATAATCTGAATAAGTGATGCCAAACTGTGCCCCGCCCACATCACGTATTCTGCCAGAGGCGAAAGACCCCCTCTGCTGTCTATGGATTAACAATTTCATTCACCTCAACCCGTTCACCCCTGTTTCCCAATAAGAAGACGAACTTTTCCTGTATGAACGATTGAACGGGTTCAATCCCTGGTGGTTGAGTCGTCTGTTAAATCTCACCGTGGATGTAAAAATACATATTGTGGGATCATTGTGTTCACAAAGTGCAACTCACCAGTTCAGTTCAGTTCAGTTCAGTACAAATAAAGGGGAAGGTATCCTAGTGGATTATAGAACCCCTCTAGATCGTTGTAGCTGCTTCATAGCGGTCGTATTCGTGCTTAAAAGTGTTCACATCTTTTGAGTTAACAATACTGGCTGGTAGACTATTCCACTTATTGACAATTCTGGATGTAAAGAAATATTTCCGTATGTCGCGTCTCACTGATGGTTTAAGCAACTTTAGATTGTGTCCACGTGTTTTGCAGAAAGATGTTTTTTGTAAGGAGAGATCACACAAGTCGTGGTGGTGTAGGATCTTGAAAGTTTCAATCATGTCTCCGCGTTGTCTTCTATGTTCAAGAGTTGTTAGTCCGAGGCATTTCAGTCTATCTGCATAGTTTACATTGCGAAGTTCTGGTATTAGTTTCGTTGCTCTTCTTTGGACTTTTTCTATAAGTGCTATATCTTTTTGTAACCATGGGGACCAAGTTTGGACTGCGTATTCAAGTCTTGGTCGAACCAACTGTTTATACAAGCGAAGAATGATGTCTTTGGATTTGTGCGTGAAAGTCCTTTTGATTAAACCTAGCATTCTGTTCGCTGACTTGGTTGCCTGTACACATTGTCTTGTTGGTTTCAGGTTTGACTGTATAGTGATGCCTAAGTCCTTCTCTTCATCCGTATTTTGTAGACTTGTGTTGTCCATGTTATACGTGTTGTTTGGGTTTTTCTGACCAAAGTGCATAGTCTTACATTTTGTTGCATTGAATGCCATTTGCCATTCTGTTGACCATTGTTCCAACTTGTTTAAGTCATCTTGCAAAATTTTACTGTCATGTTCGTTGCATAGTGGACGGTAGATATCATTTATAAAGATCAAAAACAGTATGGGCCAAGTACTGACCCTTGTGGCACACCACTAATAACGTCTTTCCAACCAGATGCTATACCGTTTAATATAACTCGCTGCCTTCTGCCTTTCAACCATTCCTGGACCCAGCACAGGACTTCACCACTAATGCCAAGACTGATCATTTTCTCTCGCAGTCTCATATGGGGTACTTTGTCGAAAGCTTTAGCAAAGTCTAAGCATGGAGGTCTCTACTACCTCCATGATCTAAGTATATTACATCAACTGGTACATCGTTATCTATGTAACTTGTCAAATCATCCATGAATTCTAACAGGTTGGTCAGGCATGATTTCTGTTGTCAAAATGTATGTTGAGTGTTATGGATTAAGTTGTTTGCTTCTAGATGCTGTACTATGCTGTCCCGTATGATAGATTCAAGAAGCTTGCCACAAACTGAAGTGAGACTGATGGGCCTATAGTTTCCTGGCTCCGATTTGCTGCCCTTTTTGAATATAGGTGTGACATTTGCAATTTTCCAGTCCTCTGGTGCATCTCCTGTTTTCAGAGATTCTTTAAGGTAGCTTTCCGCCTTTGTTTTGGTATTTTGAGTCAAAAACACGATTTTTTTATTCCTGAAAAGTATTCCTATAATATTGATCTTCCTGTGTGTAGAATATCTTGGTTGTGAAGTTCCTGTTTTTTTTGGGTGAAATTTTGGAATAAAAATGTACGAGAGGCACAGGTGTCCATTTTGGCGTTTGAGACTACCGTTAAGTCTTGATTGACAGGGGATTACGCTAAGCAAGCAGCGTCACAGTATTCGCATGCACTTAGACAACATCCGCTGTGAAAATCCCATTAACACCTACCGTTCACTGCGTGGGTCAAGACCATAGTGTGTACGTGTGTACCTGGCAATTAGGCGTCGAAAGGTGGGTCTTACCGTTTATCTCATAGGGGTGGCCGCTCCCAAAAGATCACAATTTATCGACACAATCGGACAAGGTCAGACTTATGACATTGTTGACAGTACAATGTCAGATTGCAGAAATGGCCCACACACTAAATGTTTTATCTGGGACATTTTTGTGCTTTTGTAAAAGCACCAGGAGTGGTGGATAAGTTCCGTAATGTCAAACATCTTTGAAGAGGCCGTCCCATATACATAAATGGTACGTTCCACTGGCGGCCTTAGTGACAGCGGGAACACTTGAATACCGCAACAGACGCAACATTAGGCCGAAGTTTCGGCTTCTTTCGGCCCCAACATATTTCGACACCCTGTTACGATTTGTTTTTTCCCTTCAAACTTATTAGTAACTGACAGATCAGTCATGTGACCTTTGTGTTCTGACCAGTATGACTTTTACAGTGCCGTTTAGGCGCCGCTTTTCAAACTTTGACAGTGTCGGCGGCTATTGCTATTGAAAATGATATGAAACTCTTTTTCTCACGGTTTTTCACCATGTTCTCACAAACTTTAAAGCATGTGAATGCTGACACTATACTTCTCAGTGTTTTGATTTGTAACATTTGGCACGAGTTCCCCCAACCAGGTAGTGCCGAAACGTCTTTGGTCGCGTTGCCTAAACGTCTTGGGGTCGGAAATTGTGCGGCCGAAACGACTTTGCGCCGAAAGGTCTAGAAACCCGACATTGTCCGTTCGATGAGAATACTAAGTAAGTTGAACAATTTATGAATAAAAATGAAATATCAGAAACTGCGGCACTGGAACTACTTGGGATCAGAAAATACAAGGTGGAAACAAATTGCATTGGCTTCAAGACAGCGACAGCAAATTTTCCCAAGGCAAAATACGTAGCGATGCAGAAATCACACGCCACAAAACAATAGCTGCTTTGGTTTGCAGACGTTTTGGCACAATGGCAGTGAACTGATAATGTCGAAGTCGTTTCAATCCCGCGGTCCCGTTTTTCCTTGTCCCATTTCGTTTCCGGACCGCGCTATTACCCAATAATCGTACAATGCAACCACCCTACCACTAAATGAGAAACCGACCTTGACAAGGTAAAAACATACGTCGACTAACAAATGTTCATCGTACACCGGATGAATGTGAATCAAATGATTTTATTGGAATGGACACGACAACATTGTTATCAGTTATCATGGCAGTAGCCAAAATGCTGCAGGACCGAAGACACATTTCAATATGAATTTGACCGTCACAACGTATAACGTAATCACCCTGAGTTTTCATCAACATGTCATCATTGGTTGGTAAACCATTGAATGAGATGCTTACGGCCAACTACTTGAATACAGTACAAAATACCATCCTAATACTGAGATTTACATGTAATGAAGACGGGTCTGATATCATATTCGCCTGGAATCGATGGTACTCATGTTGGATGCGAACGACAGCAGAGAGTAATATAGATCTATCTGTGACGTATGACGCTTGACGAGCGGTCTATCGCACGCCACTTGCGCTTGATGAAATGACGAACTTTTCTCGATGTTCATGTTTTCTCAACTTCTCTCCTTTGACTTTTATGCCGCCGACAGGCGATTGGTTCATTTTAGCATAAATGACTCCAGAAACGGTCTTCACCCACAGAAATGCTGTATAGAGTGAGGACGAACTATTGTCTCAGAAATGCTCGTAGTTTGATTAGTGTTAATCGGTTTTCAAGGCGCGTGAAGATCTAAAAAATGGCTGCTCACTGAATCCTCGGTTACCCTAACCGTAATGAATCACGGCATGGAGCTGTTCTTTTTTATCTCCATGATCACAGACACCGCAAATGTACATCCACATACAAACGCAGATATTTTTGTTGTCAGCAATATTGTTTTCCCTATATCACTCATCGGGCTCGCTTTCATTCCGCAGCCGTGAGTCGTTTCCGAGGTCGAATCGAATGCTGCCATAAACTTACACTGTTTATTGTCATGGAGGTAATTAGTCCAAGCGCTCGTGTAGACGGCATCGAGATGCCGTAGCAGTTCCGACAGTTAGGTCGAACAGTTAATACTCTATTTAAACCTTACAACTAATCAGTCAACAGATTATGCATAATCCCTTCCCTGGCACTCCCCAAGTTTATTTACTCATCAGCTACTGTGTAGATTGCGCTCTAAAAAGAGTACAACGCTCCCAAAATTCACCCTTTTTAGCCTCATTTCGACCACTGACACTGGTTTCAATGAGTGAATATACTGTTGAAGTTGAACACTTTGATTTCACTATCTGGTTTTAGTGTTTTTTCGGTAAGTACATTGTTTATTGCCATTCAAAAGGAAAAAACCGAACCAATTTACTAAATCGCCTTTTTCTCAGTTCGGCATTTTGTCACATTGCAGCACGTTCAAAAGAGTTTAACTCGAGAACGCGTGAACGGAAGTTCACCAGATTTTCACAGACGTTTGTCAAGTAGGTTGTCTCCAAAACTGTGTCTCAGTTTCTTTATGAAGATTTTTAAAGTCGAGTTATTGCTGCTTAATTAGGCGGCATTGTTAGACTAATCGGTGGATAAACTTTGACTCAACGATGTGAAAAAACTAAGGCCTTTTTCAAAAATCTGAGACACGGTTTTGTAGCCAGTATTCTGAAGACCAATTGCCCGTTAACACCTAAACAATAGCCCCTCTCCGCTCAGACTTAAACTTTTTTTACGTGAGACAATCCATGTTCTTTACACTTTCACTAAGATCTTCAAAAAATTCATCGCACACTAATTTTCTTGATAAAACAAAAATATTCATAGAAATAGCTTTCAGGTGATGTATAATACTTGGGTAAAAGTACACATCTTGATGGCATAATTCACATTTGAAAATAGGTCATCGCAAAGGTGGAAAGCTACCTTAAAGACCAATGTCAGTGGTTTTACAAGTTGGTTTTTAACTACACAGAGAATTTTCGGTGAAAGTCCATCTGGGCCGGATGCTTTACCTGGTGATAGCTGTAGTAATTTCTTCAGTACTGTGTCTTCAGTTATATTTATCACATGCAGTTCTTCTGCTTCTGTACCGCTAAACATTTTTTTCAAGCGTGGCATGTCCGAGGTTTTTTCAGCAGTGAATACAGAAGTAAAGAATTCGTTTAATACTTCACACATTTCTTCACTGGAGTTACACACTTTATTGTCTCTTGACTTCAAGGGACCTATAGTGTCTTTTGTTTTTTGCTTTGCTCGGGCATAGGCAAAGAAAGCTTTTGGGTTATCCTTTAGATGGTTTACAAGGTTCCTTTCGTTCGCAGATTTGGCACTTCTGATGTCTTTTGTTGTCTTTTTTAGTTGTGAGTGATACTCTATATAGTCACTTGGATTTCTTGTTGTAGAGTAAATTCGCCAGAGTTTTCTCTTTTTTTCTCACTGAATGTAGAACGTCCCTTGTCATCCAGTGTGGCCTGGTAAGACTACTACGCTTTTTCATTGGAACACATGCCTCAGTGATGTTTTTTACCTTCTCGTGTCTATTTATAGACAGAGAAGGTATTAGAGTTGAAAACCAATATGCTGCTGTCAAGAACTTCCGTCTGTCAAGACTTCCGTCTGTCAAGATCCGTTGACGTCATGCCATTGTGATGGGTCATATCATAAACTGGTGGGGGTGTTCTTGGCTCAGGTTGAGGTGTGGGAGAACGATTTTGAGCTATGACAAAAATCAAAAGGGACTTAGCGGCATAGCCACAGTGTTAAGCCTTTCTCCAAGGTTTCTTAGTTGACTACAATCTATTACAGACTACTGAGCTGACGTTAGGGGTACTCACTTTGTGTTTGCTCACTCTGTGAGCGCTAGTGTTTGGTACTGAGTTGCGTGGATATCCCCTCATGGCCTCACGTGATCTGGGCCTGTTGCATAATCTGCAGATGATCAAATGCCTCCGAGTCTGAAAACTGTCATTGTGTAAGCCTGTCGGCATTTTCCTTGCATTTTTTCTCATTTAATTTTGCAAAATATCGGCGAGTACCTCAATATTTCAAGATAACCCTTTCTTCCCAATCGTTTCCTGGAGTTTCAGAGTCATATGAACGAAAATGAGTGAAAGTTTTAGACAGGAAAATCGGACGTCGGCCATGTTCAATGTTTACAGTACAATCAGAAGTTTACGTGGAGGAATTAACCAACAAACACAGGAGTGTTCATGATGCCCGCCCTCTAGAGGCAGACCCTCCTATATGAAGTACCACATTTGATGCTTGTGGAAAGCTTGACCACACAATTGAGCATTTAAACTTTTAGAAAATGACAAACTGAATAAGAAGGTATTCAGAAAATGTCAAATACTGAGGAAAAATGTGCAAATATTCAAAATAAACAGGTTAACTGATTGGTCAGCTATAAAAAACAATGAAAATGTTTATGATCAAAAGTTTTTGAGATGCGCACATTTTAACAAATACAGAAATTATTAACATTATAAATATAAGACCAAACTATTTTTTCAGGGATGGGACAGGTTGGAAATGAGGGGTGAGAGACAAAGGCTCTCCTATTGCTGCATGTGGATGCAGCCACACCATTTCATTTACAGCATACTTATTCACTGTGTTGTGTTCAAGTTCCATATTGTACTGACTGTCATACAAGGATAACATAAGCAAATCATAGTATATTAGTACTTCAAACAGATTAACAGTTATCGTGATGTCAACCCATAATTTTACATCACAAAGACTGTAATTCTGCCATTTTTTTTTGTTTTTCAGTCATTTTATAAATTTTGCACTGCACAAGATGATTGAACAAATTGCAATGTTTGAATTTGTAAACTCAAAGAATAAAAATCCTTTGGTCACAAATTAAATTATTTTTTGAAAAGAAATTTACTCTTAAACACTTTTAGCATATATTCTTTACACGGTCATGTATTTCAAGGAAAATATGCCTATTAAAAACAGTAATTTCTTCACTTTCAATTTTTTTCAATACTATGACAATTATCAGCCATGAGGTTATACAAACACAAGACCAGATAGGCGTTTTCATCATTTCCACAGGACTCTTTGGAAAATCCATTAAAAACAGTTAAAAGTGACTGGAAATGATCACTTGGTATACATTTAATTTACAGATGCCAGGTTGTGTATTTCACATGCACTCAGGTCAGTAAGGAAGTGCGTCATTACTATTTTGGACTGTTAATTCTTATTTCTGAATTGTTTAACTTTTTTCCATATTGAACTATCTTTAGGCAGTTTATACTGTAGCTTAGAATTTTTTTCATTGATGTATTTAATCATCTTTTGGGTTCTTTAGGTCCATATCCCACCTCATGCCCCTACATCATCAACTACTGTATTTACCAACAACTCCATGCCAACAACAATTACCTGACCTGGCCACACATTAGAGAAGGTACAGCGTCATTGACGGTATTTTTAGATTTGTTTTAATGGTCATCCACATGTCGCTGGCGGATTTGCCTTTTAGTTCATTGTCCCAGTCCAGATCAGTCATCATTTTTTGTAATTTTGATATATTGGCATTTTTCATGTCCAGTACCATACCTTGTAGCTTGCTTTTGCCTGGTTGAGCAATAATGTCAAAATCAAACATGGTGTGGTCACTGTTTCCTAGTTGTCCGATCGGTTGAGCGTTTTCAACTAAGCCTGGTTCGCTTGTAAAAATTAAGTCCAGGATGTTTGCTCCACGAGTTGGAAAGGTTACATGCTGCGTGAGGAAGTGGCTAGACACTATGTTCATGAATATTTCACTGCTGCTATCAGTGCTAAGCATGTCCCAGTCTATATTTGGAAAATTAAAATCTCCGACTATCACTGCATGTCTCCCTGCAGCTCGTTTAATTAACTTGTAAAGCCTTTCGTTATTATTATCGCTGCTGTTTGGTGATCTGTATACTACTCCAACTAAAAGTGAGGATGCAGTTGAGACTGATATCTCACACCAAACAGAGTTTGTAAAACCAGGGTTTGCAGACTGGTTTTTCTTCCGCAATGGTATAAGTGTCTTTAATGTATAATAAAACTCCACCACCTCTACCGTTGTAGGTGTCAGATCTGTCTTGCCGGATGGGTTTGTGATAACCTTGTATGCACATTTCATCGATCGTAACCTCAGCGTGTGTCCAGGATTCCAAGAAAAGGTTTAAATGAAACTGTCATAGCACTGACAAGAAGGAGGACATGTTTTAATAATTTACTGTCATAGCAAACCAACATGAAAAACATGAATTGCAATACTCCATATTGATGTTCTTGCATAGGACAAGATGTCAATTTCCAGGATAAAGTTTAGGAAAAGGGAGAATTTCAAGAATTACAATCCATTTTTCCCGTATATTTTCAACTCCAGAAACCAGGTCAACTTGAGAAGGTCGATCAGTACAGAAGAAGAATTGCCAGGAAAAAAGTGAGTTATCTGCCCATCGAAGGGACAGTAGCTGGAATTTTTGATGATTTTTTCATTATTTTTGTCTTGCAAAGTCTTTTTCTACTCCATAAAACATTTTGAAACACCTACTATAAAGCTTATAGCATGTATACATATGATTCGCTGTTTCTTGTTCACATTTGAATTCTAGTGGTACACTAGAATTCCCTTGTCAACAATAACACTGTAGTTTACACATCTACAGGGTAGGTTAAAATATGAATAGTGTATATCCCAGTATGCTTTGGGGAGTTTAACAAGAAACTGTAATTGACTTTAAAATACAAAAACAGTGAGAAAATAATCAAAAGTTACAGCTACTTGCCCATTAACTGTACTAAAGAGGTTTCAAAAATATTGCCAAGTAATTATTTTCTTTGATTGTAAAGTTGTTTTCTGTGGAAACACATAAAAATGATTAAGTTTCTTCTGATTGTTTCATGTAGCTTCTCGACACACACACAAGATTTCTTCTCACAGACAATGGTTTGAAAATCTTCTTAGATGAAACATTTATCTATGACCTGAGGGCTGTGTGTTAAATATACATCATTACATGTACTAAAGTCAGAATAAAGAAAGTCTATAATTACTTGGCCTTAGCATTGACTGAAATTAATGATTGCATTTTTGAAGTTGCTTTCTTCATTTATATTGATATCAAAGTGCAAGAAGGTCAGGCAACAACCAAGGGTAATTGATGTTTTCTCATATACTAGCCATCCTGTACAAAGTTTCATTAGTAAAAAGCATGTGGTTTGAAGCCTCAAAATCTCCAACCTTTGTTACATTTTCATTACACTGGGTCTTTCACAAGAAAGAAGAAAGCGTGTCACCAACATACCGGTACAGTCACATACTGGCTGCTAGATCACATGTGGTTCTCCATATCAAAGGTTTGTAGTGGTAGACACTGTCACAGAAATGCATGTCATACACTCTAAAGCTATCAGTATCTCTGAATACTCCATGCAGGCATCTGTTGAAGCCAGATTGAAGACAGCCGTACAGTCTCAGTTAGATGGAGTCAGAACTGGACTTGGACAGTTGCAAAGTGCACTGGAAGACATCAAAGAAATAAGACAGAGGTAAGTTACTGTTGCCAGCTTTCTCTTAAAGGGACAAGAGCTCTCACTTTTGATAATATTATTACTATTTTGGTTCTAGACTGTCGATAGTCTCTTGCACCTTTTCTGTCTGTCACTGGTGTTGTCTCTTGCACTAACGACGGTGGAAAGAATCGCAAGCAGAGCGACGGAGGCGCGAGCAATGAGCGCCGTTGTCAATGTATGCTTTAGGAATGTCCAGCTCGCACCTTCGGCGCTACACTTGCGATTCCCCGACTGTGCGAGAGACAACACCAATGAGAGAAAAGGCACAAGGGACTGTCGACAGTCTATTTTGGTTCCTGAGAATGGTGAATTTTCTTCCTCTTCTGTCTCAAGTATGTTTAAGGTAGCTATATACCTTTTAGACACTTACAGATTTTTATTTTTTTCTCAATTGAACACGTCCCAAACCCCAATAAAGTATACATTTTCTGAAAGCCCTGATATAGAGCTATCCGACCAAGCACAGTACACGGTCATTATTTGCATAAGAGTCACGTGACAAGCGTTTTGCTGACCTTCCAAAAACGGTTTTTCCCGCCTTATGCGAACACGCTGCAAGATTTCCGGTTGGAATTTCTTCATTGACAAGCCTTGACAATATCCTTCAAAACGGTGTCTGCGATTTTTTCCCGGAGGCTCCATTCAAATTATATGGCCCGATAATTAAAATTCCTTGAAAAGCACCTTCATCTAACACCTTTAAGAGCGCATTAAAAAAAAACAAAGGCATATAAAGAAAATCCCAGACACGGTTTTGAAGGATATTGTCAAGGCTTGTCAATGAAGAAATTCCAACCGGAAATCTTGCAGCGTGTTTGCATAAGGCGGGAAAAACCGGTTTTTGGAAGGTTCAGCAAAACGCTTGTCACGTGACTCTTATGCAAATAATGACCGTGTACTGTGCTTGGTCGGATAGCTCTATATCAGGGCTTTCAGAAAATGTATACTTTATTGGGGTTTGGGACGTGTTCAATTGAGAAAAAAATAAAAATCTGAAAGTGTCTAAAAGGTATGTAGCTACCTTAAATACATATATGATTCCACAGTAGTAAATGGATCGTGCATGTACATGCACATGCCAATATACCTCACTTTGTTCAGAAAACTCTACTGAATTCAGCAAATGCTTTCCTCGCCTGTTGTTTCAGTTTGAAAGAAGTTGATGAAATGTACAGGTCGTGTGAAAAGGTCCATTCCAAGCTGGCAGAAGTCAAGACTCAAGGAGCTGAACATAGTCAGGTAGGCATACGTCACAGAAACTGTATCCCTCTTTGAATCAATAAAACTACAGGAGGAATAACTTTTGATTATTTTCCACCATTTCATTCTTTTTCTGTTTATAAAATATGCATTTTCTAGTTCTACTCTTGAAACGCATACTGTTCATCTTTTTGTAACAACTTGTATTTGCATAATGTCCACTGTTATTGTTGACAACTTAAAACTTGATCCAGACCAAATTTCTTTTTTCAACGACAACATCACTTATTGTACTCAACTTATTGAATTGACAAATCTAATACCTTTTATTTTTAACGTACTCTAGACAAGAGACGGAGGTAATGAACTTACATGTACTTATATATAATATGACAAAGATAATGAAAATATTATCAAAATTATGGCTATTTTCCTATTACTGGGTTGAAAAATTTAAAGAGGGTAACTCACAACCTTTTATACATTTAAAACATTCAATTTGAATTATTGTTTTGATGTTTGAAAGTGTTGAAACACAGAAATGGTGCATTTCATATTCAGCCGGATGCGGCACAAATTGACCAATTACTCACTAATTTTGGCCGACTGTTCCTGATGAAATTTGTCTCATCTCGAAAGAGAGTTGCACCTTGTGCAAACTCTATCCCTAGCCACCAGTCAATGACAATTTAAGATATACCGGTATTAGAAAATTGGAGCGTCCTCGAGCGATGGATCTTTCAGTCTATTTAATATACATGTACTGCTAGATGTATTCTTTCAGTGTTGCACCTTTCAGTGAATTTGTGAAAATCTCCTGTCATCATTCTTACATGATCAAGTGATGAAAAAAGAACTTTGGTTCATAAATTTGAGTGTAGTGTAAGAGAAAAAACGTCACAACAATGTAAATCCATCTGTTTCTCAAACAGCTTGCAGCTGCTGTTGAGAATCTGAAACACATATTCACTGTACCTGAAAGTGTGGCCAAAACAGAAGATTTGATAGAAGATGGCAAATTACTGCTTGCTCATAAAAGGTAATGAGTTACAATAAGCTGCAACCAATGTGTGTCTTTGTATGTTTTTTATACGGTAAGTAGCCAATAGTTGGCATTGTGTCATCATACTCTCCAAGTATATAAGGGGTGGTCAACAAAGTTTATGGAATAAGTCACATTATAGTTTGTAGCAGATATAATAATTTAAGCTCAATTGATTTTAATCATGTATGATGTTTAGATGATGGAGTACAGATTATCTGTGAGTGTTGTTCCAAGTCAATGAAAACACAGTGACAAGCCATCAAGTAAAATAAGAACAGTTTCTCCTTCATAGTGTTGCAAACACAATGTACTGGTGTTATGTAATATGCAATGTTGTCGTCAAAAAATGAGTTAAGTTGAGACTACAGTTCAAAAACAATGAAGAGTATATCAAAATGTACAGCTAATGTACATTAAAGTCAGAAGTCTCCATGACATTGCCTTTGTTTGAGTCTACTTGTCTTCAATCCAAATATACGTTGAAAGAGTCCAACTGACTGTAATTGTACATTTTCAGCCTTATGGACTTAGAAACCTCAAGAGACGACCTTCTATTTGAACTTCACAAGACTCCTACTGAAAAGTCATCTGGTGACCATGTGAGTATAAATGCCACAAAGACAAACATGACACAAGGTTGTAAGTTACTTCGTGTAATCATAATAGAAAGAAAACTATATTGTCATATATCCTGAGCTTTAAAGCAACGAGCCAGTGTATAATGGTGATGGAATCTTGTATTGCAATCCTATTGATTGATTATTATATTTACTTACCTCTTAGCTTGTGTTTTAATCATTTTAATTAATATACTGGAAAATTGTATAAATGGTTTTAAAGGGATACTGTCGTCGTAACTGTGCTCAAAGGTGGTATGGGACCCATACGACCAATGTAAACACTGTATCCAAGGTAAGATGGTGGTTGATGAAGTTAAAACACATCTGTCATAATCTACATCGTATAATTTAAATGTTGCAGCTATGATGATGAGGTGCATCTAGATATCGTGCACGAAATACATTGTTTGTAAACAAGAAACTCGCACAGGCGCAGTTCCGACAACCGTTTCCCTTTACGAATTAAAATAAGTTCTTAGTAATTTTCTCCGTGCTGTACTTTACCAAGTTCACTTCAAATATGTTGCAATGTTACTTTTCGTTGTGAGAGCAATTTTATTGTATTCACATGTAAGAAGTCATTTTAATCAATATTAATACTTGTCTATCTATTTCAGTTGATAAAGACATATTTTGCAGATGTACAGAAATTATCTGTGAGTATGATTTATAAGATATGTCTAGTGTCCTAGCAAGGACAAATACAGTCATTAAGATCATGGACTCTCCAATTTTATTTTGTGTCACACTACTCGACTTACAAAAACTTTGCACTAAAAATGAAAAGCAAGTTGTTTCTGGTCAGCACGCATATCACTTGTAAACCTTTGTATTAAACCTTTATTTTTCTTTTCTATGGAGCAGAGAAATTGATGACTGAGAGAATGAAGTATTAAGTTGCAAGACGTTGTGCTCTATACAACCTTTCTTTTCACAGTATTCAAATGACCAGAATTCACTATAAAACCATGTGACAGTTAGCAGTTCACTATAGTGGAAAACCGACGAACAGACTACAGCAAAAAAATTAAACAATAATAAAAAAATTATAAAGTTGCCCAATTTTTTGGAAATTAGCCATGACCAGAAACAATTTTTTAGCTCATATTTTGTTTTGTATATAAATACCAAAAGAGCTTATATGATGAGTCTGAGTGGCGTCTGTATGTCTGTATATTTGTGGGTATGTATGTGCGGATGTATGTCCGTCACACACAAAGGCTCCCATACCACCAAAGCTACCGTCTTAGTATTTGGTGTACAGGTAGATGTAGGGGTTGAGATGTGAATTTGTTCAAATGAACACATCAGTGTCAAAAATGTGCAAATGAGGTAAGAAAAAGGGAAATACTGCAAGTGTGCAGGAGTGGTGGCAGTGAACTGAATCAGCCCACACATCTGAATAAGAGGATTTTGACCTTTAACCTATTTGTATGCAGGGTACCTATTATGTTTGGGAGTGGTAGCAGTAATTGAAACAGCTAATTGGTCATTTCCTGTCATTGTTTATGAACTGTGACATATTAACAGATCTGCTGAAACCATGGATGTCTATTTTTGTACATCCATGGTTGAAAGATTCTCTGCTATGCATGTTGCTTAAGTTGACCTTCAGTACCTTAAGTTTCAGACCTTATTTACTTTTGTCATTCTTAATTTCTGGTTTAAATATTTCTTGTTTGTTTTTCTGGTTGTACTGTGCAGAAATTGTCATAACATCAACGTATAATTTTCCTGCACTGAACAGATAGAAAAACACTTATTGTTGATCTTTGGTATGTACCAATTCTGATCAAATTTGAGCGACACCGTATAATTGCGGTATTTTTTCTTACTGGCTTTAATACTTTAAATCTTGGTTTCAGGACATGCTAGCCAAACAGCTATGGCTTGTTATGGAGAGATCATTGACAACAGTCAGGAAGGATCCCACATTGCTAGTGACAGCCTTGAGAATTATTGAAAGGGAAGAGAGGTGGGTTGATGATATCTCAGTTCTTTCTCTTTTTTCTTGAAACATGTTTTTGAGCAAAGTTCACTCATGTAACACCCCACTTTAAAAAAGTAATCCACTGATTTTAATTCTGCAGGCAAGTGGGTTGGCAATTCTTGATACTGTCTCTCTCTTTATGCCTGAATCTTTCTGTGTCCATCCTCTGAAAAAAACTTGATGACTGCTAGATGTATAATTGTACTATTTTTGTCTTCACAGGATAGACAAAAAGATGCTGGAGCGTGAGAGGTTGACAGGTTTCCTGCCGCCGGGAAGACCCAAAAACTGGAGAGATGAATGCTATAAAGTACTGGAGAAATCAGCTCAGAACAGGTATGATATATTTCCTGCTAATATCTCAGTCAATATTGTCAGTAGCTACCCACACATGCATATGACCTCATATAGCATGCTTCCCTCTGAACATTTTCCTCATGTGATGATGGAAAAAGTCATAGCTTGGTTTTGCAATGCCTGAGGGACGAGCTCCATGCTAGTACTTTGTCAGCTATTGATATCGTACAACACACCCTATTTTCAAGATGCAATGGTAAAACCCTATTGCATTTGGTGACATCATTTGATTAATCAACAAAAAATAGGGTGCAAGCGTGAATGTTTCATTCTCAAATGCTGAGTGACGTGTTGTAAATTACCAACAATGCTGTGGGGAATCTAACACTCAACACTTCTGAAATCATTGCATCCACTCAGAAATGTCATGACATTTCTCAGAGTTAGCAGTTAATGCCAACTCAGGTGTCATATAGAAAATTTCATGATTGAAAAAGGGAGCAGTTGTTGTATTGGTTGCATGTCATATAGCACAGAGTGAACACTACAAGAGATTCCGCAAAATCTGTGATGGAAATTTCCTTACATGTGCTACAAAACATATATGGATTGTGTGAGAATTCAAAGATTGCAAAAATTGATTCTGCAACAAGCACGGCAACTTCAACAATTCACAGTTGTTTTGATTTTTCAGAATCGAAGGAAATCAAATTGAAGACAGAGAAGATGAAAAGATGTGGTTGGTGAGGCATCTAGAAATCACTCGAAGAATCATACTTGAAGATCTCAAAGTTGTAAAGGTGACACTTTTAATTAAATTAATTCACATTCAAATACACGTAGAGTACTCAAACTTTTGCCCAAATTTTCCTCAAGCAAATTTTAAACCGTCCACTTTCAAAATAAAGAATAAAAACCGGAGGTCAATGTGTAAATTTTGGTATGAGAGAAACAAATTACCCAATATTTACCTATAATATTTGAAATTCTAAATGGCCGCCAACCCTGTGTTTTCTCTACCAGGGAAATAAAATTCCAGACTTTCACAAAACTAAGTTGGTGAAAAGTTTATTACTCCATAGGCTTTAAGGCAGTATGCACCTCGAAAGTGAAAGACTTAACCTTTTGCTCTTTCCTAAAGGTTTCTTTCAATCATTCTCTTTCAAAATCAAGAATACAAATACGGGGTCACCGTGCAAATTTTGGTACTAGAGAAACAAATTACCCAAGATTTACCGATATTAGAAATTCAAAATGGCTGCTGCCCTGTGTTAACTCTATGGAGAAAATAAAATTTTCGAATTTCGAAAATTAAGCCGGTGAAAAGTTTGTTTTCACCAAGAGCTTTAAAATGAACTCCAACATGTGGTATATCAGAACAGAATTGTAAAAGTTTTAGAGTCCGAATGTCTGTCCCCGAGGTGCATTCTACCTTAAATGAGCCCAACAAGTAGTCAGCCAAAATAATATTGGAAAAGTATGAGAGCAGGAATATCTATCCCAAGGCACATTCTAACTTATGCCACCATTTGATCCACAGTGTATAAAAAGTGTAAGCACGAATGGAAATGGTAAATGTTATGGAACAGTTGTCCCCTATGGCATTTTTAGCACGCGCATAATCCCATTGTACTGGATGGTTGATGCATAACAGTATGGTATACAATATTCATATGGGAAGCAGGGGCTATTCAGGTATAACGCCATGTGGCATTACCGCATTTTAACAGCAATGCCCGTGTACAAGTACAGTATGCTATACATATTCTTCAAAATACTGGGTTACATGTATCTGACATTCTGGAATTCAAATTCATCTGCTGTACACAAATAGTTCTGATGATAATCATACTAATTTCAGAAAAGCCATGGTTTCACTCAGCCGACTAGACAGTTGCATCTGTGATGCTGTACTGTAATGATAAACAAATGAATGTTCTTTTTTATTTCAGCATGTGTGTCAGCCATGTTTTCCGCCAGCATACGACATCTTCAACAGATTTGCATATATTTATCACAAGTACCTCTCCAGACATGTGAGTACAATATTGTCACACAATTATCATACTTCAATAAGTTTCCTACCTTGGCAGAATTTTTGGGATATTACTACAAATCTCAACTTTGTGAATATAATGATAAAGTTTCATGACCATACATATTATGGATATGTGATTTTAATTACATTGGTGTGTTTCTTTAACAAAATTGAAGTGTTTGTACATTTATTCACGAGGTATTTACCAAAAAATCTAGTCTTTGGTACAAAAGTTGCATTATATTTTTATTGAACCTGAAAGGTGAAAATTTCACATAAATTTCCCTTTTGGAAACTTTTAACTGTGTTCTTTGAAAATCAGGAATAAAAATCAGAGATCAACATGCAGTTTTGGTATTAGAGACACAACTGAAATTTACAGATATTTGAAATTCACAATTGACAGCATCCTTATGTTGAATCCATCATGGGGAAAAAATAAAGTTTCAATTTTCGCAAAAACAAGACGGTAAAACTTCCATTTTTTCTTAACCCTTTTCCTGCCGAGCGCCCCTGTCCGTTATCCTGCCAAGTCGGTCAAAACCGGCCCCCTTTTCCGTGTCTACAGAAGATAGGCTCTCCTGCACGCTTTCCTGCCAGGCATTTGGCGGAAAATACCGCATTTTCGGGGTACGATTACCGACCATATACGTGTTAGACTTCAAAAATTTTTGCATGCCCGTATAGAGGGGCAACCGCTGATGAGGTTGTGTCCAGAAAATGACGAGGTCACGGGCGTTGTTTGCCCCGGGGGACGTGCACTTTTATGCCCTTTTCTAGCTTACTTTCGCGGAAGTAAAGCTCGTTCGCCGGCACGCACGGCCACACCGGGGAAACGTCACCTCTCTCGTGGGTTAGTAGAAGACCCAGGGGTTAGTGCTATGGGTGCGGGAGCACCCTCAAACCTGTCCTGTTTCCCCTGGGTTGTGTCACTTGGCCACGTACTTTGAACGACTTGGAAGAGTCGCACATTGCAGTCTGCTTTGACGTAGTGTCAACGACATAGTTCCGCCATTGAAGGAAGGCGTGTACGTAGTTTGGCCAGTTCAGTGAACACTTAGCTCGTTAGTGTTACCGTTTCCTAACACGTTAGTTGTGCAGTTGTTACTAAGGTGCAGTTTTGTACCACCTTAGCTCTGGACAGTGCAACTGCTCTATGCACTAACCCCAACGACAGATGGTTGGTACAACGTCTACGTCGCACGAGCACAGCCTCCGTTGGGCTGTGCCCCTCCCACGTGATACAACGCACGTTCATCCATTACTATAGCGTCCTTACGGATCTGCCAAAAACGAAAGTGGGGGTAAAAACAAAACAAACGAAAATATGCGATCCATAGATAGTATTTATTCGGGAATAATTTACATTATGCCGAACAATAAATCTCGGAGTCTGTCTCGACGTCCGAGTGCATGGTCCGTGTTTCAAAAATTACAATCGGGGTGGCAGATCTGTGTTTCAAAAATTATAATAGGGGGAATTGTACAAAATAATCCGTCTAAACAAAACAAAACAAAACGAAAATATGCGATCCATAGATAGTATTTTATTCGGGAATAATTTACATTATGCCGAATAATAAATCTCAGAGTCTGTCTCGACGTCCGAGTGCATGGTCCGTGTTACAAAGATTACAATCGGGGGATTGTACAAAATAATCCGTGTTTCAATTTACAATCAGCGGGATCGTAAAGCACAAACAAACGGCACAACCGTGCTCAAAATGTGATCATGGTCCGTGTTCAGAATACAGTCAAGCCACTGTTAGGCGAAGCTGTCCCCTGTCCGTTATTTACGTCGGGTTCTCTTGCTGATGGGTGTCGTCGGGGCTGTGTGAGTAGAGGTCTGCACGCCAATGCTCCTCTTACCTCGTAGCATCATGCGATGATGAAAAGCCGCAAAACACTCGCCCTCGTGAAGATGAACCCCGCACAGACTACATCCTTTGGACGTCTCAGACAGTCGTCCGCTCGCAGTGGTCTTACCCTCTCTGCTACATACTTTACAGCATTTCTGCCGCCCCTCCAAACGGCTGACAACGTGCATCGGCTGATTTTGTGGATTGATGTACGAGGCAAGAGAAACAGTGGCCTCGACCTCTCTCACACTGGGCTGCGATCGCCCACAATAACCGCCAATGAGTTGTTTCCCGACACGCAGATGAAACATCTTATGGGTCAGCTTACTATCAGGGTGTACATGCTTGAAGCATATATATGCATTTACCAGGGCAACATCAATCAGGTAACATGCCAGATATGTCCACCATCTGTGGTTCTTGCGCCCAGTGTGAAAGTACTTGCGCTTCTGGTTGGCTCGGTCGACGCCTCCCATGTACCGGCGATAATTATACAGCGACAGAGGCACTTGTCGCCGCTCGTCTCCCTCCCCCACTGGCACGCACTCCAAGGGTGGATAGACCGTATTCAAGATCAGCACCTGAGCGTTACTATCCTGATAAGCAGTGATGTTAAGACGAGAGTCCGTTCTGGTCGTGGCTTTCATATCCCCAACAGACAGAGGAAGGCGCTTCCTCTTACCCGGCGGAATTAATTGAGGGGCATGGTGCGACGATTACGGCGGTTGAAACTCCCGACCATGTAGATCCCGGTCTCCATCAGCTCTCTAGCAGTAACGACCGTGCTAAACAGGCTATCACAGAATAGGCTGTGATTATATCCACAGAATGGCTGGACCAGCTCCATCGTAATTCTTTTCACCACACCTCGCTCCTGCCGTCTCCCATCAGTCCGATCCCGATATTTCACACCTAGGTACGGTGCAAAGTTAGCTATGTATGCAGTGGTGGAGTCGCACAGCTGCCATATCTTGAAACCGTCTCGATCAGGCTTATGCGGTAATCTCTGCTTAAATTTAGAACGGCATCGCACCATGCCCTCGTCGATGGAGATCTCTCTACCCATCTTATAATTATTTACGCACCGGTCAACTATGGGCTCCATCCATGGATTGATTTTATACAGGGGATCCTCCTGACACCGACGTCGGCGGCGTGCCTCATCAGGATCACGACGTGGATCGTTCTGTGGGTCTGCCAGATGAAAGTATCGCATAAGCTGCTGAAAGCGACTGCGGGTAATCACAGTAGAAATACCCTGGTTTCTCAGAAAGGGATCGCTAGACCAATAATCCTCCACTGATGATTTACGGTCGATACCCATACAGACTAAGACGCCAATGAACGCCTGCACCTCTCGGTAGTCAGCGTTACGCCAGTATTTATCTATTTTCCTAGCGATATGTCGCTGGTGGAATTTGGCGTATTTATTAGTCTGTCCTTGGCCAATCTGATCAGTGTAGCTGGAATAAACTTAAAAAAGTAATCGAGCTCACGGGCGTGGCTGGGCAAGGTGAAAGTCGGTCCTCTCTCATGGTCAAAACGGTCTCCTCAAATATATTAGCATCGGTAGTCTCCGACATACGCCAGACAGGAGGTGTGTCGTCCTCCGCCAACACAGCAGCAACGTCATCATCGTCGTCAGAGCTTGCCTCACCTACGTACTGCCTGTCATAAAAGTCATCGTCCTCTGCCGCATCCTCGTCAACCTCCGAGTCGGACTCAGCGGTGATATCACCGTCGTCTGGGCGTCTGGGCCTGAACTCGCCCGTAGCGGCATCAAGGATCATATCTGGCTCAAAATCAGGTGGGCTATCCTGATAACGAACCCTCCGCACTATCTTTTTCGGCGGGGACATCGCAGCACACGAAACTATGGCAGGAGCGGGCTCGGCAGCCTCTGCTGATGACGAGGACTCAAGCTCTTTCGCACTGGGCACAGGAACCTCTCCTGACGCAGGATGAGGGCTCATAGTAGCAACAGGTGGTGTCTCTCCCGGAGCAGCCGGGGGAGAACCAATGGCATCAGCCGTCTCATTACTCACTGTCTCACTAGCAGCAGCAGACGTAGTCTGTGCAGGTGAAGTATCTCCCACAAGAGCAGATGTAGTCTCTGCAGGTGAAGTAGTCTCTCCCGGAGCAGCCGGGTGAGAACCACTGGCAACCGGTGACCCGTCATCATCCTCATCGGCAGAACGATCGGTCTTACGTTTACGCTTACCACTGGTTTTTCAGCCGGAGATGGCTTCGCCTTACGGGAGCGTTTCTTGCCCGACTTCTTAGAACGTTTACTAGGGACATCACAACGATCGCTACCACTACCGCCCGGAGACTCTGCATCTTTGAGCTTCAGTCGTCTGCTCGCCTTCAGAAAACTTTTGCGGTCCGTCAAGCTCATGTCTGGAACAGTGTCGACAGACTAGCAGGTCCCTCCCTTTTAAAGCCACAGGGAAACAAAGCCTGGACATGATTGGACGCAGGGGTGTTAATATATGCATCCACCTGTTATTATAATGGACCTACGGCAATCAGTCCACCAACCGGCGCTGACATTCCTAACCGTCATGTAAATTGCCTGTCCGCACCATTTGATATGCTAATAATACTCATTTGCGATGCAAATCCCTCGAGCACTTAGCATAACATAGTCAATGTCATTAGCATCTCAACTTGACATTCCGTCCAGCTGGGTACGTGGCATGCGCACCTGCCACCCAAGGACGTTGCCCAAGCCCATGTTTAGTACGGGTGGGAAACCCGTATCTTTAACCTCATGTCCCTTCTAAGTACGCCTGCGCAGGGCGTATTGTCATCCAAGTCGGTGACAAGCCAACCCGAGAGGTGACAAGCCAACCCGACAGATTGCCCATTAAGCAGTAATGGACTGGCCGTCTCGTTCTTGTACGGCAACGAACAGTGCTTCAGCGGCTTGTTTAGGTCATAACCGTCGCCTGCCGAGCGGCTTACCCAACTAAGGCGGTCAAAGATGAAGGATGCCAAAATTGTCAACGGCTGTCTCGGCCTCGTCCGTTGGGCAAACATGGCTCCTTTCAAATAACGTGGCCAGCACGTCTACGTCATCAGCGGTGATGACGACCCGTCATTGACGCCCGAGTGCGTAAAACTCGGAATATACCGACAGGTACCTCTACCTGAGTCGGTCATACTACGGTATAAACCAAACACAGGTCTGCCAACTCCCGTTAGACTCGGCCGTTAGCCGAACTTCACAGGGATAACATAGGCGTAACAAGTCGGTGAACAACGGTTCACGCACCTAACCGCAGCCGCCAAGTCGGTGAACAATGGTATCAAATTTTGAGGCCATGTTCCTGAATGGCAAGGCTGAGGCGGTGTGTTTCGTTGCACGGCTTGAACGTCTAGAGCCAAGTGCAGCCGACAACGTCCGACATCTGAGTGGGTAGTCTTTTCGAGAAGGTAACAAGTCGGTTAAAAGCGGTGGTTACCCTTCACAAATGTCGCTCAAGTCCGTTCGGATCAGTTCCATGTCAGGGACTAATCAAGCCGAGTCCGTCAAATCCGTCCGCACTTCCCGTCAATCAGGACCAAGTCCGTGATTTTCGTCTCGCACCATTGGCAAAAAATTGCACCGCCAGCTGAGGCGGTCTTAGGCGGTTGCCTTCGAGAAAGCCGAGTCCGTCAAATCCGTCCGCACTTCCCGTCAATCAGGACCAAGTCCGTGATTTTCGTCTCGCACCATTGGCAAAAAATTGCACCGCCAGCTGAGGCGGTCTTAGGCGGTTGCCCTTACAGATTAGCGTTGCCGCGACGGTCAATTTCGGCCGCCATCTATGTAGTGCCTCCGAGCCAAGTTACCCCAAACTCCGCTAGAATACGTCAACGTGCTAACCTGCCAAGTACGCTACTCGTCCCCCCAAAAAAAACCAGTCCCCCACGGGTGGTGGGGGACTGGCTGGGTAGCTTCCGCACCTTTCCCTGTCGTTGGACTCTCTGTGAACCCATTTCGAGAGCAAACGCCGTTCCTCGCCCAAAACCTGTCCTCGAACGACCCCTAGCGCGAGCAAGGGTTTGCTACACGTAGTTCCGTCGACTAGGCAGGAAAGGGGGTACCAAAAAGTAGCCCGATTTCCACCGCCTTGGCAGGATAACGGCCGTGGCTGCTCAGATTCTAGCTACACCGATTTCAGCGATTTTTCACCGACTTGGCAGGAAAGGGTTAAAGCTTCAAAATGAATCCACACCAGCAGATACCTGTATCAGCAAAGTATTGTAAAATCTTGATAGTCAGAATATCTGTAGCCAATGAGCATTCTGCCCTAAAGGAATTCATTCAGCCCTAGCTGTTCATTGATTTCAGATTTACATATAAGTAAGGGCTTGGCAATAGTTTGCAGTTCTACTGCTGTTTCATAAGTAAACATGACTGACATTCCCCTTTTTACCATATATGGACATATGTAAATTTGCAGTGACTGAGTAAGTTTAGCATCCTCCCTCCCTCTGTTTTCACAGCTGGAAGATATGATATCAGATCAACTGAAAGACACAGAGATTGTTTCCCTGCTGTCGTGGTTAAAGGAGTATGAGTAAGTCCAAATTTTGAAATATGAATATCTTTTTAGTTATGACCGTTGGTTCCCCATTCAAAGTGAATATTTTCAGGGAATTTTTCAGGCCGAGTATGAATGTACTCCAAAAGTGTTTTTAGACATGTTACAAGATTTGTGAAATATTTGTAAACTCTAGATTCAATAATTGCAGTTTAATGACTTTCGTAATTTTTACCTTTTTTGCACATATCCAACAGAATCTAGTTGTACCGAATGTACTTTTTCAAAAACTCAACTGTGTTTGTACATAATTTTGCTAGCTTTTACCAAAAATGTGCATTTGGTTTGATGTTGCGGCAGAGAGAAAAAAAATCACCAAAATAGTGACTTCATTCATTAAGCGTCTACATGTACATGTACCGCTATGGGGTGGTGAGAAATAAAACCCTTTACTACTCCAAGCTAATACTCATTTTCAGCCTTTCAAAATCTGCTCTTTTTTTCCCTTTGCAGGGGTCCAGAGTTGATGCAAAATCCAGATCTTCAGGTCAATCTGGTCAAACTGGGACCCCTTCTGAGAGAAGAAGTTGTGGATTCACTGCTGAAACAGTGAGTACCAACGCCATCCCTGCATCCAATTATTACTCTGAATGTAGTAAAGTTAATATACCTACATATTTTTAAAGTTTTTTCCTGAATTTTATGTTGATGGTTAGTCACATTATCTTTCACCACAGCAAGCTGGAGATTACCCACAATTCAAAATGATTTATATTGCTTCCTGAAGTCATACAAATCTTCCGTGTGTATAGAAATTCAGAGAAGAGTTTCATTAAATTTGAGAATGTAGTTTTAGTATTCTCTCTGTTTCCATTGTAAATTTGCAGTGAACTGATATCTGTATGAGGATAAACCAACTTGCTAATTTTTCAAACTATTTTACAGACAGCCATACAAAACAGTCTAAGTGAAAAAAGATTAAAAGGAGAGTCTTGTTATGACTTTTTGAAGTTTACAATGACGATTTGTTTCATCATTAGGTACTTGCAGACGATGCATAATAATATACAGAAATGGATGCGGAACACGTTAGATACTGACATACAGGTGAGAAATGCTGATTTGTCCTATCACTACAAATGAACAGCGCATCAATATCTATCATATTTGCTGTAAGCAATTTTCAAGTAGACTTTTCTCAGTGCTTAGAGCATATCTCGCAACTTCCAAAAGATTGGGTTTTTTCCTTGTCTAAAGTGTGAAGATGTACATTCTTTGATTGATATAACTATGACCAATCAGTGTTGGTGTACATTGAACGGCCAGGACTGGCGGTTGATGAACAAATGATATATGTCATGGTATATGCATTATTAAACTTAATAAACACACATACAGTCATTATCAAAATGATGCTGAAGTCCTGGTAGAGATGAGCCACTCTTTAGTGTTTTATTTTCATTCTTTACAGGACTGGCACAAAGACATTGAACCAGAAGCTGATGAAAAGGGATTCTATCTGACCCAGCTACCTGTCATTTTGTTCCAAATGATCGAACAAAACGTATGTATGCTTCCTATGTAAATCACATTCTTAGCTAGACTTTGCTTTCAAACAAGGACATGGTTTGTGTGATTAAGCGTGAATTCGAAATGGAGGTCATTTCCTGTCACGCTGTTCTTTTTGTCGTGTTTGCTGGCAGTGAAAATGCTTCAGCATATTCAAAAGCTAACTGTAGCAGACCTCTTTTATTCTGACAATATTTTGCCTGACCACCTTGTGTAAGTGTAAATGTTTTGTGTATCAGGTAACTTATGGTTCCAACACCAGAATTAGCCTGTTCACACAAACACCAGAGGACAGGACTACATCCGGGTAATTTATTGAAAAAAATTCGCCTTGTGAGGGCGCTATACACATACATCAGTACCATCTACTGCATTAACCACCCTCATCACTGTCATCCCCCACTGCGTATAGAAATGGTTAATCCCAACCCATGAAAACAACGGGTTCAAACCATTGTAAAGTAGTGGAAAGATTGTACGTTCTTCTCATTTTTCAATTTCCACCTTTTAAGATCTCTCCTTCTTTTCCTTTGCATTCATTAGCTTCAAGTTGCAGCCCAAATCGGCAAAGACTTGACAAGAAAAGTTCTAAATCTCTGTGTTGATGAGATCAAGTCGTTTGTTAACATGTACAAAGGTAGGAACATACATGTATGCAGTAAATCACATAGCTATCTTTAGTTGATTCTCACTCATAATATCTCTGAAAGTGCATTCTTCATATTCTTCATGAACAAGTACTTGAATATATCTGCCATCTTCCTCTTCTGTATCTTATTTTGAATATCGTTTGTATAGGGTTACACAGTCTATGTGTACTTCAGGAATCTTCCAGACATAGAGCTCTTACACAAGTTCCTCACAGTATCGGGGATGTTACCAAAATGGCTTGATTGGGCCAACATTAAGAGTTTTTTAAGCATTTTAATAACTAATAAGTTTTATAACCTAGATGTTTATAGTGATCCCTGCGTATTCAACTTCTAGAAAATGTTCATTTGTTTTTGTCATTGTCTACTTGTGATTAGTTACAGCAATTTACATTTGTCCCTTTTCATTGTTATTTTTGGGTTTTTCCCTACACATACTGATTTATTATCTTTTCTGTCACATACTTTCCTATCTTATTATTATCAGTAAGTCACTGCCCCAAGCCACTGTTGATGAGTAAATAGATAAAACAGAACAAAATGACACCCTCCATTCCCACATGCACAATTCAACTCTTGATTTCCACTTCCATATGCACATGTACAAACTCTTTGAGGAAAATGATTGGGTCCATGCCAAGATCTTTTGATGGAAGTTGTCACACAGGTAACATTATTGAAACTGACCATCATGTTGGCCTTTACCCCCCCCCCCCCCTGATAATGCCATTTCATCTAATGTCTCAGCTTTGAGTTCTCATATTTACCCTTTCCAGCCTCCTATGTGAAACCATCTCCTTTGATCACAGGCAAACACTCCGTTTCACATCAGGCGGTGTAAATTCCATGCAGTAAGTAATTATCTCATACCTTTGCTTGTTACCTTACCCATACTTACAATACCTGTTATACTCCTCTTAACACAGATGCCATATACCAGTACAAGAACAAGCATCTAGAGGACAGAAGTCAACCAAGGTACTATATTCACTACATGGTGAGTAAATATCAACATTTTCAAAGCCTAACATTGCTCAATTACAAATATTTGATCATGATGATGTCAAGACAGATTCAGAAGATTAGCTCTGGATATAAATTAATCATGTCAAGTTTATCGTTGCAAATTTTGTTTTTTTTATATATCTACTATATTGAAGGATATGTTGCAGTGTAATCCATCTTGCCGTGCTCCATTGGGCATTACTGAATAGCTGTTCATGCAGATTTTGCAGGTTGTGTATGCCGTAAAAATCCTGTAAATAACTTCTTTCTGCCATTTCTTTTTATCAGGTGGCCATCATCAATAACTGCAAGAAATTTATTGATTTCACCAAACAGCTTGAGGTAAGAGTCCAACTCTGTGATGTCAACAACATTCTAGCTTACCCAGTAATGTATCAAGTATGGAGATTGACATGCACTGTATTAATTTCCTTGGTGTGTAAATGAGACTTCATGTATTGAGAAACCACATACAGTAGAAAATATCCAAATCTGCTAGGTGTATTACAAGTAAACTTTAATTTGCTTTATAAAAGGACAGGGCTGTGTACAAACATTTCAATTTTCATATCCTTCTCTTTGTTTACCTGTAAAAATCATTGCAATTTCGGCATTGGAAAGATGGTGCTTGTTTCAAGAAATAAAATTGGATCAATATTTTTGATGGATCCAAAAAAGAACAGCAGCCACTTTTAATTTCAAATGTTAAGTACTTTTCAAAATGGTTTTTCTTTAATCCAAAAATTTAAATCTATATTTTTTAGTAATTCATTCAATTATTTTAATATCAACAAGGAAGACTTCAAAAATACACTTCTTTGAATCACATCTGTGCCGATTGCTAGATCAAATACAATTCAAAATTTGTTACACACTTTGTTATTTCTAGACATATGAAAACAATCAAGAATACTTTTTTTTGACTTTGTACAAATAGATACGCTACAAGAAGCCAGCCACTGATGACAAGGAAGGTTCTGGTAATATAACAAATGTTGGAGATGAATTTAACAAACTGGCAGTCAACAGGTGAAACTTCTATCTGATTTCTGTAAACCAACCATCTTTGACACTTTCACCCATTTTCTTTAGGTAATCGTAGGGTTGTACCAAATTATGGTTGTGCAAGGGTGAATCTCTTGATCCTATCAAACTGTATAGGGCTGATAGCTGATTACATCAGAGTTAACTCATCAATATGCAAAAATAAATGTTTGTCTGAAATTTTTGACAATATTTACACTGACTGACTGAAATGCTGGAATTGGTACTTTATTTAAATAATTATTTAAATAATATGTTATCACGATGTAATTGTAAATATCTCATTTCATTTGATCTGGTGACAAATGGCAGAAAAATTAACAAAACATGCAACAAGCAAAATTTCCCTGAATTTTTGTCGACAACAACCACTTTCTATTTTTGAGTGCAAAATCTTCAAGCACAATCAAACGATTATTTTGAAAAAGGAAAGAGCTTTATCAGACTGTAACGTTTCCTCAAATCGCACTCAAATAGCTGACTAGCCATTGATTAAACACATTGACTTACAAGGAAAAGATGTAGGATAAATGTTGCATGCTGTAGTGGATGTTCTGATATTTCTCAAATGGATGGCAAATTTGTGGCCAAGGAAGTTGTGGAGTTCACAAAAGTTGTATTCGCCTCAGTCAAAGAGATGGGAGAATGGCTTGTCAATTTGCCTGGTGAAGCTAAATATAAACACACCTTCAATGTATAGACATTATGTACGATGATTTGAGTATATCAATCTTATAATTACATGCACTTACATGTATCTTTTCAGTTGCAAAGTTTTGTTGGATGAAGTGTTCATGGACCTGGAGTCACACTTTCAACAGATTCTCACAAGAACTTGGTGAGGTCTTTTCGACATATTGCTTGTATATAGATGTACAGTAGGCTTGATAAGTGGCATGAGTCAGACTTAGCTGTAGTGTGAGAAGCCGTAGGCTGACTGTCTGCAGCTTGCCTATCTTGCTGTACACAATGACCATTAAAGGTATACTGTCACCTGTTCCAATTTTGCCACAGTTACTATGGAAAGAGAAAATCTAACCAATCACAGATTTTAAGCGGGTGGCCGCTTTTTAAAAACAGCGCCCTCACATGGGCATTTTGAATACCAAGGAACAAATTCCTTTTTCAAAATACCTTTCACCTGAAGTTTTTGTATGATCTGAGATGTTAACCATAATGACGTTCCTCATTTAATTCAGGTTACAACTGCCCACATCCAATGCAGTGGAAACCGTCTGTGTCACGATAGAAGACTACTACCACGACTTCCTTCATCTGAAGACGGATTACTTCAACTCATTAATGAAGAACGCTGAGAACAAGGTTATCCTGGCGTATCTGAAGGCTCTTACAGAGAAGTATGTATCACTCAATGTCAAGGTGCACTGTGAATATCCATCAACAAAACCTTGGTCTCTTGCAACAAATTCTAATGTCATAATGCGGCAAAGATATTGTTTTTCAGCGTCTGTGTATTTCTGTGCCATAAGAAAAGTCTTTGTTCTTGTTAGTAATACACTATACCACTTCAAGCATAATGAAAGCTTTGCATGGAATTTTGACACACAGCTGTTCTCATTATTTAGACTTCCATGCACACACATGCATTTAAAGTTTTGCATGTTAGTTTAAAATGATACATTACTGGTTTATGCCATCATGATATGGCTCTCAGTCATGTGTAAACCTTTCAAATGCACAACTTACTCACGTCATAGGGATCATTGTCCACAGAATTCAGAATCATCCATGTACTTGTTATGAATTCAGAAGCTTTTAGGACCCAGTACTGTATTTTGTTGTGTACTACTTCCCAAAGCATAATAAAACACCTAGCATTTAGCTTGCCAACACAGCATCTATATGTGTAAAATGCACTGTCATTGTTTACATTTGAATTCTAGTGCAAACCAGAATTCCCTTGTCAACAATAACAACGCAGTCTACACATGTACAGGCTGAGTTGACAAGCTGAATACTGTGTATCTCAACATGCTTTGGTGAGTAGAACAAGAAGCTGTGGTCGATATTGAAAACAAAAATAGTAAAAGAATCATCAAAAGTTACAGCTGTATTCTTTGTACGTGACAGCTTGTAAAGTTCTGGGCATGTGTTTATGTACATTGCTTGCAGGTGAATTAACTTCAAGAGTTGCATGTGTACACCTACATTTCGACTTGTCGAAAATATTTTATGAGATTTATGAGAAAATAATGCGTACACACACATTTTTTGCAGGCGAATTAATTTCAAGAGTTACGAAGAGAGGAAATCGGCAGCTGAGAAAATTGAAAGTGAAGCTGAACAGATCCAGGGCCTGTTTGAAAGACTTGCCCCGGATAACAAACAGGTTGGTGCCATCGTGTTTCTCATGGATATTTTGTGGAGTTACATATATTTCAGTCCCTGATTTAGTAAATGGAACACAGCATGTTGAACATTGGAATTTCTTTGCCTGGAGTAGCTGACCACGAGCCAGATATCAGGATGTCCCAACAAGGCCAGCATTGTAAAGAATATTTTTATAGACATGAAATGAGATCTTTTCTTCGTTATTTTAATTACAATGCATCACATTTTTCAAAAGGACTCGCCACCATGCCAGCCAATCACCATGCTGTCAGAGTTCATCAAACTGAAAGATACCTCAATGATGTCACTGGAAATCTCGGTGAGTGATTTATATCTTTCCTTCTTGAAAATAAGGTAATGTGTTCAAAAATATTCTGCCTTTAAAGGTAGAATGTGCCTCAGGGACAGATATTCAGACTTGCAAACTTTTACAATGTATTCTTTTGGCCTACCACTTGTGTGAGGGCTCATTTAACCCTTTGAGCACTGAAGTTTAATTTTTGTCTCCTTTACAAAATATACCCCAGTCAAATTTTTTTCAGATTTTTGCTAAAATTTTGATAAAAAACTGTAGCCATTGGCATGTAATGCCCATTTGCTCCAAAATTATCAAAGCAAATACAAAAAATTAATACAAAGCTGTAAAATGCTGCAATGAAATTTTGGTGGAAAAAAGTACAGCACTCAAAGGGTTAATTTAAGTAAAGTTTTCACTGGCTTAGTTTGTGAAAATCAGGAAAGTTATTTTCCTTCATAGAGGTAACACATGGATGTCAGCCATTTTGAATTTCAAATATTGGTAAATGTTGGGTAGTATGTTTCTCAAGTACCAAATTTTGAATTGTAACCCCTGATTTTTTTCTGAGGATGGTTGAAATTTTGCTTTAGGAAAGTTTGAGCAAAAGTTCAAGTCTTTCATTTTTGAGACACTGGCTAAGACAGAAAACAGAGTCAGTCTAACAAGGGTTAATGTCTACAGACCTGTTTTAATCATGCAAAAATCACTTGCTGTAATACTATTTCTTGTTTTTCTTCTTGTATGTGTAATAAACCAAACTCAAAATATCCTCAATTTTCCAAGAGTTTTCTTTGAATAAAACCAATAAAAGACTGAAAAAGTATAACTCTGTCATAAGTGTTGAAAGTGGCATGTAAATTCAAACATTTTATGATCATTTCAGATTTCTTGCCATTTTCAAAAACTGATCATGTGACAGAGAAAGATTACAACTACAAAATTTTGGCCACTGTGTGTTGTGCATTCAAATAAATGGCCGGCATCATGGTTATTTCCTTTATGATCATGATGTGTATGCGTACACATTGTGATCATACTGCATTTTTTGTACTTTTCCGTTGGGGCGCCATTTTATGAGTGCGGCACCCGTTTATTATCAAACCTGTTAAAACGTGTAGGCATGGTCCAAATCAGACAGCAGTGATACTTCTATACATGTCCTTCAGTTAGTATGTTTACACGAACCAACTTTGGTTTGAAAATAAATTTATGAAAATAATGCATAATATTCTTAGCTCCTGGGGCTTTGTATGTTGAAATACAAATGTATCGATTGCCCTTGCCAATCCAATGCCTTGTTCACTGTGTTCATTGTCATTTGTGACTGATTCTAGTCCAGACTAGAATTTAGTTGTGAACAACACATGGCATCACTTACATACAGCGAGGTTAACACAGGGCACTTTGGAATGAATTTGGAGTAGAATAAAACACTATGACTGTACAGACAGAACAAATACTTGGAAGTACTTCAAAATTGGCAGGTAATGGATTTGGTTAGCCCAGTTTACTAATACTAGAAATTATACCACCAGCATGGCATTACACTTAAGTTAATCAAACATAATCATTTTTTGCGTGTTCATACACTGTACATATAGTTGTTTATGGTCACTTTATGTGTAATGATCATTTATATTAGGTCTTCTTATTGTTCAACCTGTCCACCTCATTGCCTTTTACTCAACCTGACCCTCAACATGGAAAAGAATGTGTTTGGGTCATACCATTCGGTAATAAAGGGACTAAGAAAGGCATATCAAATGACCATTTCTGTCCTTTGAGAGTTCTCAGATTTCTGATATTGTACTCTTGGATTTTTTTGTGTTGATTTTATCACAACAATGAATCAGGCACAGACTCTGCTTAATTTGTTTATTGTTTCGTTTTTATTTACCTTAGACACTAGCCGCAAAGTATCCAGACGTGCACCACGAACACATCATAGCAGTGTTGATGATTCGAGGGGATCTCAACAAATCAGAGGCAAAACAGGTAAAAGCACGACATAAGTCTTGGTTATGGAAGAGTGTGCCATGCACAAAAACCGACAACGCACCATTGATACTGATCAAATTGTCATTAGAATATTCATACTCAAAAATTTGTACAGTACAATGCTTTGTTGGTGTGCTACCTGTGTGCTGGGACTAAAGTCCCTCCTCCCGGGACCTATCAGATTGCTGTATTTGCACCATCCAAATACTTCAAGTAACTTGTTATTGAGATATGACACAATTCGCCATGAAAAATTACCTACTGTCCTCCTGTTTGTTCAGGTCAGCTGTTCAAATGTCAAAGTTCATATGCTTGTATTGTATACATTTAAGTTCTATTTTCTATGTCTTATTGCATTTTGTTTACCAAATAGATATCATCCAATCTTAGCAGAGATGTTATTAATTCCCTTTATCAAGCCATCTTGTCGTTGAAAATGTCACTATTTCGAAGGATTCGGTCTATTGTTCACACTTTTTTGTACACTCGTTTGCAACGAGCATTGCTTGCAAGTCAAAAAATTAATTAGTTATTATAATCTTACAATCTACATGTAAGTTTAAAGTTTTTTGCAAATGTTTAGAAAAATGTTCTGAGGTCACTCTTCGGCAAGCATTTTTACATCAGTTGCCTTTGATTTCAAACCATCATTTGGCAAAATACCAAAAGATACAACAGCTAATGGGGCTTAAAGTAAGTATATGTACTTTGCCACATAAGAAATCTTTCTCAGGACACAAATGCATATGTTGATCCTGTTTTCCTTATTTCCAGTTGGTGACGGAAACACTCGGCGATTTCAGTGAAGAAAGCAGAGCTAACGTCCCAAAAGGAATATTTTCTGGAGTACCCATTCCAAAATAACATTCCTTGCACAAATGCCATGGACTCGGAATCAAACGCTACAGGCGGTTAAGGCACGTCTGTTTCAAACTTTGCAAATATCAATCCTTCCTGTGATGGCCGCCACAAAATATATAGACCATGGTTGCTTCAAAAGCTTTAAAAGCTCTTTGTCAAATGGTCAACATTGAAGAATTAGATCAAGGCAATGAAAGAATCATGTTTGATTCGACACGGATCATCAGAATGTCAATAATATCTAATACTCCCGTGACTGAATTATAATGTGGTTTCTTACATGGATGTTTGTATGTTTTATGCGGCACAAGTGTTCGTAAAAATGTAAACATTCAAAACAAAATGTCTATAACTTTGCACATGATGTTCCACAGTAGTGTGGTAGTGTTACTTGAATATTACTATCACTTTTTTCCATGACCTTGGAATACTATAGAATATCAATGTACTGCCGAGCAGTCAGTCTAGTAATTGTGCAAAGATTTTAGCATACTGGATTTTGTGTTCAAAGCACAGTGCATTCGTTTCATTTCTGCCTATTCAAGATATGTGTGTAGTCGTTCATTGTCATCAATTGACATTGAGTAAGCCATGTTTGTCATATATCACAACAAGGACTTTGGAAAGTACCCTTTGAAAAGTTCTGAAGTTGTGATCAGAAATGAACAACTTCAAAGATGTCCAACCAACACGGTTGCACCCCTTTCTTGATGCATGTACACTAAATAATGAAGGGACATGTAAATTTCAACAGAAGACATAAAGCAGACCATTCCTGATCTAGGATTGGTCAATTCATTGGCTACATTTTGTCTTATCAGTCATGTTGAACATAAATGCTAACCTTTCACCCCAGTAAGAAGATCCACCCACTATATTGTAAACAGTACAGATATATCAATGTCTGCCCAGTGAAAGGGTTTTTATATGTCATGTCAATATTAGGCGCAATTATCATGCATCCTTTCAATAAAAGTTGAAAGTTTTTCCTTCGCTCTTAAAGTCTCTGTCAATTAGTTTCGTTATGTGATACCATTAATGTAAATGAGGCAATGTGACATTGAAGCAGTTCTCACCTGGTAGATTTATTTCAGTACCTGCGTGTCATTAAAATGCACCATGGCAAATGAACTACATTGCGTTTCACCTCAGAATACTAGTTAGTCCTGAAACAAAAATTTGGAAAGGCTAAAATCCTGTTGCATAATCATCAATTGAATTTACAAGGGTCCTATGTTACCCTGAAATATCTGTCACTTGAGGGCGCTCTCTATGCTGCAGATGGGTGAGCCAAGAGAGTGCCCTGAAGGGACAGACCTTTTTCATCGTCTATATTGTGTATGACTTGTGTAAATTGCACATGATAATCAAAATAGAGCTCAACTCCATCCCTACTAAATTCAACAAATTTTATTTGTCATATGGTTATTTTAGTTGTTCACAGCCCTTTGTAGAAAGCTATAAAATTTGAAACACATTGCACACTCTGAGCTCCAATCTTGTTGATTCAGTGCACATATGACTTTTGGCCCCGCCATGCTGCGAGCAGCTACAGGTTCTTTCACTTCTGTTTTAAACCACATGCTTCCACTATAAATTGTCTGAATTCTTGGAAGATGCTTTCACAAGAACATCTTGTTTTTTACATGTATAATCTCATCTATGCTGTACTCTTTCACGTTTTGTTTTCCTACCATGTGGTGATGAATCAGAGGTGAAATGTAGCATCGTGATTCTGTGCTACCATTTTTTATCAGATTTGACATACCCTCATGTTTGGCTTATCCTAGTAAATATACACTGAGTGCTCCTAAAGGAGATATTTTCCACCGAAAAGGAGAGTGAAAATGTGAGCTATTTGTGAAACATGAAAACAGCAATTTCTTTTGCTACTTTATATGACTGTAATGAGGATGAGGATGGTGATGTTGAGAAGGAGGAGAATGAGGATGAGTAGTGATGCTGACAATTATGTCTACTGTGAAGATGATGATGATGACGATGATTATGGTGATGATGATGATTATGATGATTATGATGATAATGACGATGACTATGATGATGGTGGTGGTGGTGATGACAACGATGATGGTGGTGATGACAATGATGCAAATAATGTTGAAGTAGACTCTTTCACAGTCCCTCAGTGACAGAGAATGTGGCCCTCTTCTTGCCTTGACTAATGAAACCTTGTGTAGACCAGCTCCAACTTTAAGTACATATAGCATCAATGTTTCCTTAATCAGACTGCTGTACATGTGGGACTGGCATAGTTGTTTGGGAGGTGGGGGCGCTCTAGTAGAGTCTGATGCTAATCTTGATGATGATGATGATGATGATGATGATGATGAGTTTGTGGTGGTGAATGTGAAATAATTCTTTCCTTCTTTGTTTGTCCACAAAATTATGTCATTCAAGTTTTATTCTTCTGGTATTTTAAACCACGAAATACCTGTATGGTGCAATTTGTTTCAAGCACTTCTTACAAAGGTTCTTTGACTGGTCTAAAGCAGGTACAGTGGACTACACAATTTTCTTACATTTTTCTAAATCATACATACTAGTACTGTTTCATACTTACATCTTACATACATCATCATATATCCATTGTACATACTCCATGTTTCATGTTTCATGTATGAAATAGAGATTTAAGTTATATATAAATCGGATAAATGTCATCATAAAATCTTCTATTGTAGTTTTGTTCATAATTTTCCAATACACCTCAAACGTTTTGTTTTTGTGCATTCAAACTTCAATGCAGTTAATTCACTTGTTATTAGGTCTCTTCCATACTTGGACTAAAAGTTGTGACCCCAATTCATGCATGCAGGTAGACAGACATAAATACGTATGCACATACATAAATACATACATGCACACTGTACATACATTCATAGATACATAAATAGATACATCCTTCCGTACACGCATGCATACATACATACATACATACATACATACATACATACATACATACATACAGAGGGACAAAGGGACAGACAGGTAGGCCCTATAGGCAAGTGTACGACTGACATCATTTACCCACGGCATCTTATCTTTCAGTCCTACTTAAGGTAGAATGCGCCCCGGGGACAGAAATTCGGACTGCCAAACTTTTGCTGCAATTATATTCTGATCTACCACTTAAGGGTTCATTTTAAAGCTCTTAGTGTAAGAAAACTTTTCACCGACTTAGGTATTCGAAAATCGAAAATTTTATTTTTTCTCCATAGAGTTAACACAGGGATGGCGGCCATTTTGAATTTCAAATATCAATAAATCTAGTGAGTAATTTGTTTCTCTAGTACCAAATTTGCACGGTGAACCCCTATTTTTATTCTTGATTTTGAAAGAGAATGATTGAAATATTCCTAGAGGAAACTGAGAGCAAAAGTTTAAGTCTTTCACTTTCGAGGCGCATGCTACTGTAATCATATAGCTAAGGGTAACTGATTCATACTACAGATGTCTCTAGACCAAGTTGAATATTCACATAACAAACATTGTCTCCAAAGCGAGAAACGTGTATACACTAAGCAAGAAGGCCCTCTTGTGGCCCCTCGGTATGGTGTGTTTAAGCTAGTTTCATGTCGTAACATTTCACTTTTGTTTTCATGTAATGTCATCAAAATATAAATAGTCTGCACATGTTCTCTGTTTGAATATTCATTAGAAAAACTGCCTTTCAGTGGTAGCCGCTAACACGAGACCTTTCATTATAGCGGATTGGTTGTTTCACTCTGCGACTTTGTAGAAATTCGTCGAAAAGTTCTTCCCAGAATTAGTCTCATCTCAACTTGCACAAACACTAGCTGTAGGACCAACTGTAATCTTTTATATCCGCGACATAATCCACGTATCCCAGTCAAAGTATTTTCTAAATAGTATTATGAAGTCGGCGGTGATTTGCACGATCTGCCTATGGCTTACGCTTCATCTGGACGTCTTGAAAGCAATGAATTCGAAGTTGTCGGGACAAAGCCAGACTTCTGACGACGGTGAGTAACATTTTAAACTAAAACTAAGTCATCGCTACATGAAGTGTGTAAAAGAGGTTGAAGAGGAGGATTATCAACTGAACCTGTCTGTGAAGTTACAATTTTTGTGGCCGCCGTTTACTCATGGTTCAGAGGAGGGTGGTTTACAAAGCTGGTGGCGGAAAAAATGTTAATTCGCTTGTTCTTCCTTGGGGTATTTTTATTGTCAGCGGGCGAAGACATATTTTGTTCAGCTAGCAATGAGTACAAAGGCCGATGAACAGAAACTTTGCTTGCTAGACAGTTGTTTGCCCGTACTATAGAGACCAAATGGTTATGAACAATATTAATCGTTAATCACGAAAGAGACATTCACGGAAGGGGGTTGCTAACAGTAACGGAATGGCAGTGTCGGGCAAGTTTCATATTGTTAGATGGACATACATATAGACGAAGTAAATAAAGAAAGATTTTTAAAGAGGAATATCACTTCTAAACCTTCTTTCTTCCATGCTCTCAAGCACGTGCAGTCAACATAAACCAGTGCATGCCAGAGATAATCAACAAATTTTGTCTGCTTTCTCTAAAGCTACTGTACACTGAGTCTGGTATGTTTTGTGAGAATACGATTAGGTGAGCAATATTCAACATGACTTAAAAAAGGGGACGGACTTATTATTCAACAAAATACATAATTTGTAAATCCTTAGACACGACACGGATAATATACGGATATGCCGACTCCATTGCAGTTTTCCAGTTAAATAACCCCTGTCATGTAATCTGATCGTACCGTTGTGAATACGTGTTCAGTTTATGCGGAAACGTACAATGCCTTTTGAAATAAAATAAATACAAGAGCGTTTCATAAAATTCAGTCACTGAGGTAATCATGCCAGATTTTTGCCGAAATGTATATTTCAAGATCAAAGACCTAAAGCAATTTTCTCTGTCTATATGTTTTGATATTATCATATACCGTATCGTGTATATCTTAACATCTATTAAGTAGCTTTGCTTTCAAGTCTAGTGGTTTTTCACGCAACCTCAAATGGGGGGGGGGGGGGGGGGGCTCATCTTGACGGTTTCATCAGCATGGAGCTGTTTACATCTTGCTTTGCGTCCCAAGTCACAAGATTAATCATCCAAAAGTGAACGCACAGAAGTACACAACCGAATGTTTACAAGAATCAGTTATGTAAAGATTTAAACCAAATGGTGACATTGTTGTTTACATGGATGCTAGATTTATCATCTATGATGACTGTTCGGCCTTACGATTGATAAGGAACCGGACAGAAATTACAGGGGGGGGGGGTTTGAGGGTCGCCATTTTTCGCTTGAGCACTTTTGAAGGATCATGAAATTCAGCGAATGCATTGGAGAGGGTGATCGTTTTTTGCTTAACTAAAAACAAGGCAAGATATGACCCAAATAACAGCTTGCAGGTCGAAACTTTGTAGAAGAACTACTGTCCATTCAATTCCAAATAGACATTTGTACTTCAAGTAGTTAATAGAAGTATTTATTGTGAATGTGATCTCTAATGGACACTTCGAGTTAAAGTGAGTATTTGTAAAGTTATAAAGCATTCTTTAAAAGGCCAAAAGTCAAATAAGGAATTATAATATGACAATTAAGATGTTTTTGATATTGACAGAGGCACGTAAGGGAGTCGGGTCACTGTTGTTTTTGCGCATGAAACTTTGGGCGGCACTATTTTTCTTGCAAACACTCTTCAAGGATCCCTTATTTTTCATAGAGCGTCATTTTGAACAAACACCTCCCCTGTATTTTCTGTCCTTTCCCTCAATATGTATGCTTAGCAGTAATCATATTGTTTCAGGAAGTAGAATTATAGCATCCACGAAATCCTTGCCATCATGGGGTTACTCACCTGCACGTATTTTGACGTGAGTCATAGTTGCAGTCTAATATTATAATTTTAGTCCAGGACAAATAGACGCTCAAGTGAACCTGAGCAAATGGATGTGGTGCGACATTTGCAATCATTGCAATTTACATATCAGTATCCGTTTCCATTTTACTAATTCCCCACCGTTTAATGAATTGGTCCAAGATACCATTTTTTTGCAATCTAGGAGTCTTCCGGATTGCGTTTACACGAACCCTACATCGGTACACCTACAACGACACTAGATTGATTGAATATATATATATATATATATATATATATATATATATATATATAGGCCTATGTAGAGCGAAAAATTACGGTAGTCACAACATCAACATTTTGACCAAATCATGGTTCAGATACAACCAAATTGTGAAGCACAGGTTTTACACCATCTTTATCTAGCAACAAAGACAGGTCAACTTGACAAGATTTTTAAACGAAAACGACAGTATGTTAATAGTTACTGTTTACAAGAAAAATGCGAGAACCAAGGATTGAAGATTTTGGTTTGTCTTGCAGTATTCAAATTACTTGTGCCACTATTGTGAGAAGTTCACGATTAATGTTTATAAGCAACAAGACTTAAGGTTCAGAAAAGGTCTTCAACTGCTCGGAACAGTAAGTGCACTCTGACACATTGCACATAAAATTTCACTGCTCTGGCATGTTGCTTGAAAAACGAAAGTTCGGGTCAGTAGCAGATCAAGTTGGCGAGCCCCAAGCAGAGCATAGTAAGCATCTCAGTAGACAGTAGAATATAATTCTGTCAGGCCAGGGTTCTTTAACCCTTTGTTTTTCCGACATGCATATATATCTTTTTCTCTTCGACAAACATAAATATCTTCTTTCAATAGGCTGAGTGGATCTCTTCTTCATATCATATAGAAACTTATTTGTCTAGAAGTTTCCGTAATTTTGGTGTAGAACTCCAATCTTACTGTCAAGCGTAACCCTTTGAGCGCTGTAATTTTCTACCACCAAAATTTTAGTGCAAAATTTTACCAATTTTTATGAATTTTTCTGTAATTTTTTGCTAATCTTAGACCAAATGCATATTAAATTTCGTCATCTACAGTTTTTCTCAACATTTTTGCAACACTCTGAGAAAAATTGACTGGGGTTTATTTTATAAAGGGGACAAAAATAGACTTTGGCGCTCAAAGTCAGAAAATGTCCACTTTATTGCAAGGGACTACAGTCTAGAAAAAAATGTAACTCGCGTCCCTATACGTGTGACTGATTCAGTCAGAGCTACATATAGCTTGTATGTGAGTACGTCTATCTAGGAGACTGACCAGTCCTGCATGTTACAATTGAGGACAATACATTCGAATGAAGTAACTCCAATGGAATTGGCGGGCAATTACTAATACGGGGCAGATTCTAATGATTGACTTCAACGTGCGCAGGCGGATTTTATTATTTAGAGTAAGACTTCAATTTTTTGCTCAAACTTTCCTCAAGCAAACTTTCGACCATTCTCTTTCAAAATCAAGAATAAAAATTGGGGTTCACTGTTCACTTGGTACAAGAGAAATAAATTATCCAATATTCACAGTTATTTGAAATCAAAATGACATCTAACCCAGTGTTATCTGTATGGGGGAAACGGCTTTCCCGATTTTCAAAAAAAAAGCTTAACTAAACTTCATTTGCTCCGTAATCTTCAAGATGAATCCCAACAAGTGGAAGACCAAAATAATATTGTAAAAGTTGAGATTACAAATATCTGTCCCTGAGGCGCATTCTACGTAGTTCTACCTTAATACAAAATCAGAACACGACGTTTGACGTTTTAGGGTGCACCTTAGCATACCAAAACTACTGAGAGGTTCAGGACTAAACCAACTGTTGACTAAAACGAGTTCTTTTCTGATCATTCCTTTTTTCTTGTTCGCATCCGAGTTCGTTTCGAGAAATGTAGCTTCTTGCCTGATCACGTTTGCATTTTCTTCAAAAAAACCCGAATTAATTCTTTAATTCAAAATATCGTATCAAATTTCCCAATAACTTTCGAAACATAGAGTTAAAGGATCGTAGTGTAATCACAGTCTCTCCACTCAGGAGTAGAGACTGCACTGACACGCAGATTACAGCCGAGTCTCGCCGTGCCTAATCGGTTGTACACACAAGACAGCGAAATATAAATACCATACACTAAACAAAATCAACTAAGATATGAACGATGGCTGGAGTTGCTTTCCCTTTATTGCATGGGGATTTCTTCTGGTCTTTCCGTTCGTGTATGATCTCCCTGGCCTCTATGTCGCTTTATACACAGTATTGTCCCCAAGCTTTAAACTATCCAGATGTTATAGGTTCACTTGTTTGTTGATGAGTTCCTAATTGAAAGCATTTTTGTGAGTATTACTTTAATATTTTTTGGAAGGATTTCGGCAGGTACCTTTGATCCACGCTAATAAACGAAAATATAAATTACGAATATATAATTACGAATACATATTTGAGTGACACAGAAAATATGGCTTGTTTCGAAGCGTTCAGTTGATTTGCTTTTTTAACCTTTTCAGAAATGTTCTAACCCAATTAATGGTTTCTGTCCGTAGATAAGAAGCAATTCGACAAGGGTGAACTGAAATGTAAGTCATCCAAAGGTGACGTCGTCGACTGGTGGCTCATGTACAAATCCGACGACTTTGAGACCTTCGCCTACTTTGACTCGAACGACAAAGATGACCCGGGCACGCTGGGTGACATGTTAGCCAATGACCCGTCGTCTCCTTTGACAAGAACGTTCTCTCCACTACTGTCGACGGATAAGAGCGAAGTTTCCCATTTCGGCTACACCAATGAACTAAACCGTCTGATAGATAAGTTTCCTATGCGCAAACCTGCTCCGGTATCCAATGGATTTTTAGCCATACGCGGAGAGGGCGCCACCGGTTTCTGGATGGCCCATAACGACCTCTATTTCCCTCCAAGTAAGGACGGACGGGAGATTAGCGACGAGTGGGGCTGGATCAATTCTGCGAGTGACATACAACTCACGTATCTGTGCATTTCCATAGACAGCAAGACAGACCTGAACTCCATACTCAGTTTTCTGGGTCAAATAAATCCGTTTGTCTTTCTCGTACGCCTGGGCAGCTCGCCGACGGAACAATTGACAAGCTTCCTCGAAAGAAGTCACGAAACGAACGGAAACATTTACTCAAACCGAGTTTTTGAAAATTACAAGACGTGTCTGAAATCGATGCCTGGGTCGAACAGAAACTATTCGGAGTGCTTAAAGTCGAATGTGGTAAGTTAAAGTGAAAGCAAAACAAGTCTCGAAAACGTATTTTAAGACTTGTTAAAGTCAAATTTTAAAATCTATTGAGAATATTAGATGTGTATGTGAATTTGAAAATTTTATTTTTATCTAGAAACGTGCACAGAATTGGGGGAGGTGTCATCATTAAATTTCAAATTATTAGTGCATCTGAGATGTCCAACAATTTGCATCACGCGAACTACTCGTATTTCTGATTTTTGTCAGCGAAAGTTTGATTTCCGAACTAAGAGTAACTTAAGACTAAGAGGGCTTGTAATTGAATCTTTGAACGAAGACCAGTGGAAACACAAAGCATTTAATTTTCACAAAGGATTGTAAATTTGCTTCATGAGTTAGTAATCTTCTCACACATATAGACCCTCCTATACCTGCTCTTCTGTTGTCAACGTTGCTGTGATATCTGCCTCGAAGACGGCAAGTTGTATTGCAATGGGAATAGACACGCAACTTCATTTTGGGAATGGCTAGAGTTGTGATTAGGTTTTGGTGTCTGTAGATAGCAAGATTATATCGTTATTAGGACTGAACATGTTTACCGAATAATGATGGCCTATGGGAGCAAAAAAAGTAAACCGTTCCAGCCGTTCGATTGCAGTCCTAAGATATGTGTAAGACCCGCTGCTGGGCATTCTGTAGTATCATTATAAATATATTTTCGCGGCATGATCCAAGATGACGGCGATAGCGGGGCGACAATTCATTCTATTTCATTTTTAAATAGAAAGTCATGTCGATTTGTTATATGGTAAGATGCAACATGGCTGCCTGGCTTGGGCCGTAAATTAATAGATTTAGGCAGACAGGGTAGAGTGACGTTTCTCAGAATAACATAGCATGCAAAGGTTATGGCGACTGCGGTGAAAGAAAGTTGCACGTACGTATAATAAACTTCAAGAAGACAATATTTTTACCGGAACGGCATGATATGATTTTGAGGCGAGTGTATCAACTGACAACTCGATTGGCGTTTAAATCAACAGATAAAAGGTGGAAGTTCGCATGGCTTTACATTGTTGAGTAGAAACAAGGCCACAGTCGGTGCCATATGTCTCGATGTCCGTAAAAACCAGACGTTGCAACTCCGAAAATCTCTTTTACCGCCTTTCCGAAACTTCCTTAGCATCTTCGCCGTGGTTGGACAGGGGTCGATCACCGCGGGATGGGTATGTCTTGGCGACCTTGAAAATGAAATGCTTCTGGAGGATAAAAACAACACCGAATCGATTGTTTATCAGTCGAGCGACACGGCATCGTATGAGGGTCCTTTGGACGCAGGGTCACCCCACCAGCTACCGGAGGAATTTTCTGAAGAGAGGTTAGACTTTGTTATGCAGAAGCCCATCAACTCATTGAAGAGTACCCACCATGAAATCTACGGAGGAGTAAGTGGCGGCTTAATTTGCTTTAAACACAAAGAATTGTGGGGCGAGCTCGTAGTTGACGAACTGTTCATGGAGGGCGACTGTGAAAACTCGCTGGGTGAAATGCAATGGCAAGGCGCACTGAGACGGAGCGGCGATGAACAAGACAAAGGGCAGGGGCTACCTTCAAAATACAGAGAGAAACAGGAGTCAGAGAAGAAGAAAAGAACTACAAAGGTTGTAGAAGATGAAAACAAACGCGAAAGAAAAATGGAGAAGTCGAAAGTCAGTAAGACAAATTCAACAAAACTAGGTAGGTGTATGTATGTATGTATGTATGTATGTATGTATGTATGTATGTATGTATGTATGTATGTATGTATGTATGTATGTATGTATGTATGTATGTATGTCTGTGTGTGTGTGTATGTATGTATGTATGTATGTATGTATGTATGTATGTATGTATGTATGTATGTATGTATGTATGTATGTATGTATGTATGTATGTATGTATGTATGTATGTATGTATGTATGTACGTATGTAGGCCCCCCTGTATAGCTGTGTATGTAGCTGTGTATGTATATATGTATTCATGCATACATGTATATGTACGTTACTTTGGAAAATGTACTTTGATTATGAAATTGACCATTTTAAACTCAATTTCTACCCAAATACGAACGTTTCCCTTTCCATATATACAACATCGAATCATTTCCTTCTCCGTTTCAGGAAAACCATTTGGAAAGCAACCTGCAAACTGTCGCGTCCTTGGTGACAAACCGGCAACCGATAGCCTTCCTGACGGCAATCAGACAGATTGCATGGACGATGGTCGTAATGGGACGACTGAAAACCGTGAGACAGAAATACCTTGTTATGCTTTCCACTGCGATGAATTCCTAGAGGATTATGCATGGTTGCTGTGGAGACCGCCCATGGAACCCAGAGAACTTGTCGTGGATGTCTATGAGTACAATCGCAGGGATGAGTTGAAAGCTAAGAAAAAGATGGAGAGAAAATTGACTTTTGAGATCACTGAAGGCGGTACGGAAATAAAACCTGCAGAGATACGTCATAATTACGACATCAGGATCTATACAAACCAATCTAAGATTCCGTTTAAAATTGCCGATTCTTTCCGAGACAAAGCCGAAGGTCGCCAGTTCAAGGAGGAATACATGGGTTTGTTGATAGGAAAGTTGCGGGGTGGACGGTAAGCTGTGTGTTGTCTTTTTTGCCTTCTCTCTTTGTTTTGCACTTTTTTCGTCTACAGGTCAAGAGGAACCACTTGGAAAACAAATATGTAAGCTTAGGTGTGCACTTCTGGTACATCTGTTGATGGTTATTCGATCGTCATGGTGAATGTGACGTCAATGATATAGGTCAAATGTTAATCCTTGGAAACTTTTTTCTTGTTTACGTTAGAATGCCCCTCGGGACAGATTTTCCGACTCAATCAATTTTTGACAATTGTTGTGGTCTCATTCTGAAGCTCTGGGAGTAAATAAAGTTTCCATAATTTCATTTTTGTGAAAAGCGAAAATCGAAATTTCACCCATAGCAGTGCCACCAATAGACTTGGTTCAAGTCTGTGATTTGTGAATGTTTGAGTGGAGTGAACGCAATGATTTGTATTCTGCTTTCATGTGAAACGCGCGTGTGAGTGGATGCGATGAGTAGGGTGAACGCGATGAGTGGAGTGAACGCTATACAGCGGGGTTTCACCCGGAATCACACTCACGCGCGCGTTTCACATGAAAGCAGAATACAAATCATTGCGTTCACTCCACTCAAACATTCACAAATCACCGACTTGAACCAAGTCTATGCCACCAACAAGCAGCGGTTGAATGTGACCAGATTGTTATCCGTATAAGCTTGTATTTGTTTCTTGGATGTGGTTAATTGTTTGTTTACATTGTTTGTTTACCTTGAATGATATCGTTTATTTTACCTGTTTTGAGGGGGTGTAAACGTGTGATATTCTAACCAAACAATTTTGACTTGTGAATACAAATCACACTTTGTGGTACCGTAACTGAGTCTGTCTGCCAATTTTTTTCCCGATGTTGTAACAATGAGACAGTGGCTTCAACTTTGAATTCTCGATTTATATTTAAGCTTCGAAAATCCATCGTCCGCGAACAGTATAAGTAGATGCCAATGTGTGTCTGTGGGTGACCGAATGAATGTTTTGCTTTGATCTTATTCATAAGTCAGTGTTAGAAGTAATTTAAGGTAGAAAGCTCCTCGGGGACAGACATTCGGACTGTCGAACTTTTACAATTCTCTTCTGATATACCACATGTGGGGGTTCATTTTAAAGCTCTTGGTGAAAGAAAAACTTTCACTGGCTTAGTTTTTCAAAATTCGAAAAGTTTTATTTTCTTCCATAGAGTTAACACAGGGATGGCGGCCATTTTGAATTTCTAATATAGGTAAATCTCGGGTAATTTGTTCTCTAGTATCAAAATTTGCACGGTGACCCCTATTTTTATTCTTGATTTTGAAAGAGAGTGATTGAAAGATGTTTTTAGGAAAGTTAGAGCAAAAGTTTAAATCTTTCACTTTCGAGGCGCATACTACCTTAACAGACACGAAACAATGAAAATGTTCCGGTTCCACAATTATAAAAGTAGTCTTCCGATACCAAGTTGACCAAACACACACACAATGTAACAATGTCAAGTCCATTATCAACTATTTTGATATTAACTCACGTCTCTCTTAGAGACATGCCGTGGAAAATCCAGTACAAGTTCGATATAACATTTAAAGGAAATGAGAGCAACAGCACTGACGAAGAGAGAGCGATAACCATAACAAGCGTCATGAGCATGAGAAAACACCGTGAAAAAATGCGAAATCCTGGACAACTGGAGAAGGGGTTCTCGATGTGCGTGGACTGGTGTCCCTTGGCGTCTTGCAAATACAACCTGTATCTCCGGGGAGACGACGATGGGGCGACACAGCACAAGTCGTGTAACATACCAGGCAAGCATGTTTATCATTGGCTTTCTTCATACGTTACGCGTAATACAGACTACACAGGACTATATTCTTCCTTATATTTCCATTAATTTAGGCCTACCCCAGTTGCATTGAATCGTGGAAATTGGGAGTGTTTGTCCCCGTTTTGCGACAATGTCCGGTATCTACGTGTATTTTTTAGTCTTCGTCTCATATTGAGAGTCTGTGCAAGTCATGGCGCCACACTCACCGTCAAACGACTCAAATGTTGGAGCTTTTTCTTTTTCTTTACTTTTACTGTTTTTGTAACGGTATATTATCTTGCTCTGATTCTAAAATCATGTTGAAACGCCTTGTATTTTATAAACATATCTCAAAACAGCATGTATGCAAATTGACCACCGCTTTTCACTCTGGAGTGGGATTCCTACACGATGTATACACTGCGTTACATTTGCAAGGCTAATGCCAGTTTATTGCAACAAACTTAGAGAAAACAATATAATTGGTTGATGAAGCAAATATATACAAAAGAAGAGGAAAAGCTATTTCTTTCAAGTTTTGAACCTTTCTTCTACAGGAATAGGTTTTTCCGAACACCACGTCATCAGAAGGCTGGAGGGAAGAGCTGATCAGCTGAAATGTACTCCCGAAAAGTTCAGCAACCTTGAATGTGTGGTTTACCAAGACACAGAATCAACGTGTAAGACTGACTCTCCAGTTGGAGAAGATGACATTGCTTTGGTTCCGTTGGATGAGATCTACGGTGAGCGTTTTCTAGGAAGCTTATTTAGCGAGAGTTAATACCAATGATGTTTCAAAAACGAAAACTTAGACTTGAAGAAAATATCAGCGAAATGATAATGTGATACAATTTAGGTAACGTTCCTTATGTACGAATAGGGACAATCATTATGAGAATGGAACAACATACTAGACAAAAAATATTAACTAGTGTTTTGGGTTTTTTTAACTATCATTACAGATGTCGGCGATCTTGATGAAGGTGTCTTACTGAGAGTGTATTATACATTTTGTCGAGGAAATATCATAAACAGCCTGTTTTATGGATCGTACATTAGGACTACAACTGACATAAGTCTAGAGGATGGTGAGTTCTTATGAGTTTTCATTTCAGTACCTACAAGAGGAAAGAAAGATGTTTGACACAAATGTATCTTTTCAAGGCATACAATTCATCTCAAAAACGGCCATACGATACATAACAGGCTGTATCCGCTTATTTGCGAACTCAATAAGCGATGGAATGCGACTCACTACGGACGGATATTCCAATTGTCAATTTCTTACAATACTTTGTCGTGTGTTGCTTGCGTTTAATCAATTTGAAGATTAAGACTATTATAATGAAGTTTTTACCGTTTTTTTTTGTAAAAACATACCTTTTTTTTCCTTCAAGTATAACTTTGTATTTTCAAATATCGGTAAATTTAAGGAAATGTGTTTCTCTTGTACCAAAGTTGCACCGTGACTTCCTATTTTTATCATTCATTATAAAAGAAAATGGTTTGAATATTCGTTCACGGAGAAAATTAGAGCAAAAGTCTAAATTTTTCTGTTTGCACCATGTATCCCTGCAAAATTATTCTGATAACTGCATATTGTTGATACAGACACGAGCAAACAACGCAGTGGGAACTGGGCACAAACAATTGTCAGTTGTGATATCATACATACTCAAGTGTAAATTTTGTTGAAAGAAAATAATTTTCAAAAAGTTGATGAATATCTCTGAAGTGGAAGAAAACATTACCATCTGCCAAATAGATATGTAAATAGAAGTGCTGCATCATGAAGGTCCCCTAGGACACTGTCCTATGTGACATACAGAAACAGAAACACAGACACACATTTGTGAATTACGAGGGAAATATAAATATTTATGACATAATTGTTTGGATAGGGAAGTCGAATGTTAATTAAATATGGGCCTCGAAAGTGTAAGACTTAAACCTTTGCTCAAACTTTCCTCAATTAAACGTTCGAGAATTCTCTCACCAAAGCAAGAATAAAATCAGCGGTAACCGTGCAAAATTTTCGAAAACCTAAACTGGTAAAAACTTTTCTTTCAGCAAGAGCTTTAAAACGAACCCCGCAAATGGTAAATCAGAAGAGAATTTATAACATTTGAAAGTCCAAATTTCTGTCCCCGAGGTGCGTTTTACCTTAATTACCCATCGAAATGATGTGTAATTATCATAATATTTGCATTCTCAGTAATACACATTATCATGCACTTTGCATAAGTAAATTCTAAGGTGTCGCGCTTCATGCACTCGATGCCTTCCCCGAATATACTTATACATTGCTTTTTGTGGAAAACGAATTATTTCGGCAACAGTGTTCGTTGTGTATCGTTTTAAGTCCAGAACAACCCTTTTCAGCTATTTCCCTCTTTGTTTCCACAATATATAGATAACAACGGAAGTATCATATCATACTTTCGACTCCGAAGAAATTTTTCATGTCAATTCTTAATGTCTTAGAGAAATGTCGCAATTGGGTAATGTTATAATCCTTTTATCCACTGCTTTCGAATTTTGCTTTTATCTGAAACAGATAACAATCCGAATAGACGCCGACGTGCAGTCTATGAAGACGGAGGGCAGTCCCCAAATGAATGTAATAAGTTCTTCGCTGGAAATCAGTGGGCTCCAAGTGTCGAAGATGATGGTCAGAAAGTTCGCATCTGCCAAACATGTTACGTGTCGAATACAGATCGAGATGATTACAAATTCTGCTATGCAACACTTTACAATACGAAATATCGGTGAGTTTGGTACGCCTTTGACCTATCATAAGCGTAGTTTTTGGGACGGAGATCGTGACCCTTAGTGCTCCTTTTTTATTAAAGTTTCCATGTTATACAATTCTATTCTATGCTTAATTAGGTGGCATATTGAAGATTGAATTAAAGCGTTTTTCCGAGCACGGTCAACGTTGAGGCTTTCAGAGTAGTCTGATGGAAACAAGATTCTTGTGAGCCTTATAGATATATTTTTGAAACTTAACATTATTGCGAATCCTCGTGATCAAAGAGGCACGTATACAAGTTTTTATATTCCTATCGCAAAATATTTCCCCGTGGGATCAAATTTGCGGTCATATTGGCTGTCATCTTGGATTATCATAATAGGCATCGTACAGAGACAAGTGACCCAATTTTTCTGCAAAACCTTGGTTTGAGGAATTGACAGTTCTTTTCTTTAAAATCATAAACATAGATTCTAAGTAGTGTGTCATCATAAATTCATATTGTCCCTTGTACTTAAGATTCGGCCAGGATGAAATCATCTGATTCTCATTGTCTATATTATAAACCTCTCTGATTTGCTGATACCAGCAATCTTGGCGGGCATCTTGGATATTTGTAAAAAAACACATATCTTATGTAGTTACTGTAGCTATTGTATGGCGAGATTTGACCCAGTATTTCTGCATAAGTTTGGCATGAGCAATCGACTATAAGACAGTTGTTTTTAGGAGTCAAACTATAATGCACAAAAATAGAAGTATGTACAAAACAATAAAACGCGATACTTTATGATCATCTTGTAAAGTTTCTTCTTTGGATACAATGATCACCATAATGTGAGAAGCCAATCACTAATTTAGATCAATCAGACCGGGCATCTTGGATATTTTTGACAAAAATCACATTTTTATCACAAACCTACCTCATCTGATTACAGGATTCCGGAGTACAGTGCATACACTTCATTGCGTGAAAATGTCCTCAATGCCAAGCCTCGTAAAAGACCTGACAATTGGAATAACTATGAAATTGGTGAGCGATTCAATCTTATATTCTCTTTTTAAAGAATACTTTCCTGTAGGCACTAATGAAGTAAGATGCCTAATCAACGAAATGGAAGATTAAACGAATGCCAGACGACTCATGATCTTCTATACAAACAATTTTTGAACAAAATAGTTGCCTAGCACTACTAGTGTTCTAGTTCAAGACAAAGTGCTCAGTTACAACATATTTGTTTCGAGCCAGTACCGTTTGCAAAGACATCAAGGGCACGGGCCTTATCAATTTCTTCATCACGTGATTTGTGCTAGCAAATTTCTTTAAAAAATAAACCCTTTCTGATGGAGAAATTCACTTTGCACGACAGCTTCAGAGGTACAGAGCTTTCATTTCAAAGGGAACTGAATAATTAGATGTCCGCATGACGTTGGACATGGATTAGGCTCAATGATCGCGCAATTAATAATTTCCTTCAAAATAAATTAATTATGTTGTCTTCTCATGGTATTTTCACCACAAGCGTTGCGGCATGTCTATTGGGTGACCTCTTCTGTAAACCCCTTACATACACAGATCAATCCATCCATCCATCCATCCGTCTGTCCTCCGTCCGTCCGCCCGTCCATACATGCATACATACATACATACATACATACATGCATACATACATACATACATACATACATACATACATACATACATACATACATACATACATACATACATACATACATACATACATACATACATACATACATGCATGCATGCATGCATGCATGCATGCATGCATACATACATACATACATACATACATACATACATACATACATACATACATACATACACACACACACACACACACACACACACATACATACATACATACATACATACATACATACATACATACATACATACATACATACATACATACATACATACATACATACACCACACACACACACACACACACACACACACATACATACATACATACATACATACATACATACATACATACATACATACATACATACATACATACATACATGCATGCATGCATACATACATACATACATACATACATACATACATACATACATACATACATACATACATACATACATACATACAGACACACACACACACACATACATACATACATACATACATACATACATACATACATACATACATACATACATACATACATACATACATACATACATACATACATACATACATACATACATACATACATACATACAGACACACATACATACATACATACATACATACATACATACATACATACATACATACATACATATGCATGCATGCATGCATGCATGCATGCATGCATACATACATACATACAACATACATACATACATACATACATACATACATACATACATACATACATTATTTTTCGACTTTCTTCCTCATTCGTAATGATATAGAATTATATTACCATGCCCTGTCCGTTGCATTTTAATTGGTCGAGCTGAACCATGTGACCGACCACTAATACTCAATAATGGTTTGTTTATGTACTCGTGAATATGAATAATATCTTAAACATCGTAACTTTTCAGCTAAAACGTAAATTTTAATTTGTACAAAGGTCATGATCGATCACAAAATAAAATGCAACACTTGTGGGCCAAGTGTAGACACTTTTTTGAAAAATCTCAGAATTTGCAAAAGTTTTACAGCGCGCACTACCCGACAGAACTGGGGCCGCATTGTCGTTCGCATGGGAAATTTTCGTAAGTTTTGACGGTTTCTGGGGTTCGTTGAAAATATAATGGAAATAACAGACTCCGCGCTGACCATTAACGTTTATTTATGGGCGCCAAAATTAACGGGCTCGGCAAGCCTCGCCCGTTAATTTTTGGCTTTCCTCTCGCTCTTGCCCATAAGGGACTGGTCAGTTTCTTCGGCCTGGGGGGGGGGGGGGCGGTGGATTATTTTTTGCCGACGTCAAAAAGTGGCTGACCCCCCCTATTCCAAATTTTGAAAACAGGGTGACCCCCCCCCTATTCCAAATTTCTAAAACAGGGTGACCCCCCCCCGGGCGCGACAAAGGTAAAACAAAAGATGGACATAAATTATATATATATATATATATATATATATATATATATATATATATATATATATATATATATATATATATATATATATTATATACATTTTGTGTGTATATATATATATATATATATATATATATATATATATATATTATATTTTACATTTTACATATATTTATATTTTAAATAGTCATTCTATGTTTTAGTGAAATTGTTGACATGTCAGTTGTAAGATAGGAATTTCAAAGTGTCAATCTTAAAGTTTAAATACAGTACATTTTGAATGAGCTGTATTTTGAATGAGCTGTGAATGTATTTCACACTTTCTCTGCTTAACCAGATGTCCTGAACTGTTGTACAGAAATGGATGTCAATCATTAATATCAAAGAGGAAAAAGCAGTGAATCAAAAACTTTGATGGGTGTTAAGACTTGCCAACCATCCAATTAAATCTACTGAGGAGCCATAGAGAGCTTTTTAGCCAAATCTGATGTGTACAGTGTCTGAGAGGACCTTTTCTTGTGTAACATTGAAACCATAAAAGCACAGCTAATAATGACAAAAACTGCCTTTTTTAACTGTTATTTTGTTCATAAAAAAGCATCTTTCTACAGAAAACCTATGAAACAAAGGAAAATAATTGCATCAATGAGAAGGAAAGATATCTTGTCATTTTTCTATCTCTAAAATAAGTCACTGTATCAAATATATATTGTGAAATATTTGTGCATGTTGCTTTCTCATACTGAATTCTCACAGAGAGAACAGAAAAGTATCAGGAATTTGTCATCCTTTTCATATGAAATGCAGATTTCATAATGGTACACTTTCACTTAGCAAACATCAAGATATCTCTGAAAGTATGGCGCCCGAAGGGCGCGCCAAAAAATATGAAACATCCTGATATCTCTGATATATATGCCTTGTATATTAAAGTCATGCACCTGAAGGGCATGCTGAAAGATGTATGATATATTAAAGTAATGAGCTTGAAGAGCATGCTGAAAAATATTGAACATACAGATATCTCTGATGTATGTATGCTTGATATGTTAAAGTTGGGCGTGCTGAAAAATATGACTGATTATTAAAGTTACGCGCCCGAAGGGCGCGCCGAAAAATTCAACTGAATGATGAATTTTGTGGCTGACACTAGCATTTTAGGCAATGATGAGCCTGTGTCAAAATTCAAAAACACACTGACCCCCCCTATTGGGCATTTCAAAAACATGGTGACCCCCCTATCACCAAAGTCAAAAACAGGGTGACCCCCCCCCCCCATGAATCCACCGCCCCCCCCAGGCTGAAGAAACTGACCAGTCCCTAAATAGCCTAAACGTTAATGGTCAGCGCGTCGCCCGTTATTTCTATATTTGTGATCGGTACATGGTTCAGGTCGACCAATTAAAATGCAACGGACAGGGCATGGTAATATAATGACCAACAGTATTTAGCAGATGGTACCTGTAAAGCGAACACAGAGTCGATATCTTTGTTTATTACACCTCACTCATTCAGCGTGCACTGCCATTGGTTAAACACGACGCACGTGACATGTAAAAGAACGTGATGATGCCCTCTGCGAATGTGATGATGCCCTCTGCGAACTTGATGATGCCCTCTGCATTTGATATTACATGGATGACGTCATTTTACTTACTGCGCATCCTTTCTGCGCAAAACAAATTGTCGTTCGCTTGTTGTACTTTGCAGTTGGCAACATATGGCCGTGAAATGTCATGCAGAGCTGTCACCGGCACAGTTAGACGATATTTTGATGCAAGTAAACAGCAAACGAATGAAAATGGCAACAAGGAATGCAATTTTAGTGTGCAGCGACTATGCAAGCAACAAATTTGGATACGTCACCGAGGAGATCGGCAAACTTTAGCGGCAACCCTAGCTAGACACTGACAACATTTTACGCTGAGGTCTGGACTCAGAAGGCGAACTGTACTCGAAGAAAGCTTTGTGTTTTGTTTCTTTGCTTGTTTGCTTGTTCGGTGTAATAAAAATAATAACACACGAAAGCTAGGGCAATATCACGATTTTTTGCCTGCCCTCGGGCTGGTGGTCATGATCGAAATACTGATGATGCCCTCGCCTACGGCTCGGGCATCATCAGTATTTCGATCATGACCCCCATCCCTTTGGCAGGCAATAAATCGTGATATTGCCCTCGCTCTCATGTGTTATTATTTAATTAGCGCCACTGCCATGACTGTTACAACTTAATAATCTCCTCCTTTCCATAGGTTTATGCAAAGATGATAATGATAAACCCGTTTACAAGGGCGAAAACCGATGTAAAAACATTGGACGTGTTATGATAAACGATCTAAGAGGAAATGGAATGTTCGCCAGTTTCAATTGCGATCTTAAAGTATCGGACGATGAATGTGGAGGTAAGATTTAAAGTCTGCTTCAAGTTGTGGGCGGTAAAGAATTCGACGCGCAAAGCTTTCCCGAAACCTACTTAAATACCCTTGTGATCTTGTTGCTAAAGTTGCCATCTGCCAACTTGTATGGCTTCGTAGTGTTTTCTCTGAACTGCTTCACATAATAATCAACGCTAACCTTATAGCGAGCGCAGCGAGAGCGGCCTAAGGCCGCTCGCGAAGCGAGCATTAAGACTAATGCGTGTACAAGAAATTTAGAATGGAATCTCTATATACCTACGAGTTTGAAAAGAGAGCACAGTTCCATGGAGGCGGCCATTTTGAATACTTTTACACGGATTGCGTGAAATTAAAGATATCAGCTACCACAAAAACTACTCGACAATGTGTATTGCCGATAAAAGAATCTCTCTGTTCCAAAGAAAGTGTGAAATTTGTTTCAAAATGACTATTTTCGATCACTTTTGAAGGCCCGGATCGGTCATCACTAGGCGCCGCCATTTAAACAAGCCTACTCTCGCGAGAACGAACGGTAAACTCACGCGAGAATAGCGTTGATCGCGATTCCGGGTTTGTTACTAAATATAGCTGCACGCGCGCGACTTTCGGACAAATATGCTGAAATTCGGACAAATTTTGTCGTTGTATGCGCGGCTGTTGTTGCAGCTTTTAGTCTCAGTCATCAATTCATACGAATAATTGTGACGCTAAATAGCCATTCTAACACCCGCAGGTTTATTTTCGTCGTTTATGCGGAAAATGCGGACAAATGTTTATTTATGCATATTAATGAGAGAGAACAGTGACGTCATTTGCGATCAGCGCTATTAAAAATAGTGTGCTGAGAGCTACCGACGGGAATATCAAGTACGTGTTTTACATTAGACTGCCTCTGTTCCCGCCCCTGTTTAATACAATAAACTGATCGGAATCATATAATTTACCAGTTTTAAATTATTTTCGTTAGTGAACTTGGCATTTCCGAGTTAGATTGCTATAAATATTATTCTAGAAAACAATTGACAACAATTCAACCTCAACGAGTCAATGGCTAAGTTATGAATCATGCATCAAACACAGAAATTAGCATGCTATTGCCTGAAAAAATTAATGACGATATACTACGCTGCGCTCGCTCTCAGGTCAGACCTGTTACATATTAGAAATTATGTCAGGGTCTTGCAATCAGGAATGTGATTAGCGGAGCGTGTCTTGAAGGTGTTACTAGTGAGGCCTACGTAGACCTCGTGTTGAGATTTTGACCTTGACACTCCTGGCTTGCTTTCAACGGACATGAAGACTCATCCAGGCATTTACAAACTGTTGATCGATCTTTACGCTGGTTTCAGGCGATAAACCTAGTACTAGTCGCGCCAGCGGCTTACTGACTACGCATGCGCATATTTATAATATACTATTCGAGTAACCGGAAGTGTACCTTTCTTTCGCGGGCGCCGCCATGTTTTTTTGAGTGCTTGTAAATAAACAAATTCGAAACGTGCTCGCTATTATTTTATAACATCCCATTAATAAAATATATCTTTTTTATTAGCGAGTAATTACTATTATCCACCCTGTCGCTGATACAAAATATCGTTACTATCACGCCTAAAATATAGAAGAAGTGAGAAAACTGTCGTGCATATGAACGAGAACATTTGCAAAGAATGCTGGGATTGAATCTTAGAAAGGCGCCCTCTGTGTCAAAATTTGCCCGTTTTTAGAAGTAGCGCTGGTTTTCAGCTTACAATATCGGAAGTTGGGCTGTACAGTTACTATTGCAAAGTTAATGATGGCACAATACACACAATAGGTAGTAATCATGGTCAAAATTGCCAATTTATGTCAAACTTTTTTACACATAACAGAAAATCTATACCTACAGGGTCTGACATCGTGTACGTGAACTGTCATCAGAGTGTAAAACGGTCATACTTGTACAAACGTATATAGAAAGTAACAATTAATTCCATTTTATCCTTTATGATTACTAATCATGAATCGATACAAATAACATTTTTAATCTCAACGCCTGGCGCGACACTAAGGGCTGAGCCCTATATAATATTATAAGATTTGGTTATATGCAGATCATATTCTCGATGCAACTGTGTCTCACATTAATTACGTTTCTATTGATGATCTTCTGTACTTTAGACCTTCTTGGGATGTGTTGATCGACAAGTCGAAAGAATTGCTGGTCGATGTTAGTTTACATGGTTTTATTGAAAAGGGGTTGAACCACGTCACAAACTGTATTTTATCTCGTATTTCTAACAAGTATGCCAATGCGGTAATTGAAAATTACTTGCTATAAAGGCTTGCAGATGGTCAACTCGGAATACAGTAAAATTCCCGGCTTCCATAGGGGACATCTGAACCCATTTGCTATCAACCAATATGACGAAGAGGAAGGTGATGCGACCTTCACTCTGACCAATGCTGCACCGCAACGAAAAGAGTTCAACAGCGGTCCTTGGATGAGAAACGAAAGGAAAATACTGGACTACATGAAGTATATGGCTTCATCCTCTAAGGTGTATATTTTAACTGGCGTCAAAGGGCGTGACAAGATTGTAGAAACTTCCTATGGGTAAGTAATGGAATAGTTTGATGACAAAACTCCAGCATGATTTTGTGCAAAACAATTACACTTCTCAATTGTCAAAAAATGATAGCATTGTATCTGCACTGTCTCGTCGCGAGTAAAACAATTATATGACATTACATTGGTTTTGGAAAAGTAATGAATATATCACGAAATTCACAGTTATTTGGAACTTAGTATGTATCACAGACCCTCCAATGGGGAGAAAGAGAGAATCCGTATACTGTGTATTCGTAAAATTTATGACAATCCTTTCAAGTGTGCTTAAAGAAAACAAGGCAAGTTTTCTAATGTCTTGTTTGATCATGACGAATTCTGATTGAAGATGAAATCCATAAGGATCAAATATACTCACGACATGCACAGGTAGTAATAATCTCGACATTTTGACTTCGATTCGATAAAAGAATGGTGCCTATCTTCACTGAATCAGTGGCAAAATTGGAGATCCGCTCTTCCGATGGTAAATCAGTTATTCTTCAATACTCTTGAGGTACGAACTTTAAATAGTGACAATTTATCGAATATTGGCTTTATGAGCATTAAAGTGTTTTGTCCGAATGTTCTTTTCACATATAGAAATTTGGTAATCCCAGAGTATTTTTGGACTGTGCTTTGCGATCCTGGCAAGGGAAACTCTGGGGGGCGTTTTATAGCATATAGTGGATCAAATAAGGAAAACGTCGAAAACAGCAATCGAATAGAGATGTTCGATTCCTTGGACATGTTCCAAAAGTGGTTGTATGGAGAAAATAGTGGAAAGGAAGTTTTCCCCGGTTCCAAAATTTGCAAGACAGCTAAATATGTCGACATGAATACTATTCCAAATACAGACCCCTCGCAAGACCGACCAAAGAAGAGAGTCAGAATTGACGGCAGCACAGAACAACATACCGGATACGCAAGGTCTGCAAAACGACAGGCAAATTAATGCATGAACAAATGCAAAGTTGTTCAACGTGTTAATTTTTCTAATGGTGAAAGCTTATTGCAGAAACTTCTTGAATATTTTAATGTCCAATTTAACAGACAAAATCCCAATGTCTTCGGCGCTTACGGTCCCAAGGCAAACTTGCCTTGTGGATGTGATGAAACAAAATGGCTAGTTCGTCTGCAGTGGTCAGCGAATTCAAAGGCATTCCGTAAGATTACCCTAACAAGGGTAAATGAATGCAAATAATGTTTGGATCCAAACCCAACAACGAGTAGGACATCTAATTATATACAAGAGCGTTATACTTTTGAAAAATGGACCAACTAAACCCTTCCTTTTTAAACATTCAATTGTTATTAATAATGTTACAGACTATCACGAAATTATGACCTGACATGGAGAATGACACTTGTCAAAACTTTCAAACTTTCCAAACAATTTGTATACTGACTCAAGCGTATTTTGTTTAAACTCTACTGAGGTTTTGATACTTTGTCCGTATTTCCGCTACACTTCCGCTACTTATGTTGTCCATGGACGTTTGCAATTATGCTTAAATTTGATTTCAATTTACAGATGTCATAATACGGTGAATTATTGGATCAAAACTTACGAAATAATGTAGCCACTGACTTTCCGTTTGTTTCAAAACATTGCACGCTGTCATAGTAATGACTCACATACTCAAAGAAAACGAAAGTGCGACTTTAAGCTTTATTTGTACATTTTTATATCGTGTAACCAAACAATAACACATTAGGCAAGCTTCCTCTCAACTCTAAATTTGCATATTGCTGCTGTCACACTGGACTCATGGTATTTTAACTGTCTTAAATTCAATATCAATGGTTTCAAAATAGTTCTCAAATATATTTTTTTCCCAAAAATACGTTATCTCACAAAATAGTGTGAAATTCAAAAATGTATATATTGTGTACATTGATATGTAATCCTCATTAGAAAGAATTCATGGTGAACTTAAAGCGGAGCGCATTAATCCCCTGCTTCTAGATATTTGTGATGAATTATTGAGATTAGAGAATGATCAACAAATGCTATGATGAACTCTCCATAATATACTTAATAGTTTGACTGACAATATTTACTTAAATTCACCTGGAACTTGCAAAAGGTGCAAAAATATGATGAATGAGCTCGAGTATTGCGTTGTTTATTTCTCTGAACAAATGCAAAGTTGTTCGACATGTTAATTTTTTTTTTCAAAATGGTTAGATCTTATTGCGAAATTCTTTAATATTTCAATTCAAAAGATGAAATTCAAACGTCTTCGACGCTTATGGTCGCACGGCAAACTTCCCTTATGGGTGTGATGAAACAAAATGGCTAGTTCGTCTGCAGTGGTCAGCAAATTCGAAGGCATTCCATCAGAGATCGCCCGAACACGAGGCTAAACTTCATGAAAGCAGGGGATTTTAAATGTTGCACTCGCCTTTAAGTCTATGTTCAACTGTATTTTCATTTTGAATCTTGTTACAAGCAGTGTCAGAAAATTTCAAATTCGGTCAACGTAGCATGGATTAAAGTTAATAAAAAGAATCGGATTGCAAACGATTACACTCCATTAACAGAATGCCTTGTGTATGTAGTTGATGCGACGTTTGTCCCAGTTTGTGAGTGATTTCTTTTTTCTTCTGTCAATTCATTCTCGATCCTTCAGATCTCTGAGGTCCGAACGGGACAAAATGAGTACATGTAGATACCCCCGGTGTAAGAAAATCTTATCCAAAAATTCCTTCAATCGTCTTCAAAATCAAATTCGTACTCATTGCCTTAACCATGCTTGTTTGATCGGATACAGCCACGATTTGACTTGCCAAAGCTTGACTGATAGACACGTCTCTATCGTACCCTAAGAATTTGTGGCAAAGTAACTGACAGCATGTCCCTTTTGATTGACGTCCATTGAAATAAAAAAGTGAGAAAGTCAGTGAAAATTACTTGAATTCTTCGTCATGTAAATTTTTGTTACTCTGAACCAGGTGTAAAAGTGATAACTTGCAAATATGCATATAAATATATACACCACTCCACTTTCCAGCTCATTTGAAGGTCAATACACTCCGACAAAGTTGAGTTACACGAAATCAACATTTTCCATGCACCATGCATTACTTCAGTGAGGTACAGCCAATCCCGATTATCTACAGCAAATTACTAAAATACGTACATATTAAAATTCATCAAATATGTGAGAAGGAAAAGTTTTGACAATGTGCGACTCGGTTGCTCAAAAATTGCAATAACAACGATCTGAGATGCCCACGAGTATAAGTTATCAATCTCCCCATTTGTGGCAAGCGCTCACACAGATTACTAGTAATATCTTCAAATGTTTAGAGTAATTTGAAAAATGCGTTTAGTACCACTGAATAAGATCAATATTGTAAAGGGGTTACATCAGGTAATTTCTCCAAAGTAAATACTTTTAATATATCCCGAATATTTATCCTCTTCCAATTATATTTTTTGGTAAAAAAGGAAAATAAAAGATGTGCTGTTACTAAAGACAAGCACATGAAAAGTCAACATATCAAACCCCTAAAGCTGAAAGACACTTGTGAGTTTACTGTTGGTTAAATATACCATATGTGATTGGTTTGCTATGACATTACTATATGTTTGCTAAGCTAAGTAAAACAAGGCTTTCACAAAGCTAAAATGTACTTTAAAAGTTTGCGATGAGACTGAGACTAAGACTGGACTAGGTGAGGCCTCGAGGGCGCTCTTCGACCCCAGTAGGATCCTGACTTGGTTGAAGGTAAGGTACAAGACTATGCCCACACTGAAAAATTTACAATTGTACATAATCCTAGGGAGTCCAGATGATTCAAAAAGCTTTGGAGGCCCCATCCTAAGAAGCCTCGATTGTTTTCATAATGAAGACTGAGGGCCAGGGTTCTTAAGATGTACCGGTGGTAACCTGTTCATCTCATGGTGATCGATGTTGCCTGAACCACGCTTTCAATATTGTCTTTGCCCTCTTGATAGCAAAATGCGAGAGTGTTGCCTTCTACCCTCTCTTTTGTGGTCATCACCGTTAGTTTTCGTCGTAGCAGTCTCAGAACTTGCTTGCATCAATTTTCTCATCCTCTTCTGAGATGGCGTTTTCGATCTTCGCGTCGCCCCTACAGTGGAAATCAAGATTGGAGACGTCAGATTAAGAGTTGATCACTAGATTTCGCCAGGAATCGTAAGAAAAAAGACCCCGCGATCCGTTCTTTTTTCCTTTCATGATTTTCTAATTTTTCGGTTTCATTTTTCGGTCATGTGATATCTCATAACATTTTTTACCACCTTTGTGCAGATTCGAATATTTTTTCCCGGTACCGAATAAGACCATTCTGCCACTCTTGCATACACACATAATAGTTGCACTGTTGTTCCGATCAACTCTTCAAACCGCTAATGCAATACAGTGCACGATTGGCATAGCGCCCTCTTACGTTGCAGGTTATGAGTTCAAATCCGATCTAAATCGTACTGTATCTAAGGTGTTTTTTGCTATTGAGAATGAAGGCTGTGAAAATTTATAGCATATTCACTGTTTGTTTCTTATACATAAGACTCATTTATTCTGCTCCCTAAAGCATGGTGGTATTTAGACATATGAAATACCATACCGTAATATATGGTGTACAGTTTCAGCACGCAGCGTTTTTATAGACAAATGAATTCTGGACCAGACTAAAATTAAAATGTGATTTGGGGAGTACAGCAAGAAACTGCATCTTGAGACAGACCAATAATTATGGGTAACACAGGTTCACTTGTTGCTGATGGAATTTCAGGAGCACTGAATGACATGTTGCTAACGTACGATCTCAAACAAAGCAATGTTGAAAGTGGCTCTCGCCTCACACAAAAAAGGGCTTCCTTCTTGCAATCAAGAACTAACGTGGTAACCCGCTTTTTATGTTTGATTGTTTGTTGTTTCTGGTAATCGTACAACGAAGTTAGTATAGAAAAAAGAAAGACGGCGTGAGTGTACCTTCTCTTGAGACAATCGTTGTACGGAGCCACTGTTAGGAAATTTCCGTTGCTTGCAGTTTTAGACGTCAAACTATTGTTGCTTCCCTGACGACCAACAACAGCCAGTATCGGTGACAGGCGTGTACGTCTTGTTGTACGAGGCGAGGTCTCCATCATCGACGTTGTGTACTGGGAGCGGTAGTCTGAAAAACCATCTGCACCGTGACGACCAGGCAAACAGCGGCGTACTGAGCGGATGAACATTAGTTTGAGATCTTTCTGTAGGATGAAAAGACAAAAAAGAGCTTCAGAGATTCACATCTAGTCATATAATCACGGTCCTTCCATCAAGGCATTTTTTTAATTTCATGATTTAGTGACTTGCAGTAAAACTTTTGAAACTAAATCACGATCGATGAGGGCGCTGTAGAAACTCAGATTGAAACACCTCAGTGGCTTGATCGTCGCACGATGACGATATTGGACTTCAGTGGTATTTGCGACAACTCTGTTCGCTTTGGAATTGACAACATCTGCTAAAGTCTCCGGTGCGTTCTGATTTACAGAAACCATTTGACAACAGAGGGCTTCCATATTTTGGTGAATCACAATAGATTGTGCTGGTTTTAATTCAGTTGAATTAATGAAACGCCAACGGTCGTTTTGTAATTGTTTTACTGCACATATGTACGCTGAAGAAATGAGGACCTTCAATAATTCATTCGATTTATCCCTTAATCGATTTGATTAGTTAATAACACTTACACAGGCAATTGACACTAGTATCTAGTCAGGCTATATCCGTCATTTAAATTCATTCTCGGCATGTACTGAAGACAGAGGGCGTCATTTATTCGACTTTGCTAGCTGCGGTCGACGTTTCACAGCAGACGTCGACCAGCTGAAGCTATTCCCTTATCACAGGCAAAACCAAAAAAAAAGATCTACCGCTCACAGATACTCCAAACATTTTCACGGTGAACCACGATTTTTATTCTTGATTTTGAAAAACTGTGGTTGAAAATTTCCATGAGGAAAGTTTGGACAGACGGTCAAGTCTTTCACTTTTGAGGCGCATAATATCTTTACGATGGAACACGGCTTCCAGTGGTACTTAGATTAAAAATAATAAATTGTGCTGTTCCGATAACATGGTTTCTAAAGTAGGATAAGTAGGTCGGTGGGATTTTTTTGTTGTTGATATTTTCATTTTTAAATACGCATTTTCATGGGTTCAAACCCTGTAGTTGTTAACAGTTCCATCATCAGATTGGATTGCTGGTTGACATGTATGTTTGTTTGAATGTCATAGAAACTGAACCGTCTGAATAATAATTCTTTGACAGCAAATTGTACTGTTAAAGCACAGTCCGGTTTCATTATCAGACTTGCTTGTCTTCGGTGGTACATGGTTACGTCCATGGGTGGTGCAAACTGCTGGTTGTCCGCCATTAGAACTTGAAATGTATCAACGGGTTTTCTTGGATCTCAATTCCTCAACTTTCGTAGTCGCTCAAAATAAAAGTGAATTAATGTCACTGAGTGAATGTATTTCACGTTTGAAGTTCATTATAGCGTCGCCAACTTGGATATTTATCTGCTGGACTTCAAACCACGGCTCAGCCGCAATACTGGCAAACTGAACTTGAGTGGAGTCTTTTTTTACATGGAGAAAAATCCTTGGTCATTTCCCTGAAGAATTTGTCCGAAAGCCCGTTTGCGATTTACAGGAGACAACAACGATCCTTCCTTGCCGTTATAGCATTTGCAAAACATACGTAATACTGTACACGTGCTTTCGCTGGCCGATATCTTGTTTGTAACCTATTGGCAACGACGAATGACGTCATAGGTTTCGTGCTAGCCGCGTGATTTCTCTTCATTTCTTGCGTGCATGATTTTGCGGTTTTTTTCTTGCACTTCTTTCACTTCCGCGTCTCTATAGCTCTAAAAGTCTAGGGTCGGCGAGTAAAAATAGGGTAGGTCGGGTTATCGGAACAGCACAATTTTTTTTGGCCTTAGCGGGTTTTGACAGCTGCTGGGTTTTCGTCCTACGTGACTGGCGTTTGAGCAGTTTTGAAACTCACCGATGTTCGAAGCATGAATGAAGCTGGGCATTAATTGTCTAATGTGGATTGGTTTAGCAATTGTAAAAGACTAATATAAATACACTTATTTTGCAATATCAACCAAAATCGTTTGTTTTAATTGACAAACAAGATCAGACCTCAGTCCACTCAGTGCTCTTCGTCATGGGTAATTAAAAATAAATTTATATGTCATTCTCGGAAATAAATGATAAAAATAACTACGTAATTTCAGCTTTATTTAAATATTCACGATCGCTTTATTTTTCACTCACATAACATACAGTGATAATATTGGTTATTCCAGCTTTGAAACAGTATATGGTATTTAAATTAAACATGCTAATTGCACCTCTCTCTCTCTCTCTCTCTCTCTCTCTCTCTCTCTCTCTCTCTCTCTCTCTCTCTCTCTCTCTCTCTCTCTCTCTCTCTCTCTCTCTCTCAGTTCAAGTAATAATCAACAAACAGGAGGCTTTCAAAACCATATGTACACACGTTACGCTCGCACTGGTTTGGAGGACTCAAAGCCCCCTTGGGAACATTAAAGCAATCGGACAATAAAACCGTTATATCATAATAGTCTCACTTACCCTGAAGCGATCGCTTAAAAATACGTAGACAATTGGGTTTACAATAGTGTCGGTCATAGTCAACCAGATGTAAACGCTTGCACGGAATATCCGGGTGCTCATCGGCTTCTCTTCGAACAACGACGGGTGAAAGTTCATTAGAATGTTGTAAGAGTGCATTGGCAGCCAGCATATTGCGAACAGCACAACTACCGATATCAGCATTCTTACAGTCTGCAATCAAATGTTAAAAAATCAAGCTATGAGACGTGTAGCCGAAAATGGACATGGCATAGCGAAGACGTTAGGACGACAATTACGAAAATAAGTTAAATCATACAAATTACTGACTGGTCATATTCGAGTGACAGCTGTTTTTCGGCGACTCACGGGCCCCCCAATTAATAGCCTGAGAGAGGTGCTGTTAACCGATTTCCGTCATTTTCCTATACGTTTCTAAGATGTGCCAAAACGTATAGATATCGTTTACAAAGTTATCCAGGTGACAGGTTGTCGACCTGTTAACAGATCGGCTAGCAATTCAAATCTGTTCACTGGAAACTTGATGATTTTGCATACGGCAAAGTCAAAGTGATGCATGTTAGGTGACCACAAAATTACTAATCATAACATCTTTGGAGGAGCGGTGTAATGTTAAGTTGTGTTAAACGGAGAGTATCGTTGTAACTCTGTTCAAAGGTTGCCAGGGACCCCTACGACCGACGTGAAAACTGTATCTCGGGTACGTAAATATGCGCCTCGAAAGTGAAAGACTTCAAAACTTTTACTCAAAACTTTTGACCATTCTCTTACCAAAGCAAGAATAAAAATATGTGGTAACCGTGCATAGGGAGAAAAATACCTAAGATTTCCTGACTTTTGACATTCAAAATGGCCACCATTCCTGAGTTAACTATATTGGGAAAAATAAAATTTTCGATTTTCGAAAAACGAAGACAGTTAAAACTTTTCTTTCATCAAGAGCTTATGAATGAACCCCCACAAGTGGTAGGTCAGAAGAGAATTGATAAAATTTGAAAGGCCGAATTTCTGTCCCGAGGCCCGTTCAAGTTCTACCTTAAACGAATTCTTATTTCGAGTCAACAATGTACTATGTGTGAATTCAATCAGTAGTCTTGCACCGTGAATAAACACAACGCTACAGAGTGATCGGCGATGGAGTAATGGACACATCTTTGAATATTATACAAATGTGAACTAGACATGAGAGTAATAGCGTACTTTTGTTGCCTGAGAGCCTGAGATTCGCTTCCAAGCTTTAATCATCCAGTCAACAGTTATAGCGGTTAACAATTTTGGAACCTGCTAACTGGTATGTAAGTGGCCATTTGCATGTATCGATGCCAAAATGACGCATATAATATGACTGAAAATTCAATGAAATCACGACAGAGAGTTTTGATGAGTTGTAGTATGCACCTCGAAAGTAAAAGACTAACCTTAAACTTTCGCTAAAACTTTCCTTAATGAAGCTTTCGGCCATTGTCATACCAAATAAAAAAATAAAAATCTGGGTCACTGTGCAAAATTTAGTACCACAGAGACAAACTACCTTAGATTTCCCGATATTTGAAATTCAAAATGGCCGCCATCCCTGTGTTTACACTATGGGGAAAAATAAAATGATCGATTTTCGAAAAACTAAGACGGTGAACAGTTTCTTACGCCAGGAGCTTTACAACGGGCCCTCACAAGTGGTAGATCAGAAAAGAATCGGACAAGTTTGAGAGTCCGAATATCTGTCCCCGAGGCGCGTTCTACCTTAAGTAAAAAGTAACCACAGTCAGTTTCATGTGATTATCAGTCTGAGCATGAGGAACCATAATTTAGGATTAGTCACAGACTGAAACGAATGCTCCAGCCGTATAACATGTCAATGTGTGTTTTGTAATTTACTTCATCCCTTTCTGCAGTGAAACATTAAGAGGATATCGCCATCTACATTTAAATTTCATGCACATGCGTAGATGGCGCTGTTCAACTCATCAAAGTAAGTCGTCCGGACTGTTACCCGGTCTGGAAACTTGTGAAAAACTAGCGTTGGCCAATGGAAAGATCTTCGCATATAGCGGAGCCAAATTTGCGCATGTCGCGTGATGGTAAATGGACAAATTACGACAGAGAAATTTGGATGTATGTTACAAATATAAGTGAGGTATAAAATAAATAAAATATATCGTAATCGGGTTTTACGTCAGGCCACAAAGAAACATAGACAGTCTATACTATTTGTCTGTGGTCAGGCGGTGTACAAGCGACACCCTCACCGATAACTCATACATTGTGTTCACAGCGATGAAAGAATTGAATGCGATATAGACGATGATTCATTGCAAGGTTGCCGGACTTGTTTTTGACGTCCTTTCTTATTGTAACAGTTGAATCAAAATCCAATTTTGTGAAGGGTGTGTCATAATATTTGTTGGTCAAATGCTTCAAACTGATCTGCAAAGTGTATCATTAAGACATTCTCCGTGGCATGGTATACCTTTCGTTTGTTTTTCGCTTGCTCCTGGTCCCTCTCCGGATCGGCGTTCCCCGGTAGATTCCTCGTCCAAAGTTTCCTGGCTACCCTCCCATAACAAAACGAGAGCAGTAAGAACGGCAGTACAAATGTGAGACAAAAGAGAGACCACTCATAGACCTCGCCGTCCAGCTGCCCGGGCCAGTATTCACCACACCCGTAAGCCATCGCCCCGTTGATGTCCACGAGGTAACCTTCGTCTGCAAAACGAACAACTTTGGCGCGGATATTGCGACGGCAAGCACCCAAGTGATGACAACGGTGATCTTCTTCTTTCTGTTATCCATGCGGGGGCGTAGGGGGTACATAACCGCACAGTAGCGGTCTATCCCGATCGCCGTCAAGGTGAATATACTGACGATCTGTGACACCTGAAAAATATGAACAAAACATGCTTTCGTTATTTAAAAATGTGTAACTGATCGAAAATGAGGCTTCAGCTACACCAAGGTCAGAACTCAAGGTAATATGTCCCTTGCCGAAGAAAATGACACCATCAAAGCCGTGTTGGTGTCCTTCTGCAGAATTAACGTTTGCATGTCCTAAATGGTGGGATAAGGTCACCGTGATATTTTGAGCGTGTGAGAGGGAAACCGTGGCAGAGGATTTCTCGTTTCGTGACCTGATTTATCATGAGATCCAAGACCCTTAGTATCTATAAAAAAAGAGTTGGCACATTTTTCTGTATGAGTAAATTATACTTATTTGTTTATTCTGGCATAGGTCCGTCGTATCAATTATTCATTTTTAAATTCATATTAAACTTACGTTTCCCTCCATTAAATTAATTAAGTGTGCCACTTACCAGACTAGAAATATATCTAGCACTAGCATAAAATATCTGAAATTCAATCTGAATCTGAAAGAATACGTTGAACGACCAGATTACTGATCATCAGCGGGGAAAAGAGGGCACGAAGAGGCAAGCTGGTAGTGTTGGAGGGCTGCCTTAAAGGCATCAACTGTACCAGCATTTACAATTATCTCCATCAAGAATGTTCCAATCAATAATAGTTCTTGAAAAAAATGAGTATTTATAAATACAACAATGTGGTATCTTGAAACAACGATTATTCACTGGCGCATATCACGTATCTTTCAATTATTACAAGTAATATGTTCTGCATATTAATCATCAAAGTACTGCGACACGCATACACTGCATCAGCTTCTTGTATGTATCTGCGCAGCTTCCGGCGCTTAACCGATCTGTAAGGACTTCATTGTGAGCGTCGCAACATAATACACAGAAAAATTGAAGCTGAGATATCTGGATCTGTTATCACGTGACGAGTAAACAGTCGACCATGAAATAAATTTCAATCCAGAAGAGGTTGCAATTGTTGTTCAAGCCAAATTTGCCCTTCTTGCCTTTTGTGAAAACATTCCCGGAAACTGTTTGACAGTTTGAGAGTACAGACAATGTTATTACATGTTAATCATTACATACTGACGTTGTACGTTTTACATATTACATAGAGCTGCTACATGGCGAGTTGTAGACAATAGTCAAGTGCCCTAAACCATTCAGCAAATTGGTAGCGGTTAGCACTTGCTACTGCGGGAAGTTTTAGTCAGGTGGCTTAGCAACAAAATAACAAATTAGAATGGCCAATATATATATATATATATATATATATATATATATATATATATATATATATATATATATATATATATATATATATATATATATATATATATATATATATATATATATATATATATATATATATATATATATATATATATATATATATCCAATATATGTATAGATCAAAATTAGCTATTGCTCCAACAATTACGACCACCGGAAGGCTCAATAACGTCACTAATTCAAAATGGCCGCCATTACATTGCTTTAAAATGTTAAAGGGCCATTACTTGTAACTTTTGACCATTTTTTACCCCGGAAAATTCCATGTTGGAGGCTCATATTTGTTGCAAAATGTTGTTTTACGAAGAAACAAACATGATTAGTGATGTTATAGCCACATAAAATTGCTAATTTCTGTCCAAACGTGTTGCCCTTCCGAGCTCGTTTGTTGACGTTTGGCATGCTCAGCGTGCTGGGGAGAACGCGGATATGGTGAGGCCGTGTTACAACCGATAACGTAGTAACTAACCGATAACGTATCAAACCCGATAACGTAGTAAAACTTTACCGATAACGTAATAAATCAACCGATAACGTAGTAACGAACCGATAACGTAGTAATTTTTTCTAACCGATAACGTAGTAAAAATTTACCGATAACGTAGTAATTTCTCCTAACCGATAATGTATCAACAAATTTACCGATAACGTATCAATGAACAATAACGGATTAAACCAACTGACAATATAGAGTAGTCAACCAATACCACATCAAAACGACCAGTAACGTATCAATTAGTTGATAATATCTGATTAAGCGAATCATGGGGAGCAATAGATCGATCGATTTATAGATAGATAGATAGATAGATAGATAGATAGATAGATAGATAGATAGATAGATAGATAGATAGATAGATAGATAGATAGATAAATAGATAGATAAATAAATAAATAGGTCGATCAATGTATCGATAGATAAATCAATCACTCAATCGATAGATCGACCGATCTATCTATCGATGTTTGATAGATGGTCGGCCGATCGATCGATCAATCGATCAATAGATAAATTGATGGGCAGATCGATCGATAGAACGAAGGATCTATCAATTCGATAGAAAGATATATCAATTAATCGATAGATCGATCGATCAATTCGATTAAATGGTCAATAGATAGGTGAATAGATAGATCTATAGACCGATTTGTCATCACATTGTCTCTTACTCAATTTATTTTTCTTCTATTATTTTTTCCATTTAGCGTAAATTGTTATAAATATATTTGTTTCTCATCCTAGACATATTGCAAAACTGATGCGGTGACGCAGTTTTTTTCTTCTCATTTCTTTTACTCTTCAACCTACAAGAATGCGCGAAAAACATGAAAACGACACAGGAATGCACGCAGAGATAAATGCACAGTAGTGTTGTTTAGTATTTTTGTACAGCAACAGTTCTGCGGTTTGACTTTTAGTGCAGCAATGCACAGTTTTGTCAGCTTAATATAACAGTGACATATGTGTACTGTTCTGAATGGAATGTTAGTGTCAGTTATTTTGTTTACAGTTCTGTTTTATACATATTCCTCATGAGCAGAAAAAAAGTTGACGTGGTGGGTCTCAATTGACACGCGCGAGGATGAGAAACGAACTTTTTATTTTTCTTGGCCTAAGCGATTTTTTTCTATCAGCACTTTACTATGTATGACTACTCAATAATTTTGAGATGTCTTCGTAATAAGATGTGAATCGACGTGAATCACAACAGAAAGGATAAAAGGAAAGAAAAAGCAATACGTTGTCTACAAAATCTGTTGACTCGGCTTGCTTACAGGAGTAATTTGCAAAATTAATGAATAGTGATTATAAGGAATTCAATTGAGCAATGAGTCCAGATTTACCTGTAATTCAGTCCCAGAATGAGAGTTACATGAGTGTGTACCGGTGCTTTACTGTCTGTTCTGTTTTGTGTCTATGTTTATAACTAGTGTATTACGAATTTTTACCTAGTGTTATCAGATTACGGATGGGTATGATTACGATTACTTTGTAAAGGCTTATTGTCATTTTGATAAACTGACGTTGTAAGTAACGAAATTTTATAATCGGTCATATTGAAAACTTTTCCAAGTCCTCCCAACTTAGAAAGTGTGTCGATAAAGACACTCTCATATGTGTTGTATCTTTAATTCATTCTGCAGGAATACTTATCAATTAGTTCGCATTTCCCAAATTGATGAAATTCGATCGTGATGTCTGAGTAATATCACGAAAAGAGTATACTTCAATTTGATACGTTATCGGTAAATTTATTGATACGTTATCGGTTAGGAGAAATTACTACGTTATCGGTAAATTTTTACTACGTTATCGGTTAGAAAAAATTACTACGTTATCGGTTCGTTACTACGTTATCGGTTGATTTACTACGTTATCGGTAAATTTTTACTACGTTATCGGGTTTGATACGTTATCGGTTAGTTACTACGTTATCGGTTGTAACAGGCCGCGATCACGCGAGATGTACAAGTTCACCTTTATTGCGGGATCAGAACAACATTGCGTCGTGGATTGCCAGACATCTGGCTACGCAACGTGTTCGGACAATGGACTACGACGTAAGTACCGGGCATAAGTAATGAATATTTATTTTTAAATTGCTGTAAATGGCTCGCGCAGGTGCAGAAGAATGCCTACGTTGGAATCCGCGTGTCAACAGAGTTTGTATTTCTGTCCGGACAAAAATTGAAATTTTCGTAGTAAAATCACATGTTATTTAGTTGTCGGGCTCGTAATGTTTCCGAATAATATGCGATTCTCTGTTATTTGACAGACTCTTCAACATGAGCCAGTGATCATTTCAATCAAAACTAACGGAAAAATCGCCAGAAGATACAGCTAATGGAACTTTAAATACGGGTAATTTAGGCAGTTTTCGATATTGTTTTGAATGTATTGACACCAATCCCAAATTACAAATAGAATATAAAGTTGACGCATATCAATTATTATGATGACGTCATAAAGCCAAAACGGACGACTAAATTAAAAATGGCCGCCATTATACTGTCTGATGATATTAAAGTACTGTTAGTTAAGCCTGTTTTCAATATTTTATCGCTTAAACTGAAGTTAACTTTCCAAATTACAGACAAAATATATAATTGGTACAACATAATTATTTTGATGACATAAAACCAAAATGGCAACCGAAAATTACAAAATGGCCGATATACTTAGTACAATAGCCCGTTTACGTGACAAATTGATACTAGTAGTTTAAAGGTAACGTACGATTTGTATTTATATTCCATAAACTCAAAATAAAAGATAATTGTAACAAAATTTAGCCAATAAGCTCAACACATTAAATAATGGTCTTTGTTTGAAAAAAATTAAATCGATATAAAATGAAAGAAGGCAACTTCACACACGGGTTCTAGCTTAGTTAGTGATAGTAGTGAGGGGATCAATAAGGTTTAATGATAACGGGGAACAAGGTGAGACTTGAACCGGTGAATCGATAGTGGTTTGACCCTGGTCATGTAACCTTGGTCCCCGAAAAATAACAGTGTTTGGGGCCAAAGTTGGGTCCCTTCATCAGTCACTTGAATGGTTTTGTATTCTAACATTTTCAGTTTGATGGTAGCCATTGTTCATCAGACAGAGATTCTAAAATTGTTATGTTGTGGTTTGACTTGTATGAATTGTTGCTCAGACCGTTCGTTTGTACTCTCCTTGTGTTTGATATTTGCTTTAAGGGGATACCTTTTATGTTTTCTTCCTTTTATATGCTATGATAGCTTTTCTGAAAAAACTGTGGCCAGTGTTTGATCGCCGTCCATTATTTTCCAGTTTCGTATCACATTATTTGATTAGGCTTGTTTTTATGAATGGGCAAAGGTTGAGCAGACAAGTTTTTTTGTTACATCATTGCTCTTATTTTTGTCGATGAGGTATACCTGACGTTTTGTTACGTTTAACTTCGTTTTGGTACAAGTTATTTCTGTTTTTTTGTAATCTTGTTATTGAAGTTTTTGCGAGAAGAAATTGACCTTTTTATGAAGTCCATATTGTTGTTGCGTGTGTGAACATATCTGAATCCTTTAAAGCTGTTGTTCGGTTGGCAGGAACTTCTTAATAAAATCGTCGGTTGGTTTAGTGTAGGTTTTAAAGTCGAGCAAGCTTTCTGACCTTTGGAGACCCCGAGGTCAACGTATGAGATTTTGTAGATAGACTGTTCAAATATGAATTTTAATGTAGGGCGCAGATTGTTGCACTCCTCGACAAGTGTTCTGGATGTTAGAATTTCATGTTCTGTTCCTGTGTACGTCAGGCAAATGTCGCCCTTGAAACATTTCCACACGGATACTTGACCGAAGTTGGGATTTAATATAATTTTCTCCGTTTCGTGGAATGTGATACCAGCTATTTCTGGTGAGCCCGTGCTGCATCCACAGATTTGTTTATGTTTTTCTCAGTTGAATTCAAATATGTTGTGTTTCAGAATTATCGACAGCAAGGCTGTCATGTGCGTTGTTGGTGGTTTTTTGGTATCGTATGTGTTGGCTGGTACTGTTTCACAGTCACGTCCAGCGCTACGGTCACTTCGTTAATGGCTTCATTTTGCGGCATGTTTTTGTACATCGATTGTACATTGATTGTACATTGATTGTACATCTATTGTTAACAGAGTAGGGATTTCTGGTACTTTTATTGATTCAGGTTTTTGTGTCCTTGACATAATGTTGGTTGTCTTTGAACGGTTGGTTTTATAACAAAGTCTAGAATTTCCGCGATTTGGTTTGTTGGGCTCGAACAGCCACTTCTAATAGGGCGTTCGATAAAGAATGTTCCTTCTGCTTGGGTTTTGTGTATTTTTGGCAGGAGATGCCATGGTGTTCATATTATTCTAGTTATAGGAGTGAGGAAACTATAAGTGGCCTCGTCCATGATTTTCTTATCGCACATTGTTTTAATGATTTCATGTAGCATTTCCACCTTATAGTTAATGTCGCCGAGTGTTGCTTTAATGTACAGTAAAAGTGTGCATTTTGCAGCTGTCTATAACTTTTTTTATTGTCGTCTGTCGCATTCGCAGTTGCTATGCCTCTTCCTTTATCGAATTGTTTTATTGTGTTTGTTTGTTTTTCAGAGCAGTCTTTTCTATTGTTTCTGATGTAGGTTGCAAATGGAATTTCCGCTATCGATCTAAGTTGTTTCTAGATAGTTTTATAATTTGGGTTTTTCCGGTGTTAGTAGTGTCAAAATGGACCTATTTTAGAATGGATATCTGATTGATTGTTTGTTTCTCATCATATTCAGTATACAATCTTATGATGCAATAAATTTGTTGATATCTCGTACGACAATTTTTTCTGTATAGGCACTTCGGAGTGGGAATTAATTTTGGTGAGGTTTGATATGATTTGCGTGGTTTTTGATGAATCTGAGAATCTTTCTCAGTTCTAGTTTTTGTTTAAACCTTCCATTTGTTATTCTGTGTTGCCCAGGTTTTTTTACGTTTTTGACAGCAAAGTAAGCAAGCTTTTAAGGGCAAGAAAAAGTAAGCCTTCTCTTTGTTCATAAAACCCTTACCAAACAGTATTTTTCACGGCCAGCACATCCTCCTTGAGGGAACTACTGTTGCACAAAACTGTGTCTGTTACCACACACCGAGAGAAAAACACCCATAAAATTCAACAAATGAAAATAAGGCTTCTCAAAAACAGAAAGAAAAAAACAAAAGTCACACACATAACACCTTTTTCGGGGGACCAAGGTCACATGACCAGGGTCAAAGCACTATTAATTCACTTGTTTCTCGCCATATTTTCTGTTATCATGAATACACTAATATTAATGTTTATATTGATCTACTCGTGTATAACGTAACACTATCAAACGTAGAACCGATGTGTGTAAAGTTGCCTTCATTTTCTTTCTATTGATTCGATTTTTCAGACAGAGACCATTGTTAAATAATAATTTCCTAACGGTTTGTTATGTGCTGAACTTATTGTTAATTTATCTTTTGTTTTGAGTTTATGGTTCATTAATACATGTACATTACCTTTAAGTGATCATTTTGTCATGTAAATTGGCTATTGTTCTAACTTCATAAATGGCCATTTTGTACTCTTCGGTCGCCATTTTGGTTTCATGATGTCATCATAGTAATTAAGTTCACCAATTATATGTTCTGTCTATAATTTTAGGTGTTAATTTCAGTTTAGGCAATAAAAACACAGTATTCAGCGACGTTCATGGTGACTTATAGGCGGGACAATGATCTGCAAAGTGAACGTTTGAATTTAACACCGTTTGAAGAGCATGTTTGTATGTACAAGTTATAACATATATGCGAGGTCATAACCTACTTTGTTTCCGCTATATCAATGTGTCCCTGTGGGATCCATTATTCATCAGCATCCATTACCTAGTACCACAGACAAATTACTTTTGCAATTAACACCTGGCAAGTGGAGGATTATGAAGAAGATGAATTGCTCGACTTCTATGTTTTCTACCACTTGTACAGACATTTGGCGTAAAATATTACAAGTATGAGACAAGTGCATATTTCAAACATTCCGAACGCAGCTGAAGTTTACCATGTACGTATTCACGGTACACATATTTAAAAACTATGGTTTTATGTAAATAGACATTATAATTTTACATATCATGTATATATAAATTAACATATGAATAAAAATTAAGAAAACAGTCGTATCACACGCCATCCTGCTGACGAAAGTCTTTGGGATGATCGAATATGCATTTATGCCAAATTGCTATCGTCACTGAAGGTTTGCTGTCCGACTACAGTCAATTAGTTTGATGACCCTCGCTCTTCGCTAATAACTTTTGCATAATGAAAACATAATATGTTGTTCCCCACACAATAACGGCTCCGTGTATCAAACGTTGATTTGATTGGAGACGCGTTCAGCGTGGGAAGCAAGGCAGGCAAAAAAAGACGATTAATCTAGGCAATTTCAGCCGCAAAATTACATTTGCTGGGGTCGAAAATAAAATTGGAGAACAGCGCACAGACCTTGACAGCTAAATTCTCTTTCTTCTTTCAAGTTTTCTGAACACGAATACAACGTTCGCCAAGGAACCTCAAAAACAAATGGCCTTCCACTGAAATAACTTCATTAAATAGAAATACTTTTTTCCTGGATGACTCTAAGACGTGTCGTAGATAAAAAAGAGAAAGGTGCGAAATGTTCAGGCTTTTGACGAAGACTGCAAATGCCATGAGCGTCTCATCACGCGTGAGTTAATCGTAAACAGCCGGCGGGCATCGTTGACATTCATCGCCACGTTTTCACAGCTTAGTGATACATGCGCCTTGGGGGAGACTTTCACCAAGAAGATTAGATGAAGTCAAGAGGGAAATATTTTGATATTGTGAATAAGTACGAAATAGGCAACAGGTAAACTGAATATACCTGCTATACTTAGTAAGTGCCCCTACCATGTCAATATATATAGAACCCTCACTGTTTTAATTACATTGATTATGCAAAACCATAGGGTAAGCTTACATAACTTCCACCACAATAGATCTAATATGTGAAATATTGTAAACACTTGTGCATTACATTACAGGTTGTGTAGTGCTTATAATGCAGCTGCGTCAATTGGAGCACTCGGGCGAATAGTTGATGGCACCAGCGTATTATCATTCACGATACGGTCACCCTGGAAACATTACCGTGCAGTAGGTCTTCTTTGGTGAAATTACCATAAAACCTTAACGGATTTTTAACAAACAAATATCGAGGGTTTGGATAATATAATGGTAGCGAATCGGTTGGTGAACTTTGATGAAAAACTATTTAAACCCTGGAAAACCAAAACTAATCTTATATAACTGTACGCTTTTGAGCTTGCCTCAAGTTCCCGCTTGTTTGCGTAATCCATGTATTCTGAAACACAGAACACGTAACGGGACCAGTCGCAGATGCATTACCAAACAATCCCTTACTAACAAGATTTGACAGTGGGTGAAAAAGAACAAATTTGAGAGAAAAATGAAATACATATACATGCTGAGAGAAATATAAACAAGTCAGGGATAGTATGTCAAATCTTACAGGGCGAATAAAATTGCACATCTTTCGAACATCCCTCTAGCGATGTGATTGTGAAAATTTTAAAAGTCCAAAAGACTAGTCCTAACACCCGCCTTTCTTTACAAGCGACGGGACATATTTTATGGAAACAGAGAGAGAGAGAGAGAGAGAGAGAGAGAGAGAGAGAGAGAGAGAGAGAGAGAGAGAGAGAGAGAGAGAGAACATCACCGCAACAAGTTTCAAGAAATGTAACGTATAGACTATAATCTCTCGGGAGAATTTTGCCTGAGGCAGATATTTTAAACACTAATGAAACAATGAAATGTGATATGAGGTCACAGTGTATTCATGGGGAAATGACATTTGCTGATATTACAAATGTCCAATGCCATCGCACCTACTGGGTCACTACATCAGGTGTTTTAATTTCGAAATTATAATAAGTCCACAATTATTTCTCGCGAAAGGTCATGTCGTGACGTCGGAGCAGTCAGAGGGCTTTCAATAGGGTATCCGGTACAAGGATTATCAATGGGGCTACTTAGCTAACCGAGCGTCGCTGTGGAAGAGACCACGTTTTCGAGTGCGATATCACACCCAATTGATCGAGATCTTTGAAACATCTCTGTAACGCTGTTTTGGGAGTAGACGCCACGGTTTTGGTGAACGAAACTGACAATGGTGTGTTTTCAATTACAAACTCATTAAGGCCAACACAGTTCAATTAGCACTCTCTTGTTAATGCTAATGTGTCAGTCCATTGTTTCTTTACAGCTTTCATCAGCTTAAAATCTAGGAAACAGAACACGGATGGGGCAAAAATGTTTGTCACCTTGAAGAGACATCGTCATTTGCAATTAGCCTGAATCTGCCAATAAAGGCCGTAACGAAGCATACACATGTAATATTGGCAGAGTATCGCTGGTTTGTAAGCGTGGATACGTAGATATTGTCATGGTTTACTCTTGAGTCCCTTCAGGACAACCATGCAAGAAAACTCTGACATTTTGAATTCAAAATATACTGCACTGCGCTCTCAGCCGAGGGACGGATTTTTTATAAAGAAGCTAGCGACTATCTTGTTTTACTTTCACCGCAATTCATGTCCCAGTGTCTCACAGCTTTTGTAAAGTAATCATGGTCGCTTTTCATCGCACAAAAGTATTTCTAAAATTCCTGGCGCATTAGATATGAGAGAGAGAGAGAGAGAGAGAGAGAGAGAGAGAGAGAGAGAGAGAGAGAGAGAGAGAGAGAGAGAGAGAGGGGGGGGAAGGAGGGTGGGACGAAGGGAGATGGTTGAGATTGTATTTGTACCTCATTAACGAAATCCTTCAACACTGCATGGGGCTTTTTGATCAGGAAACCTACAGTAACCATCGATACAACAAGACTTAATCCGAGAGAGATTACAAGACAATGAGGTTTGAATGAATAACTACCGTTATATTGACATCTAATTTACCGTAATAACAGGATGGAAGCACTTACGTCACCGACAATGCGTATCAGTAGCTTGTTATAGAGGCAATTAATGCCGTTTGTTTCTTGAACCCTCGCTTCAGTCATCGATGTTTAACTTAGATGTCCCAACGATCAAACTCTGTGCCAGAACTTACGAGCTGTGACATGACGGGCCTTATGACAATTCACGAGGGCAGGAATAATGTACATGATCAAAAACAGTGTCATTTGCAAATTTCAAATTGAACACTGCCATTATGGGAAAATCGATAGAGGTTCTTCGCTAACAGTCAGTTCGTATTTGTGCTGCAGAGAAGCACATAGCCAACAATCACAATTCGAAATGGCCTCTATTCTTCTTGTTTACTCGATAGGCACATACGAAATCATTGCTCTTCAGATAAATCTGACGCCTGCCACCATATTTTCGTCACACAATCAAATCTCGTCAACACAGCAGGGCTTAAATGAAGAATAATGGCATCGGATTAATAGACTTACACGCGTTTGCAGTCCTTTCTGTAAAGAAAATCATCCGATCCATTTTGTATGCAACAATAAATCACCTACAAGCAGGGTCTGCTCGACAAGGTAAACAGGCTTTCGTGCGATTGATAGCGTCACATGAGAATGCAGAATTAACGGGAAGATATTCGTCAAGTTTCCGCCTGGTGACAAATCTTATTTGACTTAAGCTTTGTCAGTAGGATAATTCTGTGAGCTTGTTCAGGTTTTATCCTATATAAAATGACTACTGTCAACATACTTGGTGATTGATATCGGGAGCCGATTCCTATTCGACAACGGCAAGGATAATTTTTAATGTCGCTATGAACGTGATGGTCACAAAGCAATATTCCGTCGTTGCAATGCTATTACAGAAATTGTGGAGTTGCTATCTCAGCAAAGTGACGTGCTCCATACGACCCCTTCATTCCTGTCCGCTTGAAGTTTGGTCGTGCCCAAGCGTTGCTATCGCTGATAAATGAAATCTGGTTTTGCCAAAAGTTGAAATGAAGAGTACCGACGAAGCATGTGAAAAGTTGGCGCAATGCCTCACCTCCGCGAAAGTTCTCTCAGTCTTCAGCAGATTATTTCATGATCGTCAGACAAACTGAAAACGAATCCTTTGAGAGATACTGCGATCAAAGGACAAGTGTCCGTCTGGTGATCGTCTTTCCAAATAAGCGTGTTATTCGACACCTGGCGCCCGTGCAGGTGTGACACATTATTCAGATTACCGAATAGATTCATTTGAATAGTAAAATACTAGAAATAATTCGCGAAATTATCCACCGAAGGAGTTTAATCTCAAACGCTTCGACTTGCTTGCCCGGAGTTTTAATCCGTGCGTGCAACCGCGCCCTCTTCCATTAAAGAGAAAGTGATCGGTAGCGGCTTTACACTGTTTGTGAAATAAAATTTATCACTAAACCCTTTTAGTAATTTAAGCTTACTGCGTAATCTAATTTGCCTCGAAATCATATGTCATTGTTGATATGTGTGATGCTGTTGATGAAATATTCATGACATTATGAATGTCAATAACTTACTATATGATCGATGCAAATATGAACAAGCCCTTAATCAACATGATTACTTTATATTCTTGAAATTATACAGATGAACTGACGAAACAAGAAACTGCAGTGTGGGTTAGAAGTCATAGGGCAGAATCATTTGAAGGCAATATTTTAACTAACAATCTGTTCTGAGTTAACGTTTTAGATAATGCATTTGAGGCGGAACCGTTCTGAGCGGGAAACCATCGCAAGTTTGTTATGAAAATCCAGCGAGCCGGGGTCCGGGACCATCTGCGCATTACTCTCTGGTAAAAGGCTTTGCATCATCGCTGATGCAACACAGCTAGAGCAGGGACTACACCGACTGACTTGAATGATAAAAAAGCACGCAAGATTTGCGATCTGCATAGACCAGCACCAGCTCATGTATTTCGCTTTCGTTCATTTGGTTTTGCTGAGTCACACTAAATTCAATTATTAGAGGAAAAAATCAAACATTCATTGCTGCGTGGGTAGACCTACCAATAAATAAAGCAAATGTACCAAGCAAAGGTCACATTGATTTTCTTTTTTGTTCACACTTTAACGTTAAATGACTCCGCAAAAAATAAATAGGCGAAACCCAAAACACATGAGTGGATGTTCGACTGTCGCGGCAATGTTCGATGTTACTCGCTCCTGTTCCCAGGAAAACATGCAAAGATGAAATGATTTATTCACTCCCAAAAAGGAAAGGTGCTTAACAGAGAGGTAAAACCTGATCGTGGTATACATGTATTGTTTGTTGTCGTTTACTTGATGTTTAATTTGTTCGGCACAATATTTCGCTTAAGGTAGTACACGCCTCCAAAGTGAAAGACAAACGTTTTGCTCAATTTTTCCTCAAGCACTCCTTCGACAATTCTCTATCAAACTCAAGAATAAAAATCAGGGGTCACAGTGCAATTTTTTGGACTTGAGAAACAAATTACCCAAGTTTTATCGATATTTGAAATTCAAAATGACCGCCATCCCTGTGTTAACTCTATGGAGAAAAAGAAAATTTTCGATTTTCTAAAAACTACGACGGTAAGGTTTTCTTACAGCAGGAGCTTTATAATGACCCTCCCTCTAAGTGGTAGATCAGAAAAGAATTGAAAAAGTTTGAGGGTTCAAATATCTGTCCCTTAAGCCCATTCTATCTTAACTGAGCTTGACATTGTTCCCGAGGCCGGTTTTTTTTTTGCCTAGTTACAGTAAGTGATGTACTCACTGCTTTGATGAAGTTTGTGAGCCATGCATGAAGGTCGAGCGTGAGCGTGCTTCATGAACTACAGAGCCGTGTAGAGGGGTTGCAGTCAGAAAATCATACACTCGGTTGTTGAACCACTTTTTTAGGATGGAGATTGACTGTAATGTCTTTGCTAGGTGACTGGGTGCCGTACGTTGTGAGTTCGAATCCAATCGAGAATTTACTGAATTAGCTGCACTTCCCTCGCACGTTGAACACTGACTGAGTGTGCGTGTTTTTTGTTCGCGCGAAAAATGTAACGATATTGTACCGCGTGCGTCGGTACAAAATTAATGCATTGACAATTGAAATAGGTGAAGACACTGAAAGCCATGCTGCGGTCAATCAGTTCAAATTTGTCGTTTAACCATTGGCATTGCGCGGTCTTTGCTTTAACGATGGAGAGACCACTTACGGCCAACTTCAAGTAGATGTAAAGACCGTTTGAGAAGCACTATCACACCGCCTACGGAAACATATTTGAAATAATAACTCAGTCAGATTTCACGCAACAAAATAGACAATATATGTTACATTAATTCTTTTTATGTCCTTCTGTACTGCTGTTGTCTTTATGGTGCCTTGGATACATGGCCGTTGTTTCCTCAAATCTCTATCAAACAAGATACGACTTTTGAAAATGAACATCGAAGTCAGGAACCATATCCGACCAGCTGGAAGATTTCAGTTGCATCATAAATGAATCATTTTGAAAATAGATGGACACTAAAGATGCGTTTATATCTTGAAGATTCTGTTCCGAGTTTTTTTCTCACACCTTGAACATGGTAAATCTCTGAAGATACTGTGTGTTTTCATACATCTCTCCCGGTGGAGAAGGGGGGGGGGGGTCTTTTTTGAGAAGGGAAATGATCAACCTACCTTGTTCGCAAACGGCACAAATTTGCACATCCCGAGTCCGAATATCCATTCAAAGATGATTATCTGGGTGAACAAAAACGGCATACACAGAATTCCGAGCGTCCAATCAGCGAGAGCAAGGTTTAGCAGGAAGATGTTGAAACTTCTCCGCCTCTTCCGCCGTCCGCAGGTAAGCACGCTCATCACAGACACATTCCCGATTAGGGAGAGGACGAGTCCGAAGAAAAAGAAGAACATGAGGATGAATTCTGTGCCTTTTTCCAAGCGGTCGATAGTGTATATTTTTTGGCAAGGCACTCCTTCACACTCGGCGGCAATATTTGTACCATTGCTAGCCAAACAACAGTTGAAATATATCCCGAAAGAGTAGCTGCTGGACTCTTCGATGGCCTCGGCTCCCTGGCTGTCCTCGCCGCCGAATTCCACTGTCAAATCTGGCGCTGCCGACTGCATTGTCACTCACTGAGTGGCAGTAGTACGACGCAAGGAGCTACCAATTGTATTGAGCCAACGTTCGGTGCGCCTGCTGTTTTAAAGGGTTGAGCTCAGCTTGCCCGATTCGAACGATGTTGCTACTGTCCACTGTCTCGTCTTCGCTTGACGAAATCCTATCCCATCGACTGTAATTCTCTCAGGAGTGGCAAGCAGTTCCTGTTACAAATGATCAATGAGATGAGTTAATTCACTTTCACCGGTTCATGCTGTCAGAGTGCCCATGAACCGTGATCAACAGTTTGAGCACCGTCTCGCTGTAGCTCACTGAGCCGGAGTGAGACTAACGCTGGCAACAGGCGTATATTAATCCCGCATACAAGAGACGCCAAGTGGCGAGATATGATGTCGATCACAGTCACGTGACTGCATATAATTTTTCCCGTCATCTGGCACCCACAGCAGTAGATCGTTCCTATTTACCGTACAATTTCGCTACACTTTTTGTTCGGTTCACTTGAGAATCTGAAAGATTGACTTTGAACCAAATGAACAATAAGAAGTGACAGTGTCGCTTTCGTCTTGAAAGTCCTTGCAGAGCGCGGCGTATCATTGCTGCTTTCAAGTTGAAACTCGGCTTGCGTAATTCCCGAACGCGGGCGTACCAGCGACACAGCTGTACAGCTGTAGCTTAAAACATCTTTACAACCTGACTCTGACGGATTCTCCGAGTTCTCTTCTGTCTGTCAAAAATATTCAACTAATAAACCCAAAGGGCTATAGGGCGTTATCAGCATAGGAAGAGTGTAAAAATATAATAAATTCATGATTATGAAACGTTGATAAAAATTAAATATTTCTGTCGCTATTTTTTTCTTAAAAAAGTGTCCTAAAGCACTCGAAACGTTCTGGCTGCTCTCTGACCAGTGTATCCAACAAAGTCAAGGACCTACAGGCGGTTACGGACGAACGACTTCATGTCAGATTCTACCACATGGAAACCGATTTGCAGGTCAGCTATTTAACCTACCTTTGACCAAAACACTATTGACGACGTCACCACTGCAGGTGAATTGCTTATTACACAATTGGAACCAATTTGGGATAATAGGATATCGTATTAATGTTGGTTTAATCAGCAAATGTAAGCTCATCTATTTTTCAGTTTTTGCAATGTACTTGTTTTCATAGGCAATTTGTAATATTGCAACTTCTAGCTATAGGACACCTGAAAGTTTTATAAAAATGTACACCATTATAAGATCCAATTATCCCAAATTAGTTTCAAATCGTGTTTATATGTCGAAAGGCTCTCTTCGTAATTGCAATAATGTGAGATGGACATACTAGCTGTCGTTATCTATGAAGACTGATGAAATCTACCTTACTTTGCTACCAAAGTAGCCCTTGAGCAGTAACATTGCGAATCTAAATATTGTCAATTTCAAATTAAAAAAAAAACCAGGAACTGTTGCGATGGAAACTTCTCTAGATCAAAAAACGTTTTGACGCTCACTTTTCTTATTTTGAGAAATAATATGAGGTTATCCCACGATATCAGCGCTTGGTTGGGACGTATTGCCACGAGTGAGGGTGCGAGCCGCATCACACGAGTCGAAGACGAGTGTGATGCGGCGCGCACCCTCACGAGTGGCAATACGTCCCAACCAAGCGCTGATATCGTGGGATAACCGATTTATCATATGCCCATAACCGTATATTTATGTAAAAGGTAACTAAAAATAAAGAAATTTTATTAGTTTTTGTTAGTCTTTCGAAGGGACTATGTTTTTATATTCTGCTGCTGGTCTGAGCGCATTGATACATGTTTGTTTACAACAGTTGATCAAGTCGTCGATCGCATCTTGTCGAGTGTATAGGATTATTTCAGCGCAATTTACCGCAGTTCAGAAAAGGAATGGAGCCAATTTACTTATTCTGGTCACCGTCCCGGTGTTCTGGTGGATAATTATTACACGGACAATATTGTAAGTTTGAATTCACTTTAATAACTCTTGCTGAAACATGGCTGACGTGAACAGGAACGACGAAGTAGCGCGACATACAACAGATTGTAAACATCAACTTTTAATTTTCTACAAAAACCTGTCCTGTAACTCTCTTTAGATCTGAAATAAAGAAACGTTAAATTCATATGTACTAGTAATATGTTTCGTTTTATATTGGTAAATTTTGATTGAAGTGAAAAAGATGGATTATTTTGATTTAAATGCAAGATGAACATCACATCAAAATCGGAAATAAACAACAATTGATGACGTATAACGTGCCGTATCAGACTGATGTTTTACGTTCCACGTCATGACGCGTCAGAGGAGACACGGATACGGTCATGGGTATATGATAACGGTAGATATTTGTGAGGAAGGTACTTAGCGGCTGGTATGTACATCGTTTACAAACTACATCGACAATAGTTGTTGTCATGGCAATACACCCTTGCAAATACTGCAGTCTATGGTCAATGTACGTCAGAAAGGGGCGCGGTGAGACCTGTAATGAATAATTTGACATTCAAATAAACACAAATGTGACAGATTATCTTTCAATAATGTCTCGATTTAATCCTGATCTCACGGGTTCTTGATGCCAGATTTCTTTATTTATTTACTTATTTATTTATTTATTATTTATTTATTTATTAACGAATAGGTTGCCCCGGTTACAGGCTCATAAGAAAAAGTAAAAGATAAAAATGACAAAGAAAAACAAGAAATGTTTTGGCTCTACGATAAACAAGAAAATTGTAAAATATTCATACGATAAGAAGCAGGTCTAAAAAGAAGTGTACGACGCAGAGATATAGGAGGAGTATGAAAATTAATTTGTACAAGTACATCGATATGTTGTAATTAGAGTTTACAATTTTTTACAAGAATGTAGTATCTAAAAATGCCCGTCTGCTCTCCAATGTGGGCAGCTGAAATTTTTTACAAAGGTGGTTGTACATTTCATTAGAATATGGTTGTGAGGATCGGTAGCAAAGATGTTTTATAAATTGCTTCTGGACCCTTTCCGGTTTCACAATCAAGTACTTTTACTGAGCAGACCAAACTTGGGAACAAAATTCGAGATGGCGTCTGATGAGAGAGACGTACAAAGTTGTCGATACATTGGTACTGGTAAAATGTTTACATGTTCCTTTAACAAATCCAATTAGGCAGTTAGTTTCGCGGACAGGTAGAATTGTATTGGATCTTAAATTCCAAAGGTTAATCGCGAACTGAACTATCCGCTGGGGAAATACTGGTGACGAAATGATCGTGTCACCACTCGTCTTCGACACGTAATGACGTGGTCATTAAGTCACTCGTAATTTTCCTACGCCGAACGAAGAAAACAATTAGAGAATGATATCTTAATGTGCACCATGATCAACCTTTTTGCGTACCGTGGCTGTTAGTTTGTTCGGAAAGGTAGAACGCGCCTCGGGGACAGATATTCGGACTCTCAAATTTCGACAATTATTTTCTGATATACCACTTGTGGGGGCTCATTTTGAAGCTCTTGGTTTAAGGAAACTTTTTACTGTCTTAGTTTTTCGAAAATCGAAAATTTTATTTATCTCCATAGAAACACCACAGAGATGTTGGCCATTTTGAATTACAAATATTGGTAAATCTTGGGTAATTCGTATCTCTTGTACCAGAATTTGCACTTTGACCCCCTCCCCCGATTTCTAGTCTTGATTTTGGAATAGAATGGTTGAAATATTCCATGAGGAAAGTTTGAGCAAAAGTTTAAGTCTTTCACTTTAGAGACGCATATTTCCTTAAATTGATCCAGCTCGCATGTGCAGCAAACGCCAACCGTTCCAAGGAAAACCCATAAACGTCTCTCAGTAAGTACGTTTATGTTAGCTATATTTAGTTTATAAGTAAAATCAAGAAAATACTACAACATTTGCAGCCAATTTGGCCTTTAATACATGTGTCTGTTACTTGTGGGGAAACTATTCGCCAATTTGAAGTTTGCTCGAGGCAAACTACATCGATTTCGTCTGCATGCCAAATCAGCTCAAGTTGTTTCACATGCAAATTCGCAACCGTGCACATACAAAAGTCGGTATTATTCCTTTGATGTTTGCCAAAACGCAGCAACACTCAAATTTAACCTCAGATAAGACTGTCGTGGGCCCAATTGATCGGAAAGCACTCTCGATGAAAAAACTTCCAAGGCGTATACATATCATGTCTCATTAGTGGATTCATGAAGTGTAAAGCAGACCTGTAATGAGTTTCTTCAAGAAATACCTCCGTAGCCTGTTTGGTATTTCAAGTAATCAGATACTCTACATAGAAAGTGCTATTTTTCCTTGCATTCGCACGTCGTCATACTAAAACCACTGACGTCGACGAAACCATATAACCATCAAAATCTACAGATGAAACATGCCTTAAAAAAACAATCCATATTCCAAGACGTCAAGTTTACGACGACTTTTGAGCCGTCACAGTTCTTGGAATCATCTGATTTAATTGCATCACGGGATCGGGATCTGTAAGTTTTCATTCTTATTCCTGTGCTATAAAACAATTTCATAATTTTATTCATCTCCGAAAAATATATACTGATAACAGTTTAGATATTAGCTAAGTTAACACAGCACATTATATACAACAAATATAATTCTACACAACATACATACATACATACATACATACATACATACATACATACATACATACATACATACATACATACATACATACATACATACATACATACATACATACATACATACTATATACATACATACATACATACATACATACATACATACATACATACATACATACATACATACATACATACATACATACATACAGAAAGACAGACAGACAGACGGACGGACGGGCAGGCGGACGGACAGACAGAGAGACAGACATACAGACAAAAGATATACACCACTCAATTAAAATGTAGATACTTTCATAGGTTTGATAATTAGAAATAACATCTCTGTCGGGGACGACATTAATCCTTTCCGTGACTGGAGACGGGGAAATTCTCTTTCCCAACCGAGCCATATTTTGATGATTTACGTTCAGAAGCTCCATGCGTTTATCGACCTAGGGCGCCGGCGTCTAAAGTTGATAAAGGTGGGGCAATCGATTTCATAAAGACCGAATAATGAGGTTATATGTATAAGTTTTATGAAAAGATGTGTCCATTTGCTCGATAATTAAGGACACGCTTTTCATTGTCACTTGGCAATGATTTTTAGTTTCATTAGCTTCCGCCATGACTTGCATTGTTAGCAGGGAGAGCAATGAATAGATGAGGAGACAAGGGATCGGATGGTATTGAAATTCACGGTGTGAGTCATGGATAACAAACCTATACAGTACGGAACAGGCGAGTCATGAAGAGGTGCTAAAACTGTTCAAACCAGAATGACATCAATTCGTCATGCAAGAGTGACTAGGAGTGCTTTCGCAGAATATGAAGGAAATGTGTTCTGAATAAAGAACATGACCAGTAGGTTAGTATAGTTAGGCCTACGTTGTTTTTATACACTGTACCTGAATATTTTTTTGCAAATGTATATGTATGTATGTATGTATGTATGTATGTATGTATGTATGTATGTATGTATGTATGTATGTATGTATGTATGTATGTATGTATGTATGTATGTATGTATGTATGTATGTATGTATGTATGTATGTATGTATGTATGTATGTATGTATGTATGTATGTATGTATGTAGGTAGGTAGGTAGGTAGGTAGGTAGGTAGGTAGGTAGGTAGGTAGGTAGGTAGGTAGGTAGGTATGTATGCATGTATGTATGTATGTATGTATGTATGTATGTATGTATGTATGTATGTATGTATGTATGTATGTATGTATGTATGTATGTATGTATGTATGTATGTATGTATGTTATTTGTAGGTAGGAAGGTAGGTAGGTAGGTAGGTAGGTAGGTAGGTATAGGTAGGTATACGTAGGTATAGGTAGGTAGGTAGGTATGTAGGAAGGTGGAAATGTAGGTATGTATGTTTTCGTCAATCATGGTCTCTTCCTGTGAACTAAAATACTCCATGAATTGTTTCATTTCCCTTACTAAGAAACATCAGGAGATGCAAGCATCAGACGACGAGAAAGGAAAAGTTTCGAGCAAGATAGCCGGAGAAACCCTTTATAGGTATGAATCAACCTGTAAGGTTCACTTTTCAAGATCGCAAATGGATGGCTGAATAGAAAACGGTGTCATCTATGGACAAATAAATTAACTTGTACAAGTAAGATGTTTACGCATGCGCAAAGAACTATGGATTTCCTTTTTAAAGTCTGAAGTCTTTATAAAGGATGATGACTTAAAAAGCAAAACAAACAAACAGGACAAAAAGAGATTAATTATAACTTGTAAAGATTCATTTACGAAATTATGTTGTTGAAACGAAATCCAACCGGCGTTTCTGATAGCGTCATCAAAAATCAGCGATATGATTTAATTAAGATGAAAGAAAGCGGGCAATGGAACTGCACTGACTTACTGGTTTACTGATCATGAGTACTGCTGTAATAATGCCACTGAATGGAATCACAGACAGTTCTTATCAAGTTAACGGTCTGCCTCGAGGATATATCAAAGATAACGAATGGAGACATATTTAATTGGTTTGTTCCCCACCTCTCTTTATATCGTGACTGTCTTGGATACAATCGTCGGTGTGATTACACGCCATCATTTGATAATCCCAGTTTTGAGAGAGGCTGCACGACTATATTCGTGATATTTTGTGTAACGGTGCCGAGACTGGCAGGTGCATTCTCTGTTTGCTTATTTGCTTTGCATCAGTCGCGCGGGAAACTTTCTTCTCCTTCAGGCCATATGCACTAATCAAAACCCGCAGTTGCCATGACAACGATTTGAGCAAACGCAGAAATTTGGTTAGCACATGTCGTTTGGAATGTCAAGTAACAATTATTGTAAGGCAAAATAAAAACGTACCTGTGTTTCAAGTTACATTACTACGAAAGTAAGGGTACGCAGGTCGGAGGAATTTTTCTCTTTTATTGACTGAGACCGATAACATACGGCCAGATTTGGAAAATTTACTCGAAACGATTTTTTTATGGAAATGAGAAGAACATGTCTAGGGTCGATGGATTTTTCTAAGTTCGCTTTGATTACCGGGGAAATACATATAGTTTTTATTTGGCCTAATATTATCATTATCTTGAAGGGAATTATACAGTTAGCGAATGATAAATAGTTCTGTGTATCCAATTTTAATAAAAAAACCATCGCGAATCGCTAGCTTTGAATCGTTTTTTGCTTATTCATGTCGTAGGCATTGGTCATACTAGGACAGTATAGAATGAACCAATTCATATGAATACACGTTTGTCGAGGCTTTCTAAGTTTTCTTTCGGTTTTAAATCCCGTAGGAGTGAACTAAAAACAGGCGGTATAAAGTTAAATTGCAAGCATTTTCGATGATAGCGACGTTTAAAACCATAAACATCTGTCTAATACTGCAGTGGTTCAGCAATTTCGTTTGATAACCATCGCTATTATGAATATATTTCTATTATGTTGTCTCAGGGTAGAGGAAATGAGAATATATCAAAAACTTAGCCTAGAATAGAAACCTTACCGATGTTTATCGGTAAGTTTGTGGTATTTTTCTTCCTCACCGATGGCGTAGTGTAGTGTGCGCTTGTTGCTCGAATATAGCAAGTGCTCAGATGAGAAATAACACATCTTATTGTCTTAGGTGTTGCAGCTCTTCATTTTGATTAAAATATTGTCTCGCGCTAAAATCGCAGAGAAATGGTTGGTTTTAATTTGAAGAAGCGCTCAAAGGTCCGTACTAATGACGTCACTTGAGTCTCATAACAGCCGATGATTAATGATTGGTTGGCTATTTTTACTGAATATGTGAAACGCGTCATGACAAACTTGTCACCCAATCTCAGTCTTGCTCCCTAGCGTGTACCAAAAATAGCCCTCGTTCAGTGCTGAATGTGACGTAATAAGATTTTGTGTCGTTGTAGGTTTTACAGAGCCCATGGAATGCTCTCTTGCCAATCTTCATATCCTTTGAAATAGACTGGTGGGAGGTTTTAAGGAGTTATTTTCACCGAAAAGTTTACATGATATACGAAATCCACGATTAACACACGACACTTCTGTTCGAGCGGACGCGATCGGCGCTTTTTGCCGCTTAGGCGCTTTAAATTATATTCTTTGTTTGCCGTCCGCGTGCTGACAGGTTTTCAGAGAAAATTAAGAAAACAAACACAATGTTAACACTATTGCAAATAAAAAATATTATACTTCCAACATTAACCAAATAAAAAGTGAGCTTATGTTAATAAACTTGTGTTTTTTTGTCTGTGTTTGTCTTTTTCCCTGGTTGTCTGTTAGGTTTTCAAAACTCCAAGACGGCAAACAAAGAATTTTCTTTAAATGGCCTTAGCCGAACACGTGCACCAGGTAAAGATAGAATGGAATTCAAAGAGGACCCAATACATATTGGAAGTAGATATAGCGGACCGTAAACATGTTTTCGTGTCTCGTCTGAGTTTACCCTCTCGCTCACCGGCACTTTAAATTCTATAATCCTACAAACACTTTTTTATGAAAAGCACATAAAACCGAGCGAGAGGTATGTTTTAATACGACAAATTTGTAGCATTAAAACATAACGGCCAGCCAGATGGTTGGCAAAAGAGTAGGATTTGTAAAAGAGCCATATGTTGCCAGTTAATACTGTACTACTTAATAATTGTATATTAATAACTTAACTGTATGTTAATAATGGTGACCCTTTTATTTTTTTGTTTCTCATCTCCAGAGGAATACTCAGGCAGGGCGATCGGTCAAAAAAAAAAAAAAAAAAAGGTACCCCCCCAAAAAAAATCTGCATTTGTTTCAGTTCCATGTTCTGTCCATTTAGTCACTGCAATTTCTTGTCTTTCAGTTCAGTGTTCTGTGCTCTCTGTCCTTTCAGTCTGAATCGCTGCAATCTCACAATTTGATGATGGTGGTGCTGTTGCTAGTATGATCGCCTCAGAGGCGGCGCAAATAAAAAAGTTTTTTTTTCATGTCGGAGCTGAAATTTACGGTCGATCAGGAGATGAGAAACACACAGAAAAAATGTCGCCCTAACTGTATGTTAATTTGTTAATATATGTATGTTTCTCGTCAAATTCAAATACATGTAATGACATGATATCTTCGCAAAATAATTATGTCAGCATTATGTCAGTAGGCCCCCTACAAGGCTTTTTAATGTTTATCGTCCTTATATGTATTCCTGAATCTGATAAAGAGATTCATATAGTTTGTGATTGCTGAGAGAGAACGAGCTACCATGGCGCGATCACTACTCATTCCTATTTTAGGTAGTTTGTATTACGTATGTAATTATTTTTCTATTTTCAGTGAGAAGACCGGCATGCATTGCGCACAAGAGGTACAGTGTGCAATGTGGCCACCCTGTAGCCATATGACAAGTCGCTCCGGAAGTTTTGCAGTTGGCAGGCCGTAGTTCATTCATTGCAGTTCATTCCTGGGAAGAAATTGAGTCATGCGTGTCCGGGTGATGCATGTCTCAGTGATTACTAGCACCGCAGAATCTGGTTAAAACTACTACTATGTGACTCTATTTAATCTTATCAAATATAAATGGACATGCAAGTGCGGTCTGCGAGTGCATTCCGCAGCCGACATGCCACAAGTAAGTGATTTATGGATGTCAAGGCCTTGAACCTCATGCTTGTAGTTTATTTTCAATTTCTCAGTAATCGATGGTAGGCGAACAAATTTATTGATTTATGAATTTGAGATTGCTTTCAGTTAGTTAACATGGTGTCTCGCATCCCTTACAGTTCATAAAATCTGCATTACACAGTGATCGTTTACATTAACTGCACTGTCACTGTCGCTATCAATAGACTGTCATAAGAAAAGCGAAAGCAAGCGGCCCCCACTGTCTCATTGATTTCTGTATAAAGTACGGCTTAAACCCCCAAAAATCAGAAAGATTGTCTATTCTCCTGTAAACAAACACTGCCACACTGCCTGTATTTAAAAGGAATCAACTTTACCAGTCTTGCCACATTTTCCACGAATAATTGCAAAGAGTCATGATTTTAGACTATTCTTATTTGCGTCACATTACGTTCGGGACAGGTGTATAACAGTGACACGTATTCCCAACACTGTCCCATAATAAATATCTTCTACATATCTATTAATGATACCATCTAGTATTGCGCCACTCATCTTCTTGTACTTGAACATGGCCCTCTGCCTGCTCTTGACAAGCCGTAAAACAGTGTACCTGAATTCACATACTGTTTACCGAAAGAACATGATGTGACTATCTACCAGGTAAGTTTTTATAATGGTGTATTCGTGATTAACATAATAGCTAACGTTTGTTTACTCATGAATACCTCACCATAAACAGAAGACATGTTTCCTGACGTTTCCAATCCGATGTCGGCGCTTTAAAAGCTCAAGCGAGACCATCAGGATATCAGTGACTCGCTCTATTGTTTTTTTGTAACGCATTAAATCGTCCACATGATTAACTTCGTTGTCCTTCTGTACTTTTCATGGCGTCCATGGATAACGGGACAAATGGCCCTCAGTCTTTTGTTATCGACCAGAAAGTACTTTGCTGGTGAAATATCTATGTGTATGGCATGACGAATCGGCTGTCACAGGCGGATGTATTTATGATGTAAAAAGGGCGCAATATCATACCAAATTAAGGAAATGATTGTTTCGTCAACAAACGAAAGTTAAGACAATACAGTTCTAAATAAACCCCAAAACATCAAATCGTAATGCATTCCAATGTTGAAATTTCAAACTTCTTGAAGGAAGGTAACGATAGCTAAGCATTACAAATTTATTCTTTGAATCAAGAAAGGGCCATGAAGCAAAGACAATCAGAGAAAGCTCTCTGCATGTGAAATTTGCAATGCTTTACAGACGTGACAGAAGGCTTTGAAAGAATATTGTTTTGACAATGATTTGTGAGTCTCTCGGTTCAGCCGTTAGATTATGAATTCGATGCAGACTCCTGTATCACGTCGTATTTCACCACTTGCGCAGCTCAAAGTGTCCAGCGTGGATATCAATTAAATATTGATTACGACTTGTAATTCCGGCCATCAAACTGCGCATCATGGAGCATTCATATCTATAAATCCTGTGAAAAATCCCTCCAATGAATTATAAATGATGTGAAAGGGGCTAATGTGATCCTCCGAGCGACATTCACAAAATCTCAACGCCCAGCGAACAGCTCCTGAACGTGTTGGAAGATCGTGACTCACATGCCGAATATGTCAAATTCTGTAAAAAGCCACCCGGTGGACGAGCAGCCGTCGTCTCGCTTCGAACCGTGCTTTCTTCGCCACTTTGTCGACACCAGTGCATGAATTCAGAAGTGCAAACGGCGCGTTTGTAGTCATAGTAATTGCTTCAAAAGGTTGTTACCTTATGAGGACTGTACTTTTGACAGTGCCACAATCGCCTCTACCTGTTAGGAGAGTGGGCAACGTTTTACTTATTGAATATATACGGCCACGAAATAGATAAAATGTTTATCCCTCCTACTACTCTCTCCGTTGACATCGCCTGTGATAGTAGTTAATTTAACGTTATGCCAAATTCAAAGCACATTTAAGTTCAAAGGGATACAGTCGTCGGAACTGCGCTCAAATGTTGTATGAGACCCATACGACCAATGTAAACACTGTATCCAAGGTACGATGGTGATTGATGAAAGTTAAAACATGTCTGTCATAATCTACATCGTATAATTTAAATGTTGCAGCTATGATGATAAGGTGCATCTAGATATCGAAATACATCGCTTGTAAAACAAGAAAATCGCACAGGCGCAGTTCAGACGACTGTTTCCCTTTAACGTTATAAATTATTTTTTAAAAATCGCAAATCGACTGCAGTTTCTATTTTAGCTTGATAATTCGACTTGTGAACACAACCTGTGCATGTTTGGCCTTAATTCATAATCTTTGCAAAATAACATCATCGCCAAACTTCACATATTTGTTGACGACAACAAAAATGGTTGACATATGCAGTGGACATGACCATACAGAATACTGGGTATTTAACACACTTGATTTAGTGAGTAGACAATGAAACTCTGGTTGATAAAGTTGAGTCGCAAACACGGAAGCGGTCTGTACATACGCTGTGTGCCATTATAGTTGTGCGAGCTATACCTGTACATGATTCCAGAAATTGTTGATGGTCAGATTTTGACAGCGTTAATTTTTAATATCGACTCCTAAATAGCGCTTCAAAAAAGAATTTTCATACATTAGCGAGTGGTAATATTTTATTTCTCATTTAATGTGTTATTGTTATCACATGTCACACGACAGTCATAAACCCGTACGGTTCTGTGTAAATATCCTAGGCGACAGATCTGGCTGGCAAAATAGAAACTAAAATCATTTTACACATTAATTCTTTTGTTTAACCTGTTTGTTTTTTTGGTTTTTTGCGGATGTTTTTACACTGCTGCATGGGGTACTGTGATGAAATTCAATGCCAACAATCAAGTGTTTTCATCGATAAACGTATAGTTTACATTAAGCGTACTTTAATTCAGCTTCATCTCCGGATTGGAAAGGTCAGACCAGTGCATGATATTGAAAACGAGAATGGCAGAGCCAGATGGTTGATTCAGGCAACGGTTCAGATGGACAGGTTTCTTTTTATGAATAAATAATGGACCACGAAGGCACAGTAAACATCAAAGCGAATTAACGTGCTATAGAGGTATCCATGGTGAATATCCGTAAAATGTGCAAACATTGCCTCTCATTAAAGATTAAAATTCTGAGTTAGGTGACGGATTTACGCATTGTGCGGTCTCAACGTGTAGACCTTATGGCATAGTTTCTCCTAATATGTCACTTCATACATTGAACATTATATTATGTACCAGTAGGCTATCGCCCATCCTTCAAGAATTTTACCTAAGATCGTAACTCTTCATGAGTAGAGATTGTAATCAACGCTTCATTGTAAACACAAATTACAGGGACAATCAATATATTTTTATTTTTTTTATTATTTATATTCTATAAAACGAGTAAACTTTCTTATTTTAGTGCGCGTCTCGAAATTGGAAGACTTAAAACTTTCCCGCAAATTTTGAGTGAGGAAGGTTTAAATCATCCCTTTTCTAAATCAAGAATAAAAATCAGAGGTCATCGTGGCAAAATGTTGTATTAGAGGAACAAGTTACCCAATATTTACTGACTCTTGTAATGAAAAGTGACCACCATCCCTGACCCTTTGAGCGCCAAAGTTTATTTTGTCACCTTTATAAAATGTACTGACTTTTGCTAAAATTTTGATTAAAAACTGTAGCCGATGAAATGTGATATCCATTTGGTTCAAAATTATGAAAAAAACACAGAAAAATTCACAAAATTTGGTAAAATATTATACTAAAATTTTGGTGGGAAAAATTACAGCAGTCAAAGGGTAACTGTAACGGCAAATTAAATTGAATAACCCATAGTTACTCAATAAGCAGTCACTGTGGACCAAGAACTAAAGTAACGGTTTGAGAGTCTGAATAGGTGTCCCATAGGCGAAATTCTGCCTTTTAACTGCCCCTAAAGTGTAATGAACTACGAGGCATGAAGCTTCGTCTACTGAGTACGCAATGATGTTGCTGTTAACTGTAATCCAGTCTATAGACAAGCAATAGTTGTAAGCAATAAAATGGCCGGGTAATTCACACACGCAGAAACTGTGTTGTCAAAGTTGTACATTATGCATGTCGACGCGATAACTGGAGTGGCGAATAGAAAACGTACCTTAAAAACGCACAATGATATCAGAATGCACGCCATTCGAAAATACGGCTGATTGGACTCGACATATTTAGAAGAGATTTAGTTTCCGGAAGAAAGACCATTATGAAGTTTAACTCGCAAGCTAACAAAGGTCCTCCAATAAATAGTTTGTTGCGTAATCGACTGCAAGGATACTTCAAAGTTCTTGTAACTTGTGACGCATACACGTTATGCCTGCTATTACGCTAGCATTTTAATAACATAAATAACTTTGTCTTTTAGGACAATTATGGCATGACGGCAAATGAATTTAGTACGCACATACAATTCTGATAATAATATAATTATGTTCTGCATCGATCAAAAGCTCAGACATCAGACGTGTATCAGATTAGCGATACCCAGCCGGACGTCGTTGTTATACCAGCATGGCCCCTTGCGACAAGGACAATCGACAATTTTTGGATTAGAAAGAAGTGACGGTAATCTTTTATTATTGATAAGCTGTGATATTCTATTTATTATTCATAGACCCCACTCTTATGTCACTTTATTGACAAGCCATAAAACTGATTATCTGAATTCGCAGACGTTAATAAAATATTTATTTACTGTTAATGCTCATTACGACACCCTACTGCATCCCCGCGATTACAATTTTAAGACAAGCTTGCATGATGGCCACGTAACTCACGGGTTATCCTGGTCTGCCGTCATCACGAAAGAGCGTTCGAAAGCAACGATCTAGTGAGTTCAATGCAGCTAGTGAAAGGCGTATTGCGTTAAGTTACCAAATACCTGACAATACCTGTTTCAGCAGAGAAACGATTCTATATCATGGTCACTTATTTACTTTTCAGAAATTCTGATGCATGCAAATTGTCATCGTTATGCAACGACATTGCCTTCCAGCCCAGTTGTTTTAGAATTTCATTAGCTCACCGAAATAAATGTTTTGAATGGCGCAATGCGAGTCGGTCACATATTTTCAGAAAAAAACCAGAACTTTAATAACCCTTTACCAATATTTCCTATGACATTACCATGCGCCCCTTCTTTGTCGTGACTTTCCTCTCTCTGATAAATAATCCAAGAAGCAAAGCATGAGGTGCAGAAGAAAACTGATAAGCTACATGTATATCGGTTTCTCTAAAGTGACTCGAAATCAAGGTTATTGCTATACATTAGAAATAATCACAAGATATGTCAGACGAGAGTAAGGCCTACATGGACAGGATGACAGGGAAAGTATACTACAACTACTGGTAGCAGCTCAGGGAAAGGGGAAGAATTGCGTGAAAATCCTACAGCGATAAAAAATGTCTAATTCTTGATCTGTATGTCTTGTCTTAGCTATAATGACGTAGCTATGATGGAATTCACATAAATTTCAAAGGTGCTAATTTAAAAGCGTTTCGAATAAACGTAGATTATGTACTCACAGAGTCTTTTTCACACATGGATGAATTGGAAACCATCAAATTGACGCTGTGACCACGAATGAAGCGACTAATGGAACTTGTTAGATACGATGATGCTTTCAATATTCCAAGTGTTCACACGGAAAGGGGCCTGAGTAACTGCACAAGTATGGCAACAAATATTCCCTCTAGGAGTTAGGTCCCTCCAGGGGTTTGTACGGCCCCTCCAGGGCCTCGGATAAACCTGAGAGGTAGCTTTGAGCAAAAAATCGATACACGACAACAATATTGAACAAGAATAATAGTTACAGTAACTTTTCGTTACAAATGTCAGTGGACCTTACTATCGTAAACAGTCAACAAAACGCCGAGCTAGACGGCAAGCAATGATCCAGATGACGCAATATGTATTTGTTAGAACTGAAAAAAATCAAAGTGCAGACTTCGATTGCATATAAATTGGGAGAGAGCATTGAAGCAATTGATCGCCACTTTCAAAAAAGCTAACGGCTAGATCATGCATGATGTACGGCGATTAGCGTGTATTGTTTTTAATTAGCTTGCTAGAACAATAGACTGTGAGACTAATCGATGAGATTCTTAAATTAACTCTTCTAGTCTTGAACACTCAATGCGATAGCATCGTCGGGCTGTGTCATTAAGATGGCGGACGAATAAATGCAACAAAGCGGAAGAATCCAAAGTAATACATAGGGAGTGGTGAGGCGGACATTCATGCGCTACTTTCAGAAAAGACAAATGATGCAATTAGTCATACAACGTGAATGAGGATTCAAATAATCTATCAATCTTTAGCTCACTTTGTCAAGACTCGATCTTAAATAAGGCTTTGTCTGGCCGACGTTAATACCATTACGCTGTTCACTGTTTCAACCAGCCGTAAATTTTCAAGTGTCGTCCAATGTTTGTAAATATAGTTTCTTTTACTGAACGAAATTAAATGCCAAGATGGCCTAGTTTTCAACTCTTCACCATAGCCTGCAAGTATGACGTGCCCACTTATAGTTGAATACTCAATTTGGATCCGGGCAAGAATTCATTTGTCATCAATGGCATGCTCTATTGTGCACAGAGCGTTGCATTTGTTTGAGACTAATAATATTTTAACTTCAGAGAACACCAGGAAACGGGTGCTTTGTGAAAACAACATCAAAACTTGCAGCTGTAGTTCCTTTTCATAAAGGAACTTTCAATTTTTAATCGCTGCTCGACAAAGCCTAGTGTTATAAAATGTTTTTGAAATAAAATTCCATCCTAACAGTGTTATACTTTGTTAGAGTTACTGATGTTACGAGTCGTCATAAATTTGTTAACTGGTCGTTTGGAGAACTAAAATAGTAAAGTGGTTGCATTCACTCTATAGCGTGTGCAGGGGTTGCAGTCAGAAAAATTATAACGACTAAGCTCGATTAATGAACCACTTTTTTGGGGAGTGGGGATTTTGCCGATCGGTTTTGTCTGTGGCTTCTCCGCTAGGCGACTGGGTGCCGTACGGTGTGGGTTCGAACCCGATAGAAAACATCGTATTACAACTGTTTAGGACTTCTGACATTACAAATACACGTTCAAGTAAACACATTTGTCATCCAAACCTGTGGATAAATCAGAGACGCTGTTGACGTCGTCCTGAGGGGTTGAAAACCGTGTCACCTCAGCAGACGGAAAATGATCACGCAATTAAAAATCGACGTAATTTAACGTTTAATGTTCATTCATTAAACTTTCATGAACCCTATCATTATTTTCAAACAGTCCATCTCGATGGTTGTGAAAATCTGGTTTTCCAATCTCAGTTCCCTCTCTTGTCTGTTAGAGGAAAACATTGTTATTCATTTCCGGTGACGTTAGAACGGTGTAACTCCGGAGTCTCTTACGGCCATGATTCGTTAAAATTTTATGGTCGGGCAGAAATTCATTGCATTGTCTGTCTCAGTACGTGGGGAAATTTATAAGGTCAAATAGATTTTGTTTCGAAATTGAGAAGACGATACGCTGTTTGGTTCTGTTTAATTTCCCCTCGGATTCCGTGGCCTTTGGAATAAATGTATCTATTATTTCCAATATTGGACTGTGTTGAAGATTCATTAGCTGTGAAGGTCCCTCTCACGGCAGATAGACCGTTTATCATGATTGAAACAATTGTGTTTAGCAAAATATCCAGCTGTTCTTCAGAGCGGAAAAGGACATGGAGCCATCCGAGGATTAGAATTCTCAAGAAGATGTTTCGTCATCGGCACCACGCCCTTTTCTTGTGTTTTGAACACTTTGTGAGAGGGTTTCTAAACTTGTTAAAGGGATGTTTCGATGAAATCAGAATTTGGAACCCGCAATTCAAGACTCTCTCCTTCTGTGGGCCCTCAGAACGCAACTATGTGAACCTTTGTCCATAGCAGTCATTTGTAAATGACTAATGGCCGATTTGAAAGTATTTACATCATAAAGAAATGAATAATATTTTTTGAGTTTATGGGCACAAAAAGAGATCAGCGGACAGAATAGTTCACATACTAATTACAAGACTTTCCTGAGGTCATCAGTAGCCGCTTAACTCTAACAGATATTTGAGTCGAAGTATAACATTCGACATAGAGTACTGAGTTTAATCTGAAAAATTACTGAAGTACCTTCCATTACTAAAGTTGATCATTAAAACATTTCTCGGTTCCTGCAAGTCGTGGTATTATGAATTAACTGAAGGATCAATCTTTACAGTTGTTTTGGCGTATTCTGGTTTTTACGGTTTCTGGATGTTCAATGGGACGCCCTGCGCCGGACTGAGGGCATATTTTTTACTCATTCTATGTTCTGAAAAGTTTGATCGACCACTTGTAAATATGATGATCAATTTGGAAATGGTTCTACCTGGCTTCTATCAAATCCTGGCGCCAACAGAAGCTAGTTATTTTGTGTTTGGACTGGACAGGTATTGCGTTAAAAATTAATATTAAAAAGCCGTATTTTCGACAAGAATTCTCTCAAAAGTCTACTTGATATATGATTAAAGACCTACCAATGTGAGAATATGTCAGAAAAGATTTTGCAACGATTAAGATCCACTATTAGCAGTTTTCATACGCTCTCTCCTTCGAGTCATGTTTCAACAATTTCTTCATACCTTACGAACAAAATACATGCATTTCGTCTGAAGGTTGTAGGATGTCAACCTCGATTCGACCTAAACAAATTAATCTCATTGGAATGTGTAGTCATTAAAAAAGGTCAAACCTT